>NC_080719.1:24475100-24792600 GCF_019097595.1 Hemibagrus wyckioides
CACTCTCTGTTGCTCTCTCACACTGTCACTCTCTCTTTCTCTGTTGCTCTCTCTCTGTCACTCTCTCTTTCTGCTCTCTGTCGCTCTCTCTCTGTCGCTCTCTCTCTCTCTTTCTGCTTTCTCTGTCACTCTCTCTATCTGTCGCTCTCTCTCTGTTTCGCTCTCTCTCTCTTTCTGCTCTCTCTGTCACTCTCTCTCTCTGTTACTCTCTCTCTCTGTCGCTCTCTCTGTCGCTCTCTCTGTCGCTCTCTCTGTCGCTCTCTCTCTCTCTCTGTCAGTCACTCTCTCTGTCACTCTCTCTCTCTGTCGCTCTCTCTCTCTCTGTCGCTCTCTCTGTCGCTCTCTCTCTCTCTCTGTCAGTCACTCTCTCTGTCACTCTCTCTCTCTGTCGCTCTCTCTGTCACTCTCTGTCGCTCTCTCTCTCTCTCTGTCGCTCTCTCTCTCTCTCTCTCTGTCGCTCTCTCTGTCGCTCTCTCTCTCTCTCTCTCTCTCTCTCTCTGTCGCTCTCTCTCTCTCTCTGTCACTCTCTCTGTCGCTCTCTCTCTTTCTCTCTGTTGCTCTCTCTCTCTGTCACTCTCTCTGTCTCTCTCTCTCTTTCTCTCTGTCGCTCTCTCTCTCTGTCACTCTCTCTGTCTCTCTCTGTCACTCTCTCTCTCTCTCTCTGTCACTCTCTCTGTCACTCTCTCTGTCGCGCTCTCTCTCTCTGTCACTCTCTCTCTCTCTCTCTGTCGCTCTCTCTCTCTCTCTGTCGCTCTCTCTCTCTCTGTCGCTCTATCTATCTATCTATCTATCTATCTATCTATCTATCTATCTATCTATCTATCTATCTATCTATCTATCTATCTATCTATCTATCTATCTATCTCTCTGTCGCTCTCTCTCTCTCTGTCTCTCTCTATCTATCTATCTATCTATCTATCTATCTATCTATCTATCTATCTATCTATCTCTCTATCTCTCTCTCTCTCTCTCTCTCTCTCCAAAATAGTACAAATGAACTTCTAATTTAAGTTGAGAATGGAGAATGGATTCTGATTTTCTCTCTATTTGTCCTGTTGATCCTGCAGTGTCAGGGGGAGGAGTTAGACCCCTGCTTCAGTATGAATGAGCTCACAGGTGTTGATGTTCCTGTGATTGATAAGAGAGAGAGTGTATCCCGCCCCTAACTCCCTCCCTCCCTTTCTGGCCAATTTTGCTTTTTTTTGGACGTCTGTGACTTCATCAGGACTCAAACTCGTATAATGAGGTGCACTCTTATCTGTTTTCTGTGGCACCATAACACACCGACGTCAGCGTATTGAACCCTCAGCATTTCAGGCTGTTATTAACCCTGAAACCCGTCTTCAGCTCACTTACTCTAGGTTTTTCTGTTCTAATACCAATCTCATTCTAATCTCACGTCCAGTAGGTTTACACTCATTCAGAAAGTTTCACACAGACCACTGATCACCTTTATTGACTGTTTTGAAGGTTGTGTCATCACAGTGCCCTGTCCTGAAGACGCTCGACAGCTGAGAAGGCGGTCAAAACGATGGCACTGAGTGTACCGTGAGGTTTGAGCTTCAAATGAAACATTGCGTTCAACTTTGACAACCAGGTACCTGCTTTCTTCACGGTCACGCCATGACCACATTTATTTTTCTTTTCATTCTGTGAATGCTGTTCAGTGGACACACCATTACAGTTATTACGTACAAAATTAAATCCATTAAAACTTTTGTACCGTATGTTGTCACATATGTGCATTTTAGCTGGAAGGTAAATAATACTGCTTCTGTAATCATAAAGACCATGATGCGCACTTATTTAACACACTTATACTACACACATAAAGTGACTAGCAGATCATTCCTTTTCAGCTGTCCACTTTCACACCATGAGCAACAGCAAGCACTGGCCACTAGATGTGACATGTCCAGCAACATGACCTGCTTTATCGTTATGCAAAAATGAACTAGACTCGGTTCAGCGACTACTAATGGGAGTGAGCGCATGTGATCCGTGACACAGAACGTACACTGTACTGGACACACTGGTGTACTGAACACATTTACACTATCTGACTTTATACCAGTTGAATTCTCAAATGCGATTCAGATGACAAATGGAGGGATAGTTAATTAGTTAATAAACCTGTTCTAAAGCTTTAGCCCAGGGATCCTCAAATTTGGCCCACAAGATCAAGTTTCCTGCAGAGATTAGCTCGAACCTTAATCAAACACACCTGAGCACGCTAATCAGTGTCTTCAGGATCATTAGAAAATCACAGGTAGAGGAGTTTGTTCAGGGTTGGAGCTAAACTCTGCAGTGGATTGACCCTCCAGGGAAAGATTTGAGATTTTTTTTTTATTAAATACTAAATTAAAAAAATTGATCAAGTTGCTGGAAGTGGAATAAACCACTTCATGATGCTGTAACAGTAAAACTTGCATTTTACGGTGGATTGCTTACATGTAATAGCGAGTGTTTTTTTTTTTTTTTTTTTTTTTTAATATCCCGTGTACATCTGAAGAAGAGTGATGATTTCTCAGAGCTCTCCATTGCTGCTATGGCCTCTGGGTTTTTCATTCAGGATCTTAATCTACATCCTGTTTTTTGTAGATTTGAGACTGTTGTTAAAAGCGACATACAAATAAAATGCTATTGAAATCCAACTTTAAGTTCCTTTAAGTTAACATCTGTCATTAAAGGTGTAGCTTCGATGATGGACTGAAATGCACTGGTCAGTGCTTATTTTTAACACGCCTGCATAATGTGGCACAGACTGCGTCTTTGCATTTTTACCTGAATTCTGAATTGCTGAACAAACCTGTTGCTAAGCAACTGCATGCCGTCGACGTGTAGAACTCTCTGCCTATGTGCTTAATGGACTCAAGATCTTCCGTAGATTGCAAAAGCCAGAGGCGCATGAGTTAATGTTGTTTCCTGGGAGACGTTTTGCCCTGACTGTTTGACTTCATGAGAACTGCATTATGTAGGCCATGTTTGAATGAGTTGCTAAGCTACTTCTTTTTCATGACGTTTTTTTTATAGTTGTAGTTATTAAGTAAGGCTACATGTTTAGCTTTCTTTATAATATCACTTCAAAAACCAAAATGTGTGGTTTGGTGTTTGTTAGCATTCTTTTGCTTCAGATCTCAAATAAAGCATTAATTCAGGCTTAATTTGAGTCATTAGCTGCAGAGTGAAGAGCACAGCACACAGCCTGGGACAAAGGCACACTGTTGAGTTGGAGTCTTGGCAGCTTCTTAATGGCCTGTTTGTGTTTTCCTAGCTGTCATGGAAACCAAGGCAAATGGTTCGATGGAAACCAAAAGGTACGTACTCAAACTGTGTCCTCTTTTTCTACCAGCCTTTTGAAAATCAGCTTCTTTTTCCTGAATGTATTTCATTTCTCCTGCATCTGATGTGATATTCAAACTCGTATACAATGACATGTAGATTGAAGAATAAGTGAAGTGAAAATATCTATATCTATATATATCTATCTATATATATCTATATACACTTTAAACAGGCGACACACTGTTGTTTTTTATTTATTTTTTTCATATTTCACAATTATTTGTGAGATTTCTTTTACATACTTTAAGTGTGAACCTGAGAAGTGTGATGAACAAATAAAAAAAAATAATTAATTAATTAATAATAATTATAATAATAATAATAATATTTATTATTATATAATATAATTATTGTTGTTGTCATTATGGTTATTATTATTCGTTATTATTATTATTATTATTATTATTATTATTATCATCATCATTTTTTAAAGGTGCAGTACTCCTTTAGTCGCACAAATATCCTGGAAGATGTACAACATAACACAAAAACAATAATAATAATTAGTATTATTATTGTTGTTAATAATAATAATAATAATAATAATAATAATAAATTATTAATTAATTATTAATAACTATTATCAATTTTTAAAGGTGCAGTAGTCCTTTACTCGTACAAATATCCTGGAAGATGTACAACATAATAACACAAAGAACAAGTTTATTAAGTTGCTGAGAAAACCTGAAAAAAAAAGCCTCTTTGTGTTAGGATGCACTTCCTGTCAGTCATTTTAAAGACACGTTACTTTACAGGACACCGTAGATCCTCATTGTGGAGCATCACGATCACGTGTGGTGTTGGGAATCATTCACACTTTGAACTGACGTAGATATTAGAGACGCAGTCTTACCTACATCACCTTACAGCCATATTCTCACCAGTACAGGTGTAAGTTTTCTAAGTACTAGTCGAGAGCAATGATATGGAATAGGAATATAGGAATGTCCCAGAACATTATAATTAGCCATTTTACACAGTCTCCATGTGTGTTCTTACACTTAGGCTTCTAGGCTTGTTCTTTATAACGTTCGCTAACTGCTTTTAAATGAGCTTTAAATTAGCTATCTACGTTTGGACCGCTGTAGATTATAAAACATGACTTTTTTTGCCCAAATTTTAATATAATGAGGCCATGCCTTTATCTAGACAAACTTTAAAAGATATATTCTGTAAGCTGGATACAAGAACACTTTTACACTCTTTATCATAAGACTGAAGCAGAGATGGTAGTTAACTAAAATACAGGTTTATTTCACTTTTCCGAACAAAAAAAGAGAGAGAGAGTCAGTACAGATGTAAAGTATGGTTCATTGTATTCATTGCATCAGAATCCCTGGTTGTTAGTGACCGAACGTCTGGATGAGAGGTTTTTCTTGCCTATCTATTGTTTGGTGCAGTGTTGGCTGCTGCTGCTAGCAATGAACTCGTGCTTTATTTGATTTTTAGATTTACTTCTAGATGAGATGTGTGATCATCTGATTTGTCTTGTAGGAAGATGCTATAGTTCCTTTTTATACAGTTTATTGCCAAAAGTTTTGGGATGTCTGCCTTTCCATGAACTTGAATGTAATATGGAGTTGTCCCACCGTTTGCAGCTGTAACAGCTTCAACTCTTCTGGGAAGGCTTTCCACAGGGTTTAGAAGTGCATTTGTGAGGTCAGGCACTGATGCTGGACGAGAAGGTCTGGCTCTCCGTCTCCACTCTAATTCATCCCAAAGGTGTTCTATGGGGTTGAGGTCAGGACTCTGTGCAGGCCAGTCAAGTTCCTCCACACCAAACGCACTCATCCATGTCTTTATGGACCTTGCTTTGGTCACTGGTGTGCAGTCATGTTGGAACAGGAAGGGGTCATCCCCAAACTGTTCCCACAAAGAGCATGAAATTGTCCAAAATGTCTTGGTATGAAGCTGAAGCATTAAGCGTTCCTTTCAATGGAACTAAGGGACCGAGTCCAACACCTGAAAAACAACACCTGAATTCAATGATTTGGAGGGGTGTCCCAAAACTTTTGGCATGTA
Source organism: Hemibagrus wyckioides (assembly GCF_019097595.1). Lineage (NCBI taxonomy): Eukaryota > Metazoa > Chordata > Actinopteri > Siluriformes > Bagridae > Hemibagrus > Hemibagrus wyckioides. The sequence goes on from NC_080719.1 coordinate 24,480,468, forward strand.
TAGTGTATTTTGCCTTAACTGATGACATTAACGTTGTTAGTTTGTTCATTAGTGTAACAACACACACCTGGTTAGCGTCACATACAGTCACATGGATGTAGGTATTAATCCAGCGTTTATTTTTGTACCAGTAAATAAGCTCAGTTTCAGACCGAAATCTTAACACCAGCTCCAGTGTGGGTACATCCCTATACAGAAGTTCTTCACTATCATAACTTTTCAGTTCCAACCACACTGCACTACTACAATTATTAACATAATTATATTCTAGACTCTCAAGGTACTTCATATTTATCTGCTGCCAGTTTGCACGTGTACTGTAATGTAAATTCTGATGTACACCCATCAGGCATAACATTCTGACCAGTGAGAGGTGAAGTGAATAAGACTGAGTATCTCCTCATCATGGCCCCTGTTAGTGGGTGGGATATATTAGGCAGCAAGTCAACATTTTGTCCTCAAAGTTGATGTTAGAAGCAGGAAAAATGGACAAGAGTAAGGATTTGAGCGAGTTTGACCAAAAGGGCCAAATTGTGATGGTTAGACCACTGGATCAGAGCATCTCCAAAACTGCAGCTCTTGTGGGGTGTTCCCGGTCTGCAGTGGTCAGTATCTATCAAGTGTCCTTTCAGTCCTGTAATCCTGAGAATGCAGTATTACCCAGAGCAGGAACATTTTTTAAGACACTTGACATACAATCACTGATTCATCGATGGATTTTGTATTCCAAAAATACAAAAAAGACTTCCAGATTATTTCATTAATTTTCTTTCTTTTTTCCCTCCATTTCAAGTTGCTTCCATTAGTAATGGACAAATTGATTTATTCACGGTTTAGTCTCATTAGGGTTAAGAGTACGAACATGTATGTGGTGACCTAGTTGTATTATTATTAATAATGTACATGGGGATTGAACAGAATTGATTAAATTATTTTTTCTCTCTTTCTCTCACAGTACGGTGGAGAACGGGCAGCTTCCTGACCCTGCCCACTGGGCTGTAGCCGATGTTGTCAATTATTTTAAAGCTACTGGATTTGAAGAGCAAGCCAACGCTTTCCAGGATCAGGTAGAGTAAATGTTTATATAGGTTTTGTTTATAGACACTTTAGTTTTTATGCTAGTATATGTGTACAGAAATCTGGGCTCCTGATATGTACTGTATTGCCAGATGTTTTGGGACACTCCAAACACACCAACTCATTGAATTCAGGTGTTCCAATCACTTCCAGGGCCACAGGTGTATAAAATCCAGCACCTAGGCATCCAGACTGCTTCTACACACATTTGTGAAAGAACGGGTCACTCTCAGGAGCTCAGTGAATTCAGTTATGGTTCTGTGATCGGTTTCCATCTGTGCAATAAGTCCATTCGTGAAATTTCCTCACTACTAAATATTCCACAGTCAACTGTTAGTGGTAATATAACAAAGTGGAAGCAATTGGGGAACAGCAGTGACTCAGCCACGAAGTGGTAGTCCATGTAAAATCACAGAGCGGGGTCAGTGCATGCTGAGGAGCACAGTGTGCAGAAGACGACAACTTTCTGCAGAGTCAATAGCTACAGACCTCCAAACTTCATGTGGCCTTCAGATTAGCTCAAGATCAGCGTGTAGAGAGCTTTATGGAACGGGTTTTCATGGCCGAGCAGCTGTGTCCGAGCCTTACATCACCAAGTGCAATGCAAAGTGTGGGATGCAGTGGTGTAAAGCTGACCGCTACTGGACTCTAGAGCAGTGGAGACATGTTCTCTGGAGTGACCAATCACACTTCTCTGTCTGGCAGTCTGATGGACGAGTCTGGGTTGGGAGAGCCAAGCCTCCTCATCCAACATCAGTGCCTGGCCTCACAAATGCTCTTCTAGAGGAACGGTCAAAAATTCCCATAAACACACTCCTTTTGGCAATACAGTGTACCTCAGAAGATGTATTCACAAATTTGTCCCTAGAATCTAGCAAGAAATGTTTAGAAAATACACTTTCATACTGACTCCATCAGATCAGTATTGTTATATGTTTTTAATTAAAAAACAGCTCAGTTTTAGGCTAATGGTATCCTAAGTCTGTAATCTATTGAACCAGTGTTAATATATTCATTGATAAAGACTTAAAGCACTTTTGTATGTCGCTCTGGATAAGAGCATCTGCCAAATGCCAGAAATGTGAATGTAGATCAGGTACAGTAAAGAGTTCTTCAGTTTCTACAGCTTATAAAACGTAATAATAAGTGTGTTGTGCATTTAAACATTGTGCATGTACAAGTTAAGTATCGATAGATTCCCTAACTGTTTAATAAACATGTTAATTAAGTAATTAAACAGGACCTGGTAATAGGAACATTTTATACCTGTTAGTTTGCCAGTGCTTACATTTTGTATGTATTAATGAATGACAGATATACATAATTATGTTTAGATTAAATGTTGCAGAAAATCTCTGGACTAAGTCCATTCCTGTTATTCCCCGACCAGCCTCCCCCCGCCTTGCTGAACATAAAGACAATAAAATGCAGCTTGTCATGTTCTAGAGAAACTGCCCTGAAGATATTTTCCCACGTTTAAAGTTAGAGTTGACCTCTGACTGTTATAAACGTTATCCCTGGAAGCTTCTATGCTAAGTTAACATTCATCAAAAAGTGTCATCATATACAAAAAATTTTATTGATGTTTTTAATCCATTTATGTTTAGTATACTGTGCAGGCCCTCCAGGAGGTTTTTTTTTGTGATTGTTGTAGCCAAAATTGCTTGATAATTTCTAATTGCTTTTTAATTTATTGCGATGCAACATTCTTGTTTTTTTGTTTGTTTTTTATTTAAATTTATATTTACATGAATCAGGCATAACATTATGACCACCTGCATAATATTGCGTTGGTCCCTGTGTATTTGGTCACTGTGTATTCTGACCCCTTTCTATCAGAACCAGCATTAACTTCTTCAGCAGTTTGAGCAACAGTAGCTCGTCTGTTGGATCGGATCACACGGGCCAGCCTTCTCTCCCCACGTGCATCAATGAGCCGCCCCATGACCCTGTCACCGGTTCACCACTGTTCCTTCCTTGGACCACTTTTGATAGATACTGACCACTGCAGACCGGGAACACCCCACAAGAGCTGCAGTTTTGGAGATGCTCTGATCCAGTGGTCTAGCCATCACAATTTGGCCCTTTTGGTCAAACTCGCTCAAATCCTTACACTTGTCCATTTTTCCTGCTTCTAACATCAACTCTGAGGACAAAATGTTGACTTGCTGCCTAATATATCCCACCCACTAACAGGTGCCATGATGAGGAGATCATAAGTCTTATTCACTTCACCGGTCAGTGATCATAATGTTATGCCTGATCAGTGTATACTATGAATTGGTGAAATTGCAAGCACAGGATTCTGCTTTTAAGTTCCTACTGGTGAAGATGTATGTAATTACTTTTTATGATCGCTGTACTCATGTTCAGGCTGTTTGTGATCGTGATATGAGAGTGTGATGAGTGGGCAGTTTAAGTGGTCAAGACTCTGGGTTGTTGATCAGAAGATCACGGTTCAAACCCAAGCACTGCCAAGCTGGCACTGTTGGGCCCTTGAGCAAGGCCCTTAACCCTCTCTGCTACAGGGCTTGACTCTGCGCTCTGACCCCAACTTCCTTAGCTGGGACACGTGAAGAAAGAATTTCATTGTGCTGTAATGTTTGTGTGACAATAATAAAGGCTAATTCTTTTTCTTCTAAGGGTGGAAATGGAAGTGAAGCACTTTTCAGTACTGTTTCATTTGACTTTTCATCCTGCAGGAAATCGATGGCAAGTCTCTATTGTTAATGACCCGTAACGATGTTCTGACTGGACTCTCGATAAAACTGGGGCCGGCTCTGAAGATCTACGAGTACCACGTGAAGCCGCTTCAGACCCAGCACTTGAAAAGCAATGCCTCGTAGCAGTCCGGATGGACGGGCCGAGCCTTGGACGACAATCACGCCATGGGACAGCAGGGTAACTGCAGACTGAAGAGAAGGCCATGTCCTTATGTGCATTTTATGCATTTTTGTGGGCAAATACACACACAAAAAAAACGTTAATGTGAATTTCTTTCTCATTCTAAATTTGGTTGTACAGGTACAACGCTGTCTCTTTTTGGTTTGTGTGTGTGTGTGTGTGTGTGTGTGTGAGTGAGAGGACGGGGGGTGTGGGGGATTCGTTGAACTGGTGTTATGACTGAAGTGTTTTTCTTTTGTTTGTTTTTTTAATGACCCTTTGCAAGCATGTAAATACATCAAAATGTTTGCAATTTTTAAAAATTTTACTGTAAAATATTGTGTGAAAGTATTTGGCACTAAGACGATAAACACTATTGTGCAAAGGGTGGCTAGGTGTAAGGAATTTTCAGAGTTTTTATTGAAAATGAGCTCATTGCATTATACTGGTCTGTATATAAAAAGTGACTAAAGGAGTGGCGGATCAATTGTTTTCGTTGGTGCTTGCTTCCTCTGCTCCTTAAAGCTATTTAAGTCTTTAACGGTTATAAATAAGTTACAGCACACATGATGGTGTTCGGCTGTGAAAACTAACCATGCTGCAGCTGTGTGTTTTTATTAAAGATTTATTCTTTAAAATCTACTCAATTAAGGACTTTGAAGCAGTGTAACAGGTAGCTAGAGCCTGGGGTCTGATTAAAACCAGGCTCCTTTTTGTGTTTAAATGGGTTGTTTGCATTGTAAGACAATTAGAAGTTTATAATTACTGTATGATTCTTTTTGACACGAGGATCACAAAATACTACTTTTTGAAATCTCTGGAAGCCGGTGGTGTTTCTGACGCCGGTGCTTAAGAAATTATTTTCATTTTTTTTAAAAGGGTGTCTTTTTAGCAAAATTCATTTAAAAATGTCCCGCGATAGCGGATTCGTGGAATGTCTGATGTTTGCAATAAATTGTGCTTGAATGAAAAAAGGCACTGATTCAACCATAATCCTAGTTAGGGAAGAGATCATAACCCTGATCATAACCCTAAATCCATGATCGGAGGCCCAGATTATTTCTTCTATGACTGTCATGGGGGGGTGAATTGCTGTGCTTTGTGTGTTTCCTAACACCATTTTCATCTGCAATAATACCACATTATATAAGGAATGAAAGGAATCCATACACCATTTAATCTCTAATTCTCTTTACAAATACGCTTACACTACATTTCCAAAAGTTTTGGGACACCCCTCCAAATCATTGAATTCAGGGGTTGGACTTGGTCCCTTAGTTTCAGTGAAAGGAACTCTTAATGCTTCAGCTTCATACCAAGACATTTTGGACAATTTCATGCTCTTTGTGTGAACAGTTTGGGGATGACCCCTTCCTGTTCCAACATGACTGCACACGAGTGACCAAAGCAAGGTCCATAAAGACATGGATGAGTGAGTTTGGTGTGGAGGAACTTGACTGACCTGCACAGAGTCCTGACCTCAACCCCATAGAACACCTTTGGGATGAATTAGAGTGGAGACTGTGAGCCAGACCTTCTCGTCCAACATCAGTGCCTGACCTCACAAATGCACTTCTAGAGGAATGGTCAAAAATTCCCATAAACACACTCCTAAACCTTGTGGAAAGCCTTCCCAGAAGAGTTGAAGCTGTTATAGATGCAAAGGGCGGGACAACTCCATATTACATTCATGTGCATGTAAAGGCAGATGTCCCAAAACTTTTGGCAATATAGTGTATATCTAATTTCACCTACATTCAAATTAGTGATCCAGATATTTTCATATCTTTAAAAAAAACATGAAAGATTAAATTTGTTTAATCACACCTCCACAAAATTGTGTCATGATGTATATGTATACACAATCCCCATGTTCAATTTATTTATTAAACCTCTTATTTATTAAATGTGAGTAGTATTTGTTGCAGCCATTGCATTCAGAGCCTCACTGACCAATTCAGGTCTTTTTAAAAATTTGTTCCTTTTTATTTATGTTGATAAATCCACTTGTGAAAGTTGAATGCATAGGGTTCTTTTTTTTGTTGACTTGTTTTTATTGCAGTTTATTAAAGTCTGTTAAGACAGCTTTGTTTGTGGATTCTCTTTTTCTTCTCAGCTGTTTCACAGTTTGGCTTGTGGTTTCCTGCGTACAGTTCCGGTAATGTTGCCTGCTGGATTATCGAGTGGTAGAAGGACCTGAAAGAGAAAACAAAAGAGAAGATTTGAAGTATTAAAACACACTTATAACAAGGAGTTCATGGAAACTTCAACCTAGGATCTTAATATTTATGTTTTAGTTACAGCACAAGTTAATCCAAGTCTCATGAGCTTGTCTGTGAGTTAAATTGTTTGATAAAAGCAAGTCTTTCAGATTGCTAACTGTTTTTGCTATTTTTTCTAAAAACTGACAAAATTTTTAGTATCATGACCAGTCTACCTTCTAACATTGGCATATACACTATATTGCCAAAAGTTTTGGGACACCCCTCCAAATCATTGAATTCAGGGGGTTGGGCTCGGTCCCTTAGTTCCAGTGAAAGGAACTCTTAATGCTTCAGCTTCATACCAAGACATTTTGGACAATTTCATGCTCTTTGTGGGAACAGTTTGGGGATGACCCCTTCCTGTTCCAACATGACTGCACACCAGTGACCAAAGCAAGGTCCATAAAGACATGGATGAGTGAGTTTGGTGTGGAGGAACTTGACTGTCCTGCACAGAGTCCTGACCTCAACCCCATAGAACACCTTTGGGATGAATTAGAGCGGAGACTGAGAGCCAGACCTTCTCGTCCAGCATCAGTGCCTGACCTCACAAATGCACTTCTAGAGGAATGGTCAAAAATTCCCATAAACACACTCCTAAACCTTGTGGAAATCCTTCCCAGAAGAGTTGAAGCTATTATAGCTGCAAAGGGCGGGACAACTCCATATTACATTCATGTGCATGGAAAGGCAGATGTCCCAAAACTTTTGGCAATATAGTGTATTAGAAACAGACATAAATATATTTATTTAAATCATTGTTAAATCCACAACCTGTTAAAAACATCGTGCCTGCTGTCTCTGTTTCATTAAGATTTATTTTCAATTATTCTGCTCACCGTCTACATACACAACTTTCACTTTAATAAACAAATATTGAAAGGAGGTTTCCATAAGACACACCAAGAGTAATACCTATGCTAAACAACAAACAAACAAATATTTTGCTCATATATGCCAGTGAATGACGCATCACTTCCTGGTTCACTTCCTTGTATCAATCACTGTGCATAAAAGTGACTGCTAACATGCCTGAGCATGGAGTCTGCAGGATCATTTTTTCATTGTTCTATATGATCTGAATAGATTATATGGATAATAACATTATTATTTTGAATTGTATTTAATGCAGAATCCAGTTTGATCTGATCAGCTGCCAAAACACAGGCCAAGCTGGTGAAACTGGGCCACTGATTTATCCCAACTTCCTTATTACTTCATTACATTTCTCTCTCTCTCTCTCTCTCTCTCTCTCTCTCTCTCTCTCTATATATATATATATATATATATATATGAGATTTTGTACTTCTATAAAATGTCTTATGATTATTACAAAACTTCAGAATTTTCAGAACATTTCAAAGACTGAGACTGTGAATATGCGTGATAGTCGGAATAGACAAAAGATTCTCTCAGAGATATCTCAGCAGAGACATAAAACCTGAGAGGCTTTGTTTCAGACTCTGATATTGCTGTCTGTATTTCATGTCCAAGCAGAACACAACACTTCTAAGAAGCACAGATTCAAATCTCTGTGACCTGTTTAATGAGCATGATGGAAAACTGGACACTGAATAGGTTACTATTTCCTAGATTTCAATCCTCTAGAAAATTATTTATTCATTTTAACTGAAGTGTTTTAACCTTGTCAGTGGAAGAGTGGGCCAAAATGAACAGGACTTTAGGATATTCGAAGAGAAATGACACTATTATTTAATAGTATTTATTTATTTAGTTTTGCTCAGGGAGCTTATTAACCAATAAATAAAATAGTATTTGAATTAAAATAGTAAAGAAACCCACCTCGTCATTATTGGCGAGACCCATTCTGGTCATGTCGATGGTAATGTAGTGCTGGTTTGGCATGATGATTTCAATCTCCTCCACCTAGGAAACAGATGAAACAGCTTGTGTCTGTTTTTTAAAGCCCGATTTTTAAAACTGACCATCAAAATAAATCAATCAGCCTGACTTGCCTCTGGTAGCCTCTCAAGAACAAGAACCTGAGAATCATAGAGTGTCTTCTGTACAGACGGTGAATACTCCCCGTGAGTGAAAGGGCCAGCAAACTTCTCAATGATGCTGTCCTTTACAGTTTTCCTGTAAAAGTAGCGTAGATTATGGCCATCTCATTCAGGAGTTTTTTGTATATATTATTTTACACTATATTAAGTGACTTTTTAAAAAGATCTATATATATATATTTACCATGCCATGTCAAAGTTTACTTCCTTGTACTGGTTGTATCGCCACCTAGCGTAGACAGAAGTACAGAAGACTCTGTCCTTGACTTCCTGCAGAGTGGTGAAGCGGTCTTTCAGGAAGCCCTCGAAACCCGACTGTGTGGTCTTCAGAACCTTCATGTCTTTGATTCCACTGTGGATCACTGCAGCCTCTGAGGAGATGCACAGCAATGACATCCAGACTTATCTGCTAAGGTGTGGCCGATGTGATGCAGGTTTTCATTCCAAACTCAAAGCTGAAGCCACACCCGATTAATCAGTTGATCTTAGCTTTCAGTAGCCTTCCAGATGTGACTTTGGCTTGGTTGGAATAAAAAACTGGCCTTTCCTCTTATACCCAACAACTAAAATCAACTGAAAGAGGCATTTTTATATCCTGCAGTCTTGAGAGTTTTGTCCTTTCTCTAAGTAGCATTGAACAATTAAAGCCAGCAGTTATGAATAATGTACCCTGGATAACCAGAATTCCATAATTCCAACAAAAATGGACAGTGAAATTTGACACAACATTGGCAATTAATATACTGACTTTCTCAAATCTGACCAATTGCTATCAGTGAACACACTCATACACACACTCAGTAGGAGGTCATCAGTTTGTCTGCATTCACTGCTTGGGCTCTGCACATCTGGCTAGTGCTTTTTCTTTTGTCTAATGAGATGATCTGACAGACAACCTGTTTTTATTCAGTCACGTCTGGCAAAAAACCCGGGTGTGGCTGAACTCTCTGTTCAAATCTTCTTCCTAATCTGTGCCTAATGTTTGGGTGATTGGATTATGTAGATAAAATAAGCCTGTACTGAGACAGCTAATGAAATAAAAGTTATAAGGTGTACAAAAATGTGAGAAACTTAAATTTAGAGCCTTCACTGTGACTGCTGAAATACTGTAGCATCCTTCTCCAATGAGGAACATGAAGACTAGAGACTAGTCTTTGGACGGTAAAGTAGAAGGACATAAGTTTTAGAGTTCAGCTCCTGAATCACTGATTTCATTGTTGAGTTTGTTTGTAACTCTCATGCCTTAATTAAGACTTTTTTTAATATAAATAATAGTGCATTAAATACTTTAATGAGGTCTACTCAAATAAAGACATGTCTAGAGCATGTCAGAAGAGATTCTCAGATTATTAATAAAATAACTCCTGACTCGCTCACCATGCTGTATTAGTTTTTGTTTTTTTTTTTAACAGGAAACCATAATTAAATAAACTATAAAACAGAAATAGATTTTTTTTTCCTCATAAAACAAGATGCATTCTCTTAACAATAAATTCTAGTTCAAGATAAACTAATTTGTTGTTCTCACCATTTCGGTACTGTTCAACCTCACAGAAACGCCAAGACTCCGGAGAGAAGATGAATGCATGGGCATGCTCAACCGCATTCTGCAAAATAATAATTATACCTCGCACTTAGCACTTATTAGCGTCATAAAATGTAAAGACATGGCCAAGAGGCATCACTATTCGTGATCACTTCTTTGCTAGCGACACCTTTTCGATTCTCTTCCATGGGGCCTCCTCAATGTCGACCTTTGCTCGTGTGACATGTTTGAATGCTGTCAGGAAATGGTTGCAGATTTCCAACGCAAAGCCTTCAATGGATTTAACCTGCAGACAAACCCAGAATATCTGTCCAGTAAGCGGTCAGTTATACACTACACAACACGCTATATTGTTTACATCCACATGAACATTCTCTTAGCTAACATATTCTCTACTACAAATGATGGTGGATCATGAAGCAAAATCCTGAATAAGACGCTGAAGATCATTTATGGAGTATAGCTAAGTCGTTTTTGTAAGACGATACAGTGAACTTATGACGTGTAGCTTAATTACACATCATGTTTCACTGCTAATAAATGTAACATGTAGCACATTGCACATCAAATTCTTATTTCTTATTATTTCTATTCATTCCATTTTAAATTACATTTATTTATATGTAGAATCTAAGGAGGAAAAGGCCAGGGTTTTATTTCACAGCAAGTTTTATACTGTATATTACTGTATATCTTGAGTCTTGAAACTAATAATATGATAAAGCCATTCATAATGATCTTAAATTATAAAATTTTATTGCATACCTGTTACAGGTAAAATGTTTGAACAGTATATATACACCTACATTTGTTTAAAGTAATTAAGAAACTAGATCCAGTGTAACCAAAATGTTATTTGTCGCTAAAAACATTGTTTTTTTTGCTGTGTAACTTCAATCATAGTAAAGGTTCAATAGAAATTTTCCAATTTCAATAAAAATAATTGTCTTTTCTGTGGAAATGCTGTGAGCTGACGAATTCAGCGTGACTAAAAGGCTAGTTTTAGTACCAAATGAACACCTATACTGCATATACATTACAGGCTGAAATGTTCCACCTACTCCTTTTAGCTTGGCCAGGGCATGGACAGTGTTTTTGATGGTGTCGGTTGGGATGATGTCCGAGTTGTCTCCAGAGAGATAATCTTTTCGGGAGTTTAGTGTAAGCTGCACATTAGCTTTCAGCTCCATTATATAATGTTGATTCCTCTCCCGCTGGATATACAGGAGTTTAACTTGATTCTTCCCATAACCTGTTCTCACAAATTCAATATTCTGGAAAATAAAACAAACCATTCAACAAGGAACATGACATTTCAGATACTTCTTTAAGCACACATGAATTCTTTTAGTTAGAAAGTCAAATATAAGAATGAACCGTGTGTACCTTGTTAGCGCTAGCCATATTTCTCAGATAGGTGTACCGACTATGTGTGTGACTTCACCCTCTGTTCTTCAACAGCAGCAGGATGTACTGAGGACAGAAGATTATATTTAGGGGGTGGTATCATTCGTGTATTTTTGCATTTCGCAAGGGGTTCCAATGGTCACGTCCGTGTAAGGGGTTGAACTGTTTATACACATGAATTTCTGTTCAGAAGATTGCAGAAAAAAAGAATGAAAGAGAGAAAGGCTTTTTGTTTATAACAAAATATTAATAGTAGAATATGATAAATAAATATTCTCTAATAAACTGAACACCCAGCTCTTCCCTCCCTCATTTCTTGTCCCCAATTTTTCAGGCCAATGTCCACTCACATCCTAATATTCCCTTTTAACACAACCAGGGAGAATGAAGGAGAACACATGCTTCCTCTAAGACAGGTGAAGATCCAGCCAGCTGCTTTTCATCTTTACTGATGCTCATCACAGGGCAGTTTAACACTATCTGCCCTCTTCCTAATACCTGAGCTCACAGACATCTGTGATTAATGTCACAGGGGAGAAAAAGTATAACATCCCTCCTATTCAGATTGAACGGCACAGATGGCTGTGTCTTCATCAGGATTCAAACTCATGATGTCAATAGGGCCACCACATTTCTCAGAATCTGAACGTCCAGCTTTTCACTATATAATCATCTCCAACGTATTTAACACGCCTTCATTAGCTTTTAAATGCTCTCAGCTGAAATATGGACACTTCCAAAACCATGTTGAGATGCAAGCCTTTGGTCTGAACTGTACATCATATCTGCACTATAATTGTATGGCACACAAAATCTACAATATAATAATCATACAACCCTATAGGATGGTTTCTGTATACAATAATATGTAATTTTGTAGATATTTTATGTGTTAGAGGTTTGTTCCTATGCTATAAATCTTTTATTGTATTCCAAAGTTACCCAGAACTATACTCATAACCATCATACCATCACAACAGTATACCTTCAAATCCCTAACGAATCCCTGATCCATAACAGCTTCCACAATTCTCGCTCCTGATCCAGATTGATCTGTTATATCAGCACAGTGTAGTAATACACCGATCGGGTATAACATTATGACCACTGACCGGTGAAGTGAATAAGACTGATGACCTCCTCATCATGGCACCTGTTAGTGGGTGGGATATATTAGGCAGCAGGTGAACATTTTGTCCTCAAAGTTGATGTTAGAAGCAGGAAAAATGGACAAGTGTAAGGATTTGAGCTTTGAGTTTGACGAAGGGCCAAATTGTGATGGCTAGACCACTGGATCAGAGCATCTCCAAAACTGCAGCTCTTGTGGGGTGTTCCCGGTCTGCAGTGGTCAGTATCTATCAAAAGTGGTCCAAGGAAGGAACAGTGGTGAACCGGAGACAGGGTCATGGACGGTCAAAGCTCATTGATACACGTGGGGAGCGAAGGCTGACCCGTGTGATCCGATCCAACAGACGAGCTACTGTTGCTCAAATTGCTGAAGAAGTTAATGCTGGTTCTGATAGAAAGGGGTCAGAATACACAGTGCAGGACGGGTCAGGGCTGTTTTGGCAGGGACCAACACAATATTTGGTCATAATGTTATGCCTGGTCAGTGTATACTCATATGAATATTTAATGCCTTATTCTTGTGACAAATCTTTATACATTATGTAGTACCTAGTGTGTTTATGAGTCATAGCTGCCATGTTGAGAGTCATGAGACGAAACACCTCAGCTTCCTCTTTCAACCCGATACAGCTGCATATAGACGCTTTCGCTATTGCTAAATGACGAGGAAGACAACAGGTTCATTCTTGATTCCACATCAGTAAGAACGAGTTAACTTTCTTTTCACGGAAGAAAAATGTTATGGTTTAGTTCTTTTGGTTTGATTTTCTTCCAGGTATTCTTCTTCTTAGGTTCACTGTGTGAGGGTGAAATCTCTTGCTTAAATGAAGATGGGCAGCCTGTTGACTGGTACATGGAGTTTACCTCTTTAAACTCTTTTCCTATAAGCTTTTGTTTCTGGCAGAGCTTTGGCATTTCTACCATTTCAACCATTTCTACCATTTCAAGGTTCATCATATACAAATTACCGAAATATAAACAGGGAAGTGTGGGAAGTGGAGTTGACTACATGTATTTGGATTCCTCATTACCTAACTGGCACATGAGTAAATATGTGGTGAATACCACTGACGGGGCATTAGGCAGGACGCTGAACCAGCTGTACCAAAGATATGAGGTATGACTGTATGAGTATAATAACTATATATTATATATATAGTTATATCCTGTATTTATCATATCTGTGCTGTTTTGGTCTGTTTTTCTGCCTCTGACAAGAATTATCAGGTTATTTCTATCCATCTGTACTATATTTTTCTAGTTTTCTATATATTAGCACTTTTTTCCTTTTAGATACAGAGAGAATTAAAAAATTCCCTGTTGGTTTCAAGGGCTAATCATTTTAAACACTTTAATTACACCTTGGAGATCGTTGGGAGTTTCTAAAATTATTATATTGCATTTATTCCTTATATTGTACTAATTATATGCAGTTTTTTTTGTTGTGATATACTGTATAGCATTAACTCTATCTTGTCTAATTATATATATATATACTCATTACACTAATGATGAATTGTTTTAATAGTCAAACAGTTCAGTATACATGCTGTACAATGATGCTCCGCCGGTGCTGAAGTATCAGACTAAGTATGGACACTCAAAAGGTAATACTGTATAGACATTTGTATAGATCAAGATCGATAGATTTAGATGTTTCAGATATCTGATATGATTTATTTGACACAGTATCAATTGTAGCTCCCCTCATGTGGGTTTAATTTTTATTTATTTTTAAAAATGATTTTTAACGATGACTGTCCAGTGCTTTGACACAGGGGAGTTCTAGTACAAAGAGCACAACTGATAAGTGCTGTTGACTGAGATTAACTTCCACTCCCCCACACCACACCCATCAAATATCAAAGTTTATCTACATCAGATCAGCCTGTGATTTATTAATATTAAAATTATTTTCTTTTCATATTGCCAGTGATCATGGATTTATCATCATCAGAATGGACATTAAGTCATGTAACTGTAATTGAGCGATGCTGTGAGTAACTTGTGTGTGTTGTTTGTGTTGTCCAGGGGCACTGCTTGTTGACCAGTTTCAAGGATTCTGGTTAACACACAGCATTCCTCACTTTCCACCTTTCCCCGAAATGGGTTTTGGCTACCCCTCCACTGGAAAACTGTACGGTCAGAGTATTCAGTGTACAACCTACAGTTACAAACACTTCCACAAAATATGTAAGCATACATATCAAGTAATGCATTTAGCCATGAATAGAGCTATATTAGCTATATAGAGCTATAAACCACTGGCACATTTTTTATCTTATATTTTGCAATGAACAGTATCAATACAATGTACATATAATTTACGCCACTCATTTTGAAAGATGATAAAAATACATTTTTTCTACTTTTTTAACCAGCACAGCAACTAGCCTATGTTAACCCATACACATACAACTGCTCAATACCATCAGCCTATTACACGGAAATGCCAGAAATGGCACATATCTGTGCTGGCAAAACTGTGACAGTGGTTCCCAGGAGAAGGCTTGAAAAGCTGATGTCAGTCAAGGGAGAGATTTTCCTGAGTTTTGCCAAATCACACATTTATGTTGATGGTAAGAGAGTGTCTAATGATTACACTGTACGAATATTTCTCCCATTGCTGTATATTTATTAGGTGTTTTTTTTTTTTGGATAGACAATGTCTACTTGGCAAATGTCACCCTGCAATATGTTTTTGATTATCCCAAAGTTCAACTGCTCTTGAGTAAATATTGACTTTGCTTGTGTTCGGGGCAGTGTCAGTTTTAGGATGTGCAGTTTATCACGTTTTCTGTACTGTTTCAAAATTCAGGTTTTTCCAATAAATACATACACCCTAACAGTGCTTGTGTCACCATTCTGTCTCAGTATATGTCCATAATGTAACTTCTCAAGTTGTTGTCACCTGATCTATGATCATTGCCTTCTGTGTATTCACTTTCTGTACCAGACATTTATACTGGCTGGATAGCGCAGACGCTGAAGGCAGACTTTCTAGTGGAATCATGGCAGCGGGACACCTTCCAGCTCCCCTCCAACTGCTCGCTTCCTTACCATGTGATGAACGTCAAGACGGTCCGTCTATTTGAGCTGGTGACTTTCAGGTCCTACGATGACCACTCCAAGTGGTGTGTCTCTTGGGACAATCAGAACCAGTGGACTTGTCTAGGGGACCTGAACAGAGAGAGCAGGCAGGCATGGAGAGGAGGTGGCCTCATCTGTACACAAAATTCAGTCATTTACAAAGCTTTCCGTTCAGCTGTGGCCTGGTATAAAAATTGTCAGTAGTGAGAACTCTGCTGTTATTTACATGAACATGTGCTACCATCATTAGCAGGTTTTTTTTGTTAGAAAACATCCGCTTTATTCCTAATTATTCCAGCACACATTGGGTGAAAGGCAGGGGTACACCCTGGACAGGTCACCAGTCCATCACAGGGCCACACATATAGACAGACAACCACGCACACTCACACTCACTCCTATGGGCAATTTAGAATTACCAATCAACCTAATGTACATGTTTTTGGACTGTGGGAGGAAACCGGAGTACCCGGAGTAAACCCACACAGGCACGGGGAGAACATGCAAACTCCACACAGAAAGACTCCTGTCTGTTCGAACTCAGGACCTTCTTGCTGTGAGGCAACAGTACTGACCACTAAGCCACCATGCTGCCCTTATAAAAATATATTCATTAGAAATCATTTGAATGGAAGGCATTCTGCAACTGGAGCAACCCATATGCAGTACACAGTCCCAATTATTAATGACCAACTGATCAGCAGAGAACTTACAGTGCCATGATCATGGACAGAGCTGTTTAAAGTGATTATAATGGTGTAATTCCAGCTTGGCCTGTCCAGCTACCAGATTCCAAAGCAAACCAAGCTGGTCAAACTGGTAGAGCAACTTTTCCAGCTGGAAAGTTACTGCACAGCTTCCTAATAACTAGTCTAGATTGATACATTAATAAGTCTGATTGGGTATTTTTTTCAGAAAGAGATATTGAAATATTATGACCACAACAAGCCTCATCTTATTTAAATAAATAAATAATTTTTTTTTTTTTGAGATTCTGGTCCAAGTTGACATGGTTGCATCATACAAGTCCTGCAGATATTTCTGTTGCACTTTCATGCTGTGAATCTCTAATTCTACTACATCCCAAAGGTGTTCTATTGGATTCATTGTCATGTCACTGAACCAGTTTGAGATGACTTTTGCTTGGAGACATGGCGTGCTATCATGGAAATAGTCATTAGAAGATGTAAAAGTAAATTGTTGCCATGAAGGAATGCAGACACGCCCAAAAAACATTCCCACAACATTACACCACCTCCATCAGCCTGGACTATTGACACAAGACAGGTTGGGTCTATTAGACCAGAGGTTTTCAAACCCTGGCTCGCGACACTCAGGTGGGTCGTGAGACTTAAAAAATGGGTCACCAGTATGATTTAAGGAAAATGTTTTACATTAATTGATGCAATTTTAATAATAATAAAACAACAGCTACAATAATAATAATAATTTTAAGTAGAAGCACACTTAAAATAAAAACATTAAAATAAATGCAAAATAAATACTAGACAAATGTTACCTGACCCTTGTACAAGCAAGCTCACAATGTCACTGATGCAGCCATTTTCTTTTCCCCACTGCGCTGATGTAGAGTTATATTAGTAGAGCTATATTAATGGCCTGTCTTTAATTTATTTTTTGCTGAATATGAGCAGGCCTAAGTCAAAAAGTACCATTTATGATTTTTTCATAAGGAAAAGAGGCCCTGAGACCGAGACCCCTTCAAATGAACCCTTTCTTATCTTGCTGACAAATTTTCTGTTCTAAATGAACTGAATCTAAAACTACAAGGAAGGGAGGACTCACAACCTTAAGCTACTATATGTTCCCGACAATGATGAAACACATTGAAGAAAATGATGTGTCCAAAGAAAAACAGTTGCTGACTTAATGCGCCTCACAAAACAGCAAAATGATCTTGGTTCTGGATTAGACTCTCCACCGAGTATCCGATGCAAAGCAAGCATTTGCATTGCCTTTTACAACTACCTGTATGTGTGAAACTGGATTGTCAGTTTTAACCAAAATGAAGACGAAAGAACAGAACAGAACGGAAAGAACTGTCTATCTGTCTATCTATCTATCTATCTATCTATCTATCTATCTATCTATCTATCTATCTATCTATCTATCTATCTATCTATCTATCTATCTATCTATCTATCTATCTATCTATCTCCCTGTCTATCTATCTATCTATCTATCTATCTATCTATCTATCTATCTATCTATCTATCTATCTATCTATCTATGTGACTTAATTGTATGTACATTTGTAAAATGTGGCTGTATATACACTACTCACAAAAAGTTAAGGATATTCAGCTTTTAGGTGAAATTTCAGGATGCACCTAAAATGCACTATAACCTTTCCAGGTGAACTTAATTTGACCTTCTCTACACTTTTGAATGCACATGTCCAACTGTTCAGTGTTTCAGTACTTTTTGCAGAACTTGCTGTTCTCTAACAAGGTGCTTAACGGCAAAATTCACAACTGGTGTTTGATCCATGAATTGACCAATAAATTTTCTGGTTCCATTAGAATTGGTATTTAAACAGTCCTCTTCATCATGCTGTTCACATTTTGACATCATGAGACCAAGACCACACCTAACAATTGATCAACAGTACCTCGCCATTGTGAGGCTTCAAACAGGATGTTCTCAGAGGGAAGTGGCCACTGAGCTTAGAGTGTCACAGAGTGTCATCAGCAGGTTGCGACAGAGATACAGAGAGACTGGAAGAGTCACAGAAAGGGATAGAAGTGGACGTCCTTTGGCCACATCCCACGTTGATGACCGCTTCATTGTGAACAGTGCCCTGCGGAACCGGAGGATGAACGCCACTCAACTCCAGACACATTTAAGGGAGGTGAGAGTAACCCAAGTGTCACGTCAGACCATTCAAAACTGTTTACATCAGCGTGGTCTGCGTGCTAGACGACCTGCAAGGGTACCTGACCACACCCCCAGGCACAGGCGTCGGGCCAGGGAGCATTTACGCTGGATGAGGGACCGGTGGCCTCAGTGCTGTTCTCTGATGAAAGTCAATTTACACTGAGCAGAAATGATGGCTGCCAACGATGTTGGAGACGTCAAGGAGAGCGCTATGCATCTGCCACTGTTGTCACCAGACGAGCCTTTGGTGGTGGTGGTGTTTCAGTCTGGGCAGGTGTGTCCACTCAATACAGAACTGCCCTACATCTTGTGAATGGTACAGTGACAAGCCAATACTACCTGAATAACATCATTAATCTAGTCATTGTGCCCCTGCATGAACAACACAGGCCAACACATTTCATCTTCATGGACGACAATGCTCCAGCTCATCAAGGTCGCATCATTAGGGAACGGCTACTGGAGGCTGGGGTACCTCAAATGGAGTGGCCTGCACTTTCTCCAGACCTGAATCCCACAGAAAACCTCTGGGATCAGCCGAGTCGCCGTGTAGAGGCTCGTAACCCTGCACCCCAGAACCTCAATGACCTGAGGGCCGCCCTTCAAGAAGAGTGGAATGCCATGCCTCAGCAGACAATAAGTCGACTCGTGAACAGCATGAGACGTCGTGGTCAAGCTGTAATTGATGGTCAAGGGCACGTGACAAATTATTGAGACACTGAGATTTTTTGTTGTGGTATACCCACCACTGTTGTTGGCTTTTGTTTCAATAAATTGTTTGAGATGAAGAAATCACCATTGCATGCTTCTACTTAAATGCCCTACTTTCATGATATAATATCACTGTAGTGTGAACTTTTTCCATTTTCCATAAATTTCACCCAAAAGCCAAATATCCTTAAGCTCCTGGCCCACATGATTATCTGATTAGCTCTCTGCATGAAAGGTGTTTATAATAAAGTGTTTGGTGAATTTTAGTCGACGTTTATTTCTGCCTACACCCTGACATTAGGGGGCGCGAGCTGCAACACACACCAACGAAAACACTTCCGGTAAACCCGGAAACAGGCAAAGCTTTCAGTAAACACACGTGCGTTCGCAGAGGACTCAGAATAACAGCTACAACATGGATTTCGTTGAGGTTCCCGTGTCTGAAGATTTGCCCAGCTCTAAAGGTAAAGTTAAAAAACAAAAGAAGCAAAAGGAAATTCGCGAGAAAGCGGCTGAAAATGTGGAGACAGAACCGGAACCCGCAGAAGCTCCAGGCTGCTCGCTCCCTCCGACTTTCAGCCTGAAGGAGATCAAGAATAAACAGCGGAGACATCTTATGTTCATGAAGCTCAAGCAAGAGAAAAGACAGGTAAATTAAACTAAATCTACTGTCCGGCAGAGTAAAAGTGAATGATAAATGCCATGTGGGAAATAGAAGTAGATCCGGATGCGGTACACACAAGTAGCTGAGAGAATTATTTTCATTATTTGTTTAATTCCATGCTTTTCCATGTGCCCGGTGATTTTTCTGCCCCAGGATTTCTGTGTCCAGTTTTTTGTTTAAAGGGCAAACACTCTTTAGTGACTGTATGTTTTCTTGGTAGAATAATAATAAGAATAAAAGCTTAACTGTCACGCGCACTACACACATATATACTACAGGACAGTTTAGTATTATTATTATTATTATTACATATCCCAACTTGTTAGGAAGCTGGGGTAAGAGTGCACAGATCAGTCATCCCCAAACTGTTCCCACAAAGAGCATGAAATTGTCCAAAATGTCTTGGTATGGAACTGGAACTAAGGGGCCGAGCCCAACCCCTGAAAAACAACACCTGATCTGGAGGGGTGTCCCAAAACTTTTGGCAATATAGTGTGTTAAAAGGCCTTTTCATGCAGCATACACTATATTGCCAAAAGTATTCGCTCACCCATCCAAATAATCAGAATCAGGTGTTCCAATCACTTCCATGGCCACAGGTGTATAAAATCAAGCACCTAGGCATGCAGACTGTTTTTACAAACATTTGTGAAAGAATGGGTCGCTCTCAGGAGCTCAGTGAATTCCAGCGTGGAACTGTGATAGGATGCCACCTGTGCAACAAATCCAGTCGTGAAATTTCCTCGCTCCTAAATATTCCACAGTCAACTGTCAGCTGTATTATAAGAACGTGGAAGTGTTTGGGAACGACAGCAACTCAGCCACGAAGTGGTAGGCCACGTAAACTGACGGAGCGGGGTCAGCGGATGCTGAGGCGCATAGTGCGAAGAGGTCGCCAACTTTCTGCAGAGTCAATCGCTACAGACCTCCAAACTTCATGTGGCCTTCAGATTAGCTCAAGAACAGTGCGCAGAGAGCTTCATGGAATGGGTTTCCATGGCCGAGCAGCTGCATCCAAGCCATACATCACCAAGTGCAATGCAAAGCGTGGGATGCAGTGGTGTAAAGCACGCCGCCACTGGACTCTAGAGCAGTGGAGACGCGTTCTCTGGAGTGACGAATCGCGCTTCTCCATCTGGCAATCTGATGGACGAGTCTGGGTTTGGCGGTTGCCAGGAGAACGGTACTTGTCTGACTGCATTGTGCCAAGTGTAAAGTTTGGTGGAGGGGGGATTATGGTGTGGGGTTGTTTTTCAGGAGCTGGGCTTGGCCCCTTAGTTCCAGTGAAAGGAACTCTGAATGCTTCAGCATACCAAGACATTTTGGACAATTCCATGCTCCCAACTTTGTGGGAACAGTTTGGAGCTGGCCCCTTCCTCTTCCAACATGACTGTGCACCAGTGACCAAAGCAAGGTCCATAAAGACATGGATGACAGAGTCTGGTGTGGAGGAACTTGACTGGCCTGCACAGAGTCCTGACCTCAACCTGATAGAACACCTTTGGGATGAATTAGAGCGGAGACTGAGAGCCAGGCCTTCTCGTCCAACATCAGTGTGTGACCTCACAAATGTGCTTCTGGAAGAATGGTCAAAAATTCCCATAAACACACTCCTAAACCTTGTGGACAGCCTTCCCAGAAGAGTTGAAGCTGTTATAGCTGCAAAGGGTGGACCGACGTCATACTGAACCCTATGGATTAGGAATGGGATGTCACTTAAGTTCATATGCGAGTCAAGGCAGGTGAGCGAATACTTTTGGCAATATAGTGTATGTGTAATACAAATGTGATGTATAAATATTTTCATGTTAGAAAAGGACAAATTTCATCTTTAACAGAAAAAGATTTTGATTTGATTTGGAGGGGTGTCCCAAAACCTTTGGCAATGTAGGGACAGAACTGTGATGGAGACTAGATGGCAGGACTGAAAGCTAAGTCACAGGGCTGTCTGGATCAAGTGTTAGTGTAGCCAGTGATTGACTGTTTTCCTTTCATTAATCCTGTTTTTTTGTGTTTTAATCCTGATTATAAATACTCAACGTAAAAAATGATCAGGGCTCTTCCTTTTTTATTTCTGCGTGGAGAGCTTTAGTCCTGTTACGCAGCAGCACAAATAGGTTTTGTACCTTTTTACTCTAGTGTGCAATTTTTCTTAAAATGTCCACATCAGCAGTGCTGGGGCTTGAACCTAGAGCCTTATTATTAAGGGCCCAAACATCAAAGGTGCTCAGCACCCTTTAGTGATTATATGATTATTATATTATTATCATTGTTATATATTTTTCAGAATCAGCTTTATTGCCCAGTACTGTGGGGTTTTCATCTACAAGGAATTTGCCTTGGTGTATAGTAATGTAAAGCAAATGTGAAAAACTATAAGAATAAACATCTAAAAAAAAGTCTAAGAATTTTAAGCAAAAGGAAACATTAACTGTATAATTATGCTGTATAATAGTCTATAAAATAAACCAAATGCTTCATTCAGTGCCGATGGAAACACTAGCTGTACATTAGTGGACTAGTGCAAATGCTTTTAGCCGAATAACTGATATTGTCCCAGGGAACTTTAGAGTACTTTAGGACAATGTCAGTGCTCACTAAGTTTGTAAAATCACACATAATTGCTGAACTGTTGAAATGTCTTCTTTCACTGTAAAGGCGTGGGGACAGAAGTTGCTTGGCCTCTTAATTGCTGCTGGCAGCTATTTAAAAAAATGTTCAGTGTGAAACCAATCCAAATAAAAAATGAATCAAAAGTACAACTTTTCCTCAGTTAATTGACTTAAGTGTGTAATAGTGGGCTGTTAATTTTTCAGCTCCTGGAATTCTGCATTTAATCATCAGCAATTTCTCAGCTCACGAATGCATTTCACTTACTTGTTCAGTTGCTCAGCTATTCAGGGCTGTTTCTCTCTTAAAAATAATTTCCTTCTTTGTTTGCTAATAAGCACTTCTTACGTTCTTAGTTCCAGTCCTTGCGATCGCAAGCACATCACTTCAAGATAACCTTAAGTAAACCTAACCAACGTACAGCTGCAATCCAACATAAATGAGAGATACAGCCGTGTCTGATGTTTTATATACCTGCTGAATGAAACTGGTGTAACATGTTTGCTGGTGGAAAAAAAAGTCAACGCCCCTCTAAACCAGAGGAAAAAGAACTAGGAGACCTGAACGAGACATGTTTCACTCAAGTCACATGGTTCCCTGAATTCTAAGGCTCTATGTGGCACATTTGTAGCGGTAAATAAAATAATGATCTAATTATGTCTGCTGTTGTCTGTGCTTCATCTCTGTCTTGAACATTTTAGAGACATCCTGTATCAGATCACAAGCCAAATTGTGTGTGTTTTTTTTTTGCTGTGGTATGTAATGGATCAAAAACTCAATACAACTGAGAAAAGTACACATGGCTAGCAAGATTTTGGACATCTTTATACAAATTGACCGCATTTACTGCTCTCTTCCTAATACTGGCTGCTTTCCCTGTGTGATCTTTGCAGGCACAGCAAGGTTAGAAAGTAACCTAAATTAATATCTAATATATATAATAAATGTGTGTATATAGAATTATGTATTTAATGCAGACATATCAAAGTTGTCATGTTATTGTCATAAAAAACAATTTTTTCCCACTTATAAGTCACATATAATTTGAAAAACCCACTTTCATGATTAAAAAGTACGTGTTACATACACTATATTGCCAATAGTTTGAGACGTCTGCCTTTACATGCAAATGAACTTTAATGACATGCCATTAATCCGTAGGGTCTAATATGGAGTTGCCCCGCCCTTTGCAGCTATAACAGCGTCAACTCTTCTGGGAAGGCTTTCCACAAGGTTGAGGAGTGTTTGGTCATCCCCAAACTGTTCCCACAAAGAAATTGTCCAAAATGTCTTGGTATGAAGCTGAAGCATTAAGAGGTCCTTTCACTTCCAACCCCTGAAAAACAACCCCCTCACCAAACTTTACACTTGGAACAATGCAGTCAGGCAAGTAGCATTCTCCTGGCAACCGCCAAACCCAAACTCGTCCATCGGATTACAGAGAAGTTGTTCCAGTTGCTTCCACTTTGTTATATTACCACTAACAGCTGACCGTGGAATATTTAGTAGTGAGGAAATTTCACAAATGGACTTATTGCACAGGTGGCAGCCTATCAGATAGATAGATAGATAGATAGATAGATAGATAGATAGATAGATAGATAGATAGATAGATAGATAGATAGATAGATAGATAGATAGATAGATAGATAGATAGATAGATAGATAGATAGATAG
Organism: Hemibagrus wyckioides; assembly: GCF_019097595.1. NCBI lineage: Eukaryota > Metazoa > Chordata > Actinopteri > Siluriformes > Bagridae > Hemibagrus > Hemibagrus wyckioides. The sequence continues at coordinate 24,504,447 of NC_080719.1, forward strand.
ATAGATAGATAGATAGATAGATAGATAGATAGATAGATATTTTTTTATAACTTTATTGATCCTGAAGGAAATTCCAGATATCCAGCAGCAACAGAGACAGTAACACAAAGACAGGTTGTAAATTGCACACTGTATATCTTACAAATAGTCAGTATACACAGGGTAATGTGATCAACTGACCAGAAGTTACTACTGCATCGTTAAGAACAAAAACTACAAGATATATAAGAAGCAAATAAACACAGCATATAAATCACAGTTTAAAAAGGATGGGCCATGAATAAGAGAAATGAGGTTAATTGCAGTGCAGCCCTTGATGTGCAATTTTATATGTAACAAGTGACAATGCAAATGGTATTAATTGTTCAAATACCTATGTAATTGTGCAAAGAGCAGCATGAAAGTGACCAAGAAATGGAGTCTGTTTGTAATGGCAAGATATGCAATAGTGAGAGTACCTGAGCAGACCCTGATTCTGAACGGATGAGAGAGTTATACATGTAACACCGTGATGTCTATATAGCCTTAGCCTAGATCTTCCAGTCCACATTACTGTGTCCCTGTAGAGAGGTGTTGAAGAGCCGAATGGATTTCCGAAGTCTGTTCGTTGAGCAGCTTTGCGACAGAAGTCTTCCACTGAACACACTCCTTTGTTTGCAGAAAACTATGTGCAGTGGGTGGTCGGGTTGGCCATGATAGACAGCATTTTGTTTAGGTCCATCATGATACCACGCTTGAATTCACTAAGCTCCTGAGAGCAACCCATTCTTTCACAAATGTTTGTAGAAGCAGTCTGCATGCCTAGGTGCTGGATTTTATACACTTGTGGTCATGGAAGTGATTGGAACATTAGAATTCAATGATTTGGAGGGGTGTCCCAAAACTTTTGCCAGTATAGTGTATGTAACTGTGGTTCAGTGAACCCTAGATAACTGCCAAAGGTATGGAGAGAATCACCTGCAACACATTCTTCAACCTTCTAATGGAGTCCCACTAGGTTGCTGCAGGTTCTGCATAATGGGGGACCTGTTGATTATCTTGTGTTCATTCAGCCAAAATTACATATGCAGCTTAGTCTTGTGACATACTTTATCCAGAGGATTCTCACCATCCCTGTGCATGATAATGTCACGAGGAACTTGACTAACCTTAGAAGTGAATTATGGGTCTTTGTCATGCAATACTGGGAGGTCACTAGATTATAACGCAACAGTGGTTGATTATGACTTTGGGAAGAAACCATCCAGAGTGCTGCTTCAGTATAGATGGAACTGCCTTGGAGTTCTATTAGGAAGGCCAGTACAAGCAGTAAAATGACTAAAAAAAATGTTTGTTGATGTGCTAATGCTGTAAGAACTCAACGGAAAATCATCAGTGCATGTGTATTAGGTGCTCTGAATATTGCACCTCATCGAGTAAAACAATCATTGATACGATCCGGCAGCAGGCATGTGGCCGAGGGCAACCTCGGTAGAAAAGGTGTACCCCTTGTAACCTGGGTATGTTGTACCAAATGTGCACAACCTTCTTTAATATTCTCTATACAGTCTTTACCCTATGTCTCAGGAAGGGGGTTCTGTGGAAACCCGGTCAACATGAACACTTCAAATAAGGGCCCTGTTCACACATCCAGCACAATAAGCCACAAGTGGATTATCAAGATCTACTTACACTTAAAAAAAAAAAAAAAAAAAAAGCCAATATTCTATCTAATGCTAAGCATAAATGCAAAACAAGCTGCTTATATTTGAAAATCATTCTGCACTCATGCTGATGCTCAAGACTCATGCTGTCATAGACTATTTTAAAGCTTAACATCAACTACTGAAAAATGAGTTTTACTAAATTAATAATGTCATGCACGATTTCTCACTGATGCAATGAAAAATACGCCATTTTATTAAAAAGCATTTCATTAACTAAGTTCGCCAAGGTGCTAACATTCTCATGTTACATTTACGGAATTTAGCAGACGCCCTTATCTAGAGTGACTTACATTATTTGGTGAAGGTTAAGTATCTTGCTCAGGGGCCCAGCAGTGTCAGTTTGGTGGACCTGGGAGTTGAACTCTCAACCTTCTGATCAGTAATCCAACACCTAAACCACTAAGCTACAATACACTTGCTGTACACATGTACACATGCACACATGTACACATGTACGAATAGAGACTAGAGAGAGAAATTTGGTTGCGATGATAAAGTATTGATCATTGATTGATTGGTCATCTGTTGGGAGTGGTAATAAGTAGGTGGCTGGTATACAGCAGGTTTAATGAATATAATATCCAAAATATTATCTAAGCCTCATGAAAATCAACCCTGATCAAAGCTAACTTGATTTTTATCAAAACAAACAAATGCAAACATGGCAACATTTCTGAATAGACTGTCTTTATTGATGTTGGGGATGCATTGCTGTTCACATGCAAAGTAGCCACTTGTATCTCAGATGCATCTCTGAATGTGTTGCATTTGCATTTACACTTCTGGCATTTTGGCAGACGCCCTTATCCACAGAGGCTTACAATTTATCTCTTTTTATACAATTGAGGGTTAAGGGCTTTGCTCAGGGGCTCAGCAGTGGTGGCTTGGTGGACCTGGGATTTGAACTCACACTTTAACCACTAAGCTCCCACATCCCACTGTGTTGAGAGTCAACAGATCTCCAAATCGCAGCTTGAGCCCATTTACATCATTTAGCATTGTCCACAGGCTAGAAATGACACCATTAAACATGAAAACATCTAGAGACTCAGCTCAAACCATTGAGTCTGAAACTGGGACTGCATTGCATGGAAGATCATGTCCATCAGTTATCATAATCATATCATATAACCACCATCAGTGTGCTTAATGCAATGTAGTTTAATGAATTCAACTAATATTATATTTTCCTCCACCTCAGCAAAAATTGCAGTTGAGAAAGAAAAGAAAAAAGGAGAGAGAAGCCCTCGGTGATAAGGTATGTGAATGTTTATCAGATGTTGATCTTCAAACACTTATGCAGGTGAATCATATTTTCCATTTGATGTCACAGACAGCAAATGCAAATAATCACATTTTTTTTTTAATGTGAACATGCAGGCTCCGCCGAAAGAAGTTCCAAAGACGATTGAAAACCAGAGAATATACGATGAGACAACGGTAGACCCCGAGGATGAGGAGGTATGAATATGACTCCAGAGATGGATATGAGTAAAAATTGATAGTGTGTTTGTATGTGTGTGTATTTTTTTGTTAAATGTTGTTCATTTAATGAACATGTTCACGTCCACAGGTGGCTTTTGACGAGGGGACAGATGAGTTCTCAGCATACTTCAACAAATTGATAAACCCTAAAGTTCTCATCACCACCTCAGACAGACCAAGAGGGGTAAGCTCATTAGTGCTGTTACTGTTTTATACATCGATCAGCCCTAAAACTCTGAGCACTGACCGGTGAAGTGAATAAGACTGATGATCTCCTCATCATGGCACCTGTTAGTGGGTGGGATATATTAGGCAGCAAGTGAACATTTTGTCCTCAAAGTTAATGGTTGAAACAGGAAAAATGGACAAGCGTAAGGATTTGAGTGAGTTTGACCAAATTGTGATGGCTAGACCACTGGATCAGAGCATCTCCAAAACTGCAGCTCTTGTGGGGTGTTCCCGGTCTGCAGTGGTCAGTATCTATCAAAAGTGGTCCAAGGAAGGAACATGGTGAACCGGTGACAGGGTCATGGGCGGACAAGGAGCATTGATGCCAGTGGGGAGAGAAGGCTGACCCGTGTGATCCGATCCAACAGACGAGCTACTGTTGATCAAATTGCTGAAGAAGTTAATGCTGGTTCTGATAGAATGGTGTCAGGATACACAGTGCAGGACGGGTCAGGGCTGTTCGGGTGGACCAACACAATATTAGGCAGGTGGTCATAATGCTATGCCTGTTCAGCGTATAATACTGAGTGCATTTGATGCATTCATATACCCTACTAATACTGGGTAGGACCCATTTTGCTCCCAGAACAATCTCCGTGTTATGATCCAGTGCAGGCTGCACATAAAAACATATTTTTATAATAATGCATTGTTTGCATGTTTGGGAAACAGATGTCATGTGTTGTAATAATGCATATCTTCCCTGCTATTTATTTCAGAGAACTGTCCGGTTTTGTGAGCAGCTAGCCACAGTCATACCGAATGCATATGTGTACTATAGAAGAGGTCTTGCTCTGAAGAGGATCATTCCTCAGTGCATATCACGAGACTTCACCTACCTCATTGTCATCAATGAGGACAGAAAAGTGCCGAGTATCCTTTATCTGGGGGAATTATCTGATCAGGTTAACTGGTTTCTTGCTTTCAGTGAGTAGGACTACAGATGTTCCTAATACAATACACGCATGGACAAAATTGTCGATACCTTTCCATTAAAGAAAGAAAAACCCACTATGGTCGCTGAAATAAGTTGAAACTGAAAGAAGTATTAATAACTAAAAATTTACTGAAAAGTAACCAATGAAAATCAGACATTGCTTTTGAATTCAACAGAAATATTTACAAACTAATGAAACTGGACTGGACAAACATGATGGTACCTCTAGAACAGATTGAAAATAATTTGACCACAGAGACAATTTGTGTCCTGTCATTGTGGCTGCAAGAGGAAAACTGATGACAAAATGAAGAGACAGATAATATGAACCAAAGAGCCCAGAACAACTTCCAAAGAGATTAGAGGTGAACTCCAAGGTCAAGTTACATCAGTGTCAGGTCACACCGTCCAGCACTGTTTGAGCCAAATAGGCAACGACCGAGGAAGGACTCCATTGTTAAAAGCAAATCAGACTGGAATTTGCCAAAATGCATATTGACAAGCAAAAAGCTTCTGCATACAAAGAAAAGAAGACTCTACCTGCTGTGAAACATGGAGGAGGCTCGGTGATGTTCTGGGACTGCTTTGCTGCATCTCACCTTTAATCTGTGGAGGGTACGATGAAATCTCAAGACTCTCAAAGTATTCTGAATTGAAAGGTGCTGCCCAGCTTGTTCTGTCACAGGTCATGGGTCCTCCAACAGGATAATGACCCAAAATACACACCCAAGAATGGCTAAGAACAAAACATTGGACTATTCTGATGTGTCCTCCTATGAGCCTTGATCTAAATCCTACTGAACATCCTATTGTGGAAAAAGCTGAAACCTGCAGTCTGGAGAAGACATTCTTCAAACCTGAGACAGCTGGAGCAGTGTGCTCACGAGGAGTGGTCCAAAATACCTGTGGACAGGTGCAGAAGTCTCACTGAGAGTTACAGAAATGGCTTGATTGCAGTTCTACAAAATATTAAGTTAAGGGTACCATCATGTTTGTCTAGGCCAGTTACATTATTTATTTTTTTTATTTTAAAATGCTTCTGTTGAACCACGTTTCAAAAGCAATGTCTGATTTTCATTAGTCAATTCTCAGTAAATGTTTATTTATTATTACTTTTTTGTCAGTCTCAGGTTATTTCAGTGTCCATTGTGGGTTTTTCTTTCTGTCATGGAAGGGTACCATTTTTGTCCGTGTGTGTATTTGGTGATTATAATGTGTCGTGGTGTTGACTACCTACATGTTAAATAAGAGAGAATGTTTTTATTATATTCTGAAGAAGCATGGCTTACTTTTTTTAATTTTAAGTTTATTTTTAATTTTAGTTGATGTTTGCTAATTTGGGATACATCCATTGATCTGTTGTATTTAGGACTTCAGTGGCGTGTTAAAACATTTCTTTTTTCCAAACTACGAAACATGCTGCAAATCATATTTTAATAAGAATTTTTTTGTGTATATAGAGACGTGTAAGTCAAATGAACTACATACTGAGATGTTGGACTAAGTAACATTCTGTATTTAATTTTTTTACTGAAATAAGGGTTTAGACAAGTTGTACATTTTTCCCAGTTCATGTTTTTTTTTAACCTACATATTTCCTTAACCTGAAATTGTCAAAGACGGTATGATTCTCTGTCACCTTCCTGAAGGACCAACTGCACATTTTAAAGTCAGCAGTGTTCGACTGCGAAAAGAGATGAAGGTTTGTTACACTTTCTAACTTTTGTGCCAAAGTATATCCACTGTTATTGATGAGTGAATAAATATAAGTTTGTCAAAACAATCCTCTTATTTTTCAAGACTTCTCACTTAAACAGTCTTGTAGTGGTAATGTTTTATGCTGTAGCAGTGTGATCCTGTGTATTCACTATTGCAGTTTTGACTCTTTGTTTATTATCCAGAGAAGAGGAAAGGACCCCACAGAACACTACCCAGAGGTCATTCTGAATAACTTCACCACCAGACTGGGCCACAGCATCGGCCGAATGTTTGCTGCGTTATTTCCTCAGGATCCGCAGTTTGTTGGTCGACAGGTTGCCACTTTCCACAACCAGCGAGACTTCATCTTCTTCAGGTTTCACAGGTAAAGAAACCGCTTGCTGCTGATGAACAACAGTGTGGATGTATGGATAAACGAGTTCATGTTCCTCTTTAAAGGTTGTTTATTTTACAGAGAAGAATTAAGATGTATTGACTTTGAAAACTTACTTCACAGTGATCAGAGGAAAAAGTGACTGAAAGCAGCAGAAAGTTCAATCATGCAAAATTCTAACAGTACAAATTAATAGATGGATAGATTTTAAATATGTTGTTTATTTATTAAATTGTGCTAAGGAGAAGTATTGAAGTGCCACTAATTGTAGCAGTCATATCTGGGTAGTTTTCTTGATAGAAGTTTTCAAATCTTTTCGGTTCTAAACAAACCCTTTGGATTTTCTTTTTCCGTTAAAAGTTAAATTATTTTTCCGATATGAAATCTGTTCTTTTCTATTATACATATGCTGCATGAAAAGGCCTTTTCATGCATTTATATTGCCAAAAGTTTTGGGACACCCCTCCAAATCATTGAATTCCTGGGTTGGACTCGGCCCCTTAGTTCCAGTGAAAGGAACTCTTTCAGCTTCATACCAAGACATTTTGGACAATTTCATGCTTTGTGGGAACAGTTTGGGGATGACCCCTTCCTATCCAGTGCACAAAGAAAGGTCCATAAAGACCTTGACATAAAGACAGTCCTGACCTCAACCCCATAGAACACCTTTGGGATGAATTAGAGTGGAGACTGTGAGCCAGACCTTCTCGTCCAACATCAGTGCCTGACCTCACAAATGCACTTCTAGAGGAACGGTCAAAAATTCCCATAAACACACTCCTAAACCTTGTGGAAAGCCTTCCCAGAAGAGTTGAAGCTGTTATAGCTGCAAAGGGCGGGACAACTCCATATTACATTCATGTGCATGGAAAGGCAGATGTCCCAGTTTTGGCCTGGCTTGGAGCATTTGCTCTTTGGGGTATTTTATATAGAAACTGTATATATATTTTTTTAAATAAGGTGCTGTATATTAATTTATTAATAGTTAATTAGTCTATTTCCATGTAAACTGTTAGCAAAGGACTAAATATTCATGTGTATGTTGCAAGCTTGTTTGGTTTTTCATTTCTCATTAGAATGAAATGTACACATCACACATTATAACATGACCTTTTTTGTGTCTCATGCAGGTACATCTTCAAAAATGAGAAGAAAGTGGGTATTCAGGAACTAGGGCCCCGATTCACTCTTAAGCTGCGCTCTCTGCAGAAAGGGACATTTGACTCCAAGTTTGGGGAGTATGAATGGGTTCACAAGGTCAGTTTTGAGGCTTTGTGGAAGCATAAATGTGTTTCTTGTGTCATATTTTGCTAAGAATCATATTTTTTCAAAGCTTTAAGTTAAAAAATCCCGGCTATTTGTGTTTCAGCGCCATGAAATGGACACCAGCAGAAGAAAATTCCATCTCTGAAGACACAGAGGAATAAACTGTCCCCGTGATGAGATGATGATAATGATGATGATCATATTTAAAGTACAACCAACTTGTTATTGTTAAAAATGCATCTATATCAGTTTATGCAATTCTGAGAATCAGTCCAGATTGACTCGATGAATTAAAAGAAGGTTCTCCGATTCAACAGCAAAATGAGTCTCAGATGTATCTGGTCACTTGTGCAAACACTTACTGTCCACTTTATTAGGAAGACTTTACGAATTCATTGTGACATGATACATTATCATGTTCTAAGTAGCCATTAGAAGATAGTGGCACGTGGTCAGCAACATAAACAGAAACAGCCTTTATTTGTCACATATACATTACAGCACAGTGAAATTCTTTCTTCGCATATCCCATCCTTGGAGGTTGGGGTCAGAGTGCAGGGTCAGCCATGATACGGCGCCCCTGGAGCAGAGAGGGTTAATTACTCGCCTCCACCAGCCAGGGCTGTTGAAACAAAAAGGGTTGTGTCATTGTTTTCATGTTGTTGGTGCCAAATTGTGACCCTATGTTCCTAAGCAGAAATCGAGATTCATCAGATCGTCTGCAGAACTGTTTACTGGATGTTTTTTCTTTTTTGCCTCGTATTCTGAGTGAACTCTAAAGACTGTTGGGTGTGAAAATTCAAGAAGATCAGCAGTTATGGAAATAATGAAACCAGTCCGCCTGGCACCAATAATCATGCCTCTGTAAAAATCACTGAGATTCCTCTGACATTCTGATTATTAATGATGTCCTGTATCTTCTGCCATCTGAGTTCAGCATTGCACTGCTGCCATCTGATGGCTGATTCGATAAGTGCATGAATGAGTTCCTAATAAAGTGTTTTTGTGAGTGTGTATTATGTGTTGACCATCTACATGAGAATGATTTTATTATATTCTGAAGCATGGCTTACTTTTTTGTCACAACTAAACAAAAACCAAGTGTATGGGACACATGCATTCATCCATTTAGGACTTCATCGACATGTTTTATTTGTAGTATAAATATTTATGGTGTCAAAAAGCTAATTTCAATAATAGCGTTAAACAAAATCTCAAAACTCTTCAGCAATATATTCTAATATTGTGGATGTACTGTAGAATAAACAAAATTAGAAAAAAAGTTGAACCACATCTTAAAATGTTGGCCTAGGTAACATTCTGTATTTGTTTATATATATATATATATATATATATATATATATATATATATATATATATATATATATATATATATATATATATATATATATATATATAATCAAGAACAATCACAAGGTTTAGAAAATCTTCAAGATTTTTCCAATTCATGTTCTTTAATTTGAACAGATTCGAAAACATTGGAAAACGTGTACATGGTGTCCACAAAAATCTTCATATATAAGTGACTGTATAACAGCACCAGTTAGAAGTGCCTCCGTTAGTGGCTGTTCTTTAAGGTCCATTTCTCGGTTGATTTTCAACACATCCTGTCTTTTTTGGAATTGTTTATAAGTTTGGACACTGTGAAGTGTGTGGTGTTCTCGTCATGTTTTGTTGTTAGAGCTGTTGTAAAAGCTTGTGACAGCTTTCCGATCCATCCATGAGAATGGTATCAATACGTTCTTCTTAAAGGCTAGCTGGAAAAAATGTACGAATTTTTTTTCTTGAAATGAAATGGCTTAAAAGTGCTAATTTCCACTATGTATGGAGACTTTTTGGACGCCCAGTAGAATTCAAAAGTTCAAAGTTATTATATATAAAATATAATTATTATTGTTATTAATAATAATGGTGATGATAAGAAGAATAAGAAACAAATTATTATTATTCAGTTAATCAACATTTACATATTGTGTGTACAGAGTGGATTGAGTAAAATTTCATTTATAAACATAGAACTCTGCTTCCTTCTGTCCATGAATAAATCACTGTGGCGGAAAAAAAAGGGACCATTAAATGAACTGCCACTGTTTAACTACACAAGATTGTTACTTAGCACTCTCCCACGCCCACTTCGAGACGGTGTGTAAAGAAACTTCATCCACTAACAGCTGGTCAATCCAAACTGGTCACTACATCCAGCTTACAAGGCTTAACACAGTGCTCTAAATATAAAGAAATTAAAATAACACAATGAACTGTTCTGTGCGCGAGAGAACCGCAACCTCAGAGGTATGTCTGAAATAATGTTTTATATTTACCTATAAAATTTTATATAAATCATTTTGCAAAAGGCATTTGAACCTATAATATTTTCAATGTTTAAAAAAATGACAAGAAATGCAGATATACTTTAAAATATTCCAGTAAAAGGAATGTGAAAGGATTTGGTGAATTTAAGTGGAATAAAGACATAACTCATAAATGACTGCGTTATTTTCAGAGCTTGTAGTTCCTGTAACTTGTTTAAACTGATGTTTTTATTATAAAGTGGCATTAATGTGTGTAATGTTGGTGCTGGGAGCAGTGCGTGGAGCTCCATGTGTTTTTTGTCCCAGAAGAACAATGGAACTCGAGGTTGAATAAAGTGTCAGTCGAAGCCATAGACAGCTTCATTTCTGAGGGATTTATCAGGTGAGTAGGCATATGAAATGAATTTAGATAATAGATAAATTCATATTAAGTGTAAATGCATAGATTTCTGGATGTTCATGATAAGATGCAGACCATAATAAAAATAAATGTATTACATATGCAGAAATAACACTAGTGTTTTCAAAGCAGTCTGTTCTTTTACAGTTAAATTGGATCCCTGGTTGGAAAATTTTTGTTCCACCCTGATGTAAAGTATCGTTTAAATCATTTATCTCAAATCATTGTAGTGAAATCAGTATTCGTATTCATATTTCAGAGTGTATCCAGACATAAGCCTTAAAGCCATTAGAGAAGAACTTGGGTCATTGCTTGGACCTGAAAGGGTCAAGGATAGATATTGCTTCTTAAAATGTGTTGGTAGAAGCCTAGCAATGGTGAGTAGCCTGCAGAAATAATAATTATATGATAATAATAATAATAATAATAATAATAATAATAATAATAATAATAATAATGATAATAATAATGATAATAATAATAATAATAATAATAATAAATACAGTTTGAACTCTACATGCATCAGTCTTGTCATTTGAAAGCACATTCATTTAAAACAACACAAAGCATTCTACATGTTTAATATGGAATGTCTGGATTTGTTTAATACCAGGTCAAAGCCAAACAAGAGAAAGACTTGAAAGCAAAATCCTTTGCTCCACCTTATGTAAGTATTTCATCAGAATGAGAACCTGTGCAGCTTTTGTCATACCATGAAAATTTTTAATGGAATCCATTTCTACCATTCCCATATTTCAGTCCCCTTACCCAGAGCTCTACCTGCTGCCAGTTGAAGAGAATACCAATAGCCTTTGTTCCAGGTCTCTAAGCTCAGACACTGTCTTTTACAACACTGAGTCTCAGACATGTTACCCTCCTAGACCCATTTTTGCACCTGGCCAGACAAAAGAACCTACTAAGTTCCCACTAATCAAACAAAAGTCCCAGCAGTATGTCCTAGCGCAAAGTGTAGAAAATGAGAGCAGCTTCAGTTCCTTGGAGGAGAGGGAGGAAGACTCTCTGGGATGTGAAGACTCTATGTGGACTGAAGCTCCCAAAATGTGCTGGAACGTCCAAGAGGAGTTTGTGGCAAAGGAGCAGGGTAACGATTCTGCTTTGTGGTATCATTAACTTGTCTTGAACTGTCATACATTATACAAAATCTGTAGGTACAATATACAAAGCATTAATGCAATATAAATAATGTTCATGCAGAAATGCCCAATGTAAAAGAAACTCCAAATGAACTGGAGAATAACGAGAAAAAACTTTGCTACAAACGAAATTTTACCAGAGATCCTGGAGGTCCAGATATGCTGGAGGGTCCAGATACTGGGTTAAGTCAATCTCAAGGAAGGTAATTTTGCGGGTAAAAGGTAAACATGCTGCATTGTTTCAGAGAAAATCTCTCTGTAAGATATCAGTTTTCCACTATATTCTACAATTTAGGAAATCAAAACTGTCTCCAACACTGAAGCCACCCAGAAAGAAACCAGGAGATGAGGTAAGGTCTACTTGTTAGGGATCATATTAAACTTAAATTCAAGCAGCAATAAACATTCATGAACACATTTCTGAATAGTTCCCCCAGAAAGTCTGGGAAGTCTTGTGCTCATAAATGCCTGAACCTTGTAAAGACACTATGACCTTTAGGGGCTGGCTAAAATTCCAGCAGGGGTACTTTCCTGTCCAGTGTGTAGTGAAGATGCATGAAAGGCTTTACTGCAGAGCGTGACTTGTTCTCTTCTTTTCACAGCAGGTCCATGTGAGTAGAGCTGACAATGAAGTTCCTGTTTTGTGTAATTCAGATCCTAGTGCCCTTTCTCAGCCTGTGCATGTGCAAAAATTGACCACTCCTGAACCTTTGACTAACAGTGAGTGAATGTGAAAAATGTTATATTCCATTTCAATAGAATATTTAACATGACAAGTGAAATGAAACGCTGTTTCCAGGGAATGAACTGCTGAAGGAAATAAGACTGGTCAAAGAAGAGAGAAAAAAAATAGAAAGAACAAGACAAGAACTTCTGAGAAAGGGAAAAGAACTGCTAGCTCTGAATAGACACTATAGGAACCAAGGTATGCACATGTTTGTAAATGTTCATGCCATTTGTTTTTAGTAAAAGGTAATGCACTAGTCGAATATGTAAATCACATACTAGAAGACTTTCAAGAATAACGGCTTTTCTCCTCCAAATCGCAAACACCCTAGCCCGGGACAAGTGGAAGAGAAAATATTTTAACACCAAAAAGGCCACGGCACCATTGGAAGAAACCTTGAAAAACCTTCGCCAGGAACTTGAGAAATTTTACAACAAACTGTTCCAGCAACTGCAAGCCAGAGATGGAAGAAACAAGCAAAGACGAGCAGGGAAACTCTCAAGCACAAAGGTCAGCTATTCCTATACTTTCTCAGCGGAAAAGCTGTTGTTCAGTAGAGGGAGACAAACATCCTCTGCCTAGTAAAAGGTTTAACTGTGTCTACACTGTGGGTGTGTTATCTGAATTCTATTCTAAACAAAGATCAACATGAGGATAAAAATACAGGGTGGATTATATAAAACCCAAATTATATATCAATTTGTTTCTAAATGGGGATGCAATTTTACAAAGGGAAATTTTGGTCATTTTAACCACCATTCAGAGCCTTTATGTATAAATTAAAACTCATTAACATAGACCAACACTAATAACTAAAGTACTAATTTACTCATTCACAGAATGACCTGATAATCCAGATTATGACTGAAAGCTGCGAAATAGATAACCTGAAGAAAAACATTGCTGATGCTAAAATAAAACTTGACACAGAAATCAAGGTACGTGTTATCCTCATACAGAGATGTCGCTGTACACAAAACCTATAACTAACTAAAGTTTTTCTTTTGGTTATTTCAGCTGAGGAATCAGGCTGCCACTGAACTTCAAGCCCTGAAAGCAGAACTAATGCAGAAGAAGTCTCAGTGCTCATTCGGTGGGCTTCCCACAGCCTCTGCTGATCTTGGATAACATCTAGACTCTATTTTAAAATGTAAAGTGGATATTACATCCATTAGTACCTGAGTAGCGAGATTAAATTTGAGCTCTTAAACTTTATTCATGAAGGCAATGAAATCTCCAACCCACTCTAGTTTCTGTGCATCGTCTTCTGGAAGCCAACTAAATTAGGCTTTTTCCTCACACCACAAGAAGTATATAAAGGATGTTATACAGTCTGTTGTTTTAACTTTCAGTCCTCTAAAATTGAATACATGTCTTTATTTTTTATTCAAAAGATCACATTGTCAATCTTTGAATACATTAAAAAAAATTAATGCAAAAAGTGAGTGAAGTCATTTAGATGGTAGGAATGTCTTATTTTCATTTTAATGAAACTGATTTTGATAGTCTTGAGAGATCTCTTTTATTAGACCTAGGCAAAATGAGAAAGAGTTGTAAGTTCATAGGACATTGTCAGGGATGTACATTTTTTTCCAGATGAGTGCATTCCACATTTCAGCACTTTGCTGCTGGGCGACAGGGTCATCGCTGTAGTCGAGGAGATTTCCGTTCCACATGCCGATCCCTCTCAAACTCCGCTGTCCTACGTAGGCAGCCTTCAACGAAATGCTCTCCGGATCATCGTACCACACCTGATGGATGTCTCCTTTGCCATCCTGTAGAATGTTCATTGAGAGGCAAAATGTTAAAGCTATAGGTCACTAAAATGTGTGTTCAATGTGCATTTTTGTATGGCTGAAGTAGACCTTGTAATTGTAATAGGGAGCTTGTTGGATTTCATCCCAAAGCCTCCCAGACATGGAGCTATTGATTTGTTTCATTATAGTGCTGTAAGGGATTTGCTTTCCAGAGGCATCACTGCAAGGCGCTCCTCTAAAAGGCACTTTAGGAATTGTACAGATGCCCTCCTATAAGACAGTAACAGAGGACAATAAATTATTTAAATATGTTTAATAAAGCTGAACAGAAAAGAACATAAAAAATAAATTTAATACAACAGTATTTTAAAGTGCACAAACTGTATCAGTCATTTAGGCTCATTAATAAATAATGCATTTTAATTTTTGGTAAATCACAATGGTACAAGAAGCATAAAACACTTCTGTATATGCTGTTATAGGAAAATAATCCAGGAATATTTTCTAATAATAACATGCCAAATCTGAATTATTTTCTTGTTTGCAAAGCATGAATACACAGCTAACACATTAAAATTTAATTAATATTGAAGCTAGGACAGATTTTTTTTTTCTTACCTGAGACAAATTCAGGCACAGGTAGTCATAACCATACCATGGAACTCCCATGACTAGTTTTTTGGAATCTATTTTCATCCCCAGGTATTGATCATATGCTGTAAGTCAAAGCAAGAAGAAGAATAAATAAGGTTCAGCATTCACTGAGCATTCTTCAAAAAACACAGTTGTGTTTCTTACCCGTCAGTGTTTGATTTAAAGGTGCGTTTGCCGTTGCAATGCAGTCCCCCCAGATCTGACTCTGTTCATCATAAGACATGACAAAAAGCAGGTCGCACGAATCTGCGATTGCTTTGTAGTCATAGCAACGCTTATCGATGCACTTAGGTGACCAAGCCACATCAAATGAGACCTATGATTTATTATCAATAATACTAGATGTTAGCTGGAGAAATTATAGCTGAGATCAAGACATTTCTTTCGTGTTAACTTTCTGTTTTCTACCTGAGAGCCCGGAATTTCTCTATGGAACGTTTCTGTGGCCTCCTTGACAAGGGCTGTCAAAGCATAGTATTCAGGTGAAGACTCCTCTACAGCCTGCTCAATGTCAAGGTTGATTCCATCCATGAACTGGCTTTTAGCCAAATTGACTTTTTCTGTAATCCAAGCTGTCCTTTTGGAATCATCCACAATATCTGAGAGGGGCACATCACCTGGGATAGAAAGAGTTATTACCATTATTTTTTACTTGTTGGCTAGAGCGTATTCATTTGTTTCTGGTGCAGATTAAACAATCACTGGTGTATTTTAAAAAATGTTCTACCTTTCAAAACAAGTCTTGCCCCTTTCGAATGAGCGTAACACATTAGCTCAGCATCATACTTTCCAAAAGCAGCTATTGTCGTCACATGGGACCAGTCATAAAATTTCCATGCCTTACCCCCAACATCAAATACGAATACCTGTGGAAGAAAATAAAATATGTACAAACACTGGGGTGGAGGTATTTGACATACCTTAAACCACACAAACACTGACAAATATTTTAATGTCAAGACTTTATGACCCACTGCATGACATTTATTGTAGGTACATGTGACGTCTGAGTGTCATGTGACTGTAATTCTGAGCTTCTACTTTGTCAAACTTTTAATCAAAGCTCAGCCTTGAAATGTGCGAAATCATATTATAAGCAATTGTATTCTCAAATGTAATCTAAAAACATACATGTGTGTGTGCATGGAATATGCTATTTAATCCACAAAGCCTTTCTGGCTATGGTTTTAAGATGTTTGAAACGTGCGGACCAAATGACCCACTGTGGCGACCCAAAAAAGGGAGCAGCTGAAAGAACAACAACGACGACAACAACAACAACAACATATAATGAGTCCATGTAGTAATCAGAGGCCAAATTGTCAGTTCACTAATGAGAAATATCAATAAGTCTCCCCATTCTGACTTAATTAGTCCTCTAACTAGTCACTGGGCCATGACCTCAACCACATATGAAATCCTCATGTGGTCTGATCAGTTATATTGATAAAAATGATGTGCTCATGCATTTCTGGTGGGTGCCAGCCATTAGTATTCACAGTGATGCCATGAATTTGTCAGCTAATTTTGCCATATATTATTAACATGACCATAAAACACCATTATGACAGTTTGACTGGAAATCATTAAAATAAAAATGATAATGGGGAGAGACATTTTATTTTATAAAGAAGAAAATTTGTAAAATATACATTACAGCATGGCAAAACTTTTTGTATATCTCAGCTTATATACTTTTTGTATATCTAC
The DNA here is from genome assembly GCF_019097595.1 of Hemibagrus wyckioides. Taxonomy (NCBI): domain Eukaryota; kingdom Metazoa; phylum Chordata; class Actinopteri; order Siluriformes; family Bagridae; genus Hemibagrus; species Hemibagrus wyckioides. The sequence goes on from NC_080719.1 coordinate 24,520,896, forward strand.
ATTTCCTCTGGAGGAATCAGTTGTAAGGGCATTGCTTGAGGAGACAACAGTGTTTAGTGGTGCTGGGGCTTGGACCTCTGACCTTCTGGTCAGTGACCACTGAGTGAAGCTAGATGGCTTTCTGATCAAAACGAGGCAGCTGAGATGGCTGATTATTCTGGTGTCGTGTCACTGCAGCAGGTACGAATAAAATGTGATGAAAGATTTACATAAATTTATCGGCTGTGCTTCAGTATATTAATTACGAAACTTGCTGGACCTGTGCTGGGACAGACGACGTCCACTAGCCGAACTCCTGATGTATACGGAGCAAAAATACTCACTTCAAACTCATGCTGTTGCTGGACAGGCTGACAGAGCTCCTCTTGTTTACACGGACACACTGCTGACGAACCTGAAAGGGTCAAAGCGACTACGAGCGACACTGCCAACCACATCGTCCACCCAAAATCACAACACTGTACAATAATCACGAGACAATCCAGTGTTTCTTTACTTCCTCAATATGGTGCGCGAGAGGGACAACTTTGTAGAGACTGCGTTTCACGTGACTGGGCACTGTGAGCATAATGTCAAGTAAGAAGTATTTAGCATAATTATTAGACTTTCAGTTATTCAAATATAGGACTATAAGATTATTAAATGTCTTTCTAACCTTTTATGACTGCTAACTGATATCACAAATACTTCAATTCAGTCCAAATAATATTTCATACTACAAGCAGTGTTATGATTTCCACATTACGTTTGTTGGGCACTCACTAATAAATTATGCCTGGTTATAATTTATAAACGATTTGGGTCATACGCATTTTTTATATATTTATCTTATATATTATATTATATATATATTATATAATACATATATATATTATTATATATTATATATTTATCTTTTATATTTGTGTCTGTATAAATATTTGAGGAAAAGTTACTTCCTGTTCAATCGCTGTTCAATAATTTGTAAGCTGTTCCTACTAAATTTCCCATAATCCTTTATGTTTTCCCGCCAGTAAATTGTAACTAATCAAGGTTCTTAATCAACAGGTACGTGTCTTGTTTGATGGACAGGTGTTTGGGCTAAAGGTGTAAGGGGCAGGAAAAAGGAGTATTAGGAAATATTTTATAAAGTAATCAAATGTAGGCCCATGTACAGGTGGTTCAAAATTTGAATACAGAATAAACACATTTGATTGATTTAAATGTGATGTTTTAATTACTACTGATAATTCATGGAATTTACAGCAAAGCTCCACTAAATAACAGTGCTAATAATTGGAGGGCGTGGCGGGACGTTGGCGATCAGCACTACAGATGGCCTGTCAGTCTGCTCCATGACCAATCTCGGGCCCTGGGGGCTTCAGCCCCGTCTAGCCCTATTGTTACTGCACCCCTGAGTGCTTGCATTGTTTGAGCGAGACACTCCTACAATTTGACTGAACTGTATTTTTTTTCATGGTATTACTGTGAAGTAATGTGGTAGTCTTATTGGGCTGAACACATACTGATAAGGACACATCTAACTTGTTTTTTTCTTTTGTTGTTATATTTAATAGTGTTTTCTCTGCCACTTGGTCTAAGTAAACCTTGTCTGCTCTCAATTTACCTTGGAAGAACAGTCTGCTAGGCAAAGTAAAGGTTTAATAAAATATAGGTCGAAGGTTTAGTTAATGGTCTGTTATTATAAAACAATTATATTTGTTTAATTATTTCGTATCCATTTACAATAAAAAAAAACAGTACAGAACATCATCGACAGCTAGAGATTATCTATGCTCGTTCTACTCTTTGGTGCTTAACTGGGATTCAGAAAGGGCCATAAAGGGGTTAGATATTCTATATTTAATTCAGAATACATTCTGCCCTCTTTTTCACTGAACAAAATTATATATCTTAACTGGCTGGCAAATGCATTGAGGAGAAGGCCATGGATGCATTGCCATCAAGACTTGTATGGGTTGACCACCCTGAAGGATCTGATCAGGCACAGAGATGGTTATTGTGCATCTGTTGCAGTCCACAGCTAGCTTTACGGAAGAGATGATCAGGCTGATCAGGGAGTTGGGCAGATTAACCACACTTTGTGGTCTGTGATAATTAAATGTGGATCTGAGTTTATTTCCGCGATGATTCAAAACAACTTTGGCGCTTGTCAGAACTCAGAGTCCCCCTCTGAGTGGACATATAGGGTGCTTCTGAAGTCTTCTCCAATGACCTATTATTTCCAAATACTTCCAAAAACGTCACTAATCCATAAAAATAAAATAAAGAAATTTTCTTCAGGCTTGGATGAGAAGAAGCAACTGGCATTATTTTAATCACGACAATCCTTAACAAAAATAACACCAAATGTCACTCAAACACACAGTGTCAGGCCCCTGCACAAATACCCCAGTATATATACATTCTGGCCCAGTTACCCAGCCTTACTGGTTTCATCTATTTTGGGATTGTTTTGACGTTAACTAATTTTTCTCCCTATCAAAAAACAACCCCCCTTTCTTTAACCTTCATCTATAGCTGAAAATCATGTGACATGCTATCTGCAGGCATGTAAAAGGCCTACGTGTTACGGTTTTAATTTAACACGTGTTAGTAGTTGCTGAACTTTAGGCCTTACTAGTTATACCTTCAGAAACTCATTTAAAACCAAAAACATTTAGTTTTTATTACACTTATAACCTACATTATAATGTGTACTTGTTTTTGTGAGGCTCATTGTGGTTGCCTGGCAATTACTTAGGACACTAAGAATTTTCTAAGAACTAAATTTTTACTTCATGCACTACCCCGTATCAGGCCCTAGTTTCACCACCTCTGTGCTTGACTGTCATTCACTCTCTGTCATCTTTATACAGTAAATTCGGTATTTTGGTGTTTTCCTCACTTATTTTAGTTATTACCAGCCACTAGAATGGTTCTTTTTTTTTTTTATACACAGCTTACGGGCCTACATAAGCATCGTATCTCTTCAGCTTCTATTCACTCTGTGATGTCCACCTACACCGTACTTCTGCATAATGTGTGTATAGTGTATATGAATTTTACTTCTAATTTTACATCCGGTTGTTTTGCACCCTCATACTGTCATATGAGTCTTATATCTTATTGTTGTCGTCTCTGCAGACTGTTATGGCCTTCATCTCTCCTATGCTCACTCTGTTCCTAGCTATCTGTCTAGACCGTGTTGACCAACCTTTCTGACCTGTTTTCCTTTCTCGAATTTGCTAGAAACATGGACATTAGATGTGGTCATTAAATATATACTATTATAAACTACTCCTAGTTAGATGGTTAACTTTTGCCATAGCTTATAACTCATAATTATATTGCTTAAGCACGGATTAAGATAAGTGAGATTAATATATGTAAATCAAAATAAGTAAAGATTAGAATTAAAATGAACTCTGGATTATGGATTACATTTGATTTAGCTTAACTGAGTAAATAACTGTTAACTTTTTTAACTTTTTAATCTGTTTAACTGTTAACTTTTTTTTATGATTAAAGTAAATTAGACTTGCCTTAAAGATTAAAGGAAAAGAGTCAGATTTATGAAAATCTTGCCAAGCATTTACATCTGCTGACCCATTTTATGTCTGAGTGCAAAAAGAAGTTCCACATCTGCCTTCTCCAGCTATGAACAAAATAAGCTGTGCTATAAGCATAGTCTCTGAAGTAATCACTCTCACAGATAAAATCTTTCTATGCACAGACTGGTAATTAATTTTGCAGTAATTCGGTAAAAGGAAATGTTTCACTTTGTTTGACCACAGAAATAAAACAAATGTCCCATGGTAACTGAAACAAGCTTATAATTCAGCAGTCTTTGCCATGTCTGTGCTTTTAGAGGTAAATAAAACGCATCGGTCATAAAAACGCATATTAACCAATTCATCAGAACTGACATACCATGGTAGTTCTTTCAGTTGCTCTCCCAGATTTTTCACCAGTGCTTTACATTGCATTATGCTACCTGTTGTCATCGGAATGTCCATGATGTCTTCCCCTGTCATTCAGTAAATTTATTCAGGACATGTTTGTCACAGAACAATGTAATCATTGTCACACTTTTCCTTTTTCCTTGGGCTTCATAAAAACTGCTATGCTGCTGTGCTGCCATTGGAGATTATAGATTTTCCATTTTTCAGTTGTAAAACTGTTCAACAACATTTTTTTTTTTTACAAGGATTGTATCATTAAAGATGACACAGATACACTTGGGTGAAATGTGAAAATACAAAAATTATTTGTGCTACCATGTGTTTTACTGTTTGCTATTTTTGAACAAACACAAGAACAGTACCATAGCATCACTAAGTAGCTTATTTAGCTATATTTATTAACCCAGTCCTCACCATAGTATTGGAACAGCAAGAACGATACATTTCATTTTGTTTTCTAATTAGTTTAAGATATTTGGGTTTGAGATCAAGAGACTTAACATGAGATTTTTATGTTTATTGTATATTAAGTATGCTAAAATAATAAAGTAAGCACCTTTAACCATACCATACATATGTAAAAAAAAAAATACACCTGAAAATACATTTTTGCCTTTTGGATGCTCTTTATTTCATTAATTAATTTCCATATTTATCATCAAATAAGTCAGTTTGTTCGAACATCATTTAGCCATTTCTCAACAATGGCCTGAATGTCAAAATTCTTGAGAGCTGGAATGCTTCCATCCTGTTCAATGGGCAGGGCAATAGGAAGAGGCATGGCAAGCTTTGACAGTGTCATCTGGAAGAAAAAATACATTAACGTGTTAAATATTTAGTTACAAGTATCAAATTGTGCAAAGACTTAATAATCCTTCTCACCTTTGGAGTTCGCAATTGGATGTTGAGAGACTTTTGGGTGGGTAGAGCAAAAATAAGTTTGATCTCCCTTTCATTATTATTAGCTCTATCAGCATTAACTCCAGTGAGGGGAGCAACATAGGGTATGTACTCCATTGCCCTGTTGGTAGAACAAAGAGAGTAATTTTATTTGTAAAATGACTTGGCAGACTGCAATTGATTTGCTGCTCTGATCTTGACGCGGTACCTTTTGACATAGGGGATAACAATAGTTAGGATTCTTGGTTCTCTGTTCCAGTCCCATTCCAAACGAGCAGCAGGATGTGTCTCATGCAGACCGGTTTCAGCCTTGACAGTTACAGAATATTCCTGGCATTGCTCACCAATAGCAAACCTGGCCTAATAGGAGAGTCCATACTCAATGTAAATAATGAAACAGATTTCATATAATGAAAGTGTTTGAAAACTCTTCTCTTAAGAAACTTCTGTAGCAACTTACAGCGACTTTATGCTTGCTTGGTAGAATAGCATCAGCACAGATCTTCCATTTGTCATGTTCAGAGATGGAGGCAAACACAACCTGTACTCTTGAAGTGGGCTTGTCCAAGTAAGCAGCAATCTGGTATCCCAGCTTGCGGTCAGCTCTAATGGCACGAGCGATGATGGCAAAAGCAGGAGGAACAGTATCTCCAAGAAATTTAGCCTGAAATTGTAAACATGGAACTTTGACATTTAAAAAATGTTTTGGGTGTTTATTAAGATGTCTAACTATTAATGCCATATGTCATTTTACCTGTCTCTGTATGGCCTCAATGCTGGATGCACTGCTGGCTTTCGACATAGCCTGAGGGGACAAGTACTAAAACAAATATTAATAAGCATAAGAATTAATATTAATATTTACCTCCAAGAAGTATTAAAAAGATCAGAAGTTAAAAGGATTCTTTGGGATTTACCTGATCCTTATGGAACTTCTGGAACTGACCATATGAACTAGTATTCTAGGTAGAATCATTAAATAAGTAATGAAAATCATATGAAATGATTACATGCTTTTGAATTCCTGCTTCTCACTTATTATTGTTGTTATTAATGTTAATATTGTTTTAAACTTTGCACATGAATGCTGTAAACATTACAGCTGGATGTTATACATTTATCTGTTCAGTGAATATAGTGGATTAAGTATAAGGCCTCCTATCTACAACAGTGATTTGATGAAGTCATACCTTAGACACACGAGCACTGGAAGAACTCCTACTGCTGCTAGTACGCCTGCTGTTCCTGCTACTCCTACTGCTGCTGCTACTCCTACTGTTGCTAACACTCTTGCTGCTGCTGCCAGAGGATGAGGAGCTCTTTGAGCTGGAGCTGCTATTCCTCTGTCCACCCTCCAGAATTTCTCTCAGTTTCAACAGGATGGTACTTTCTTCAGGATTTTCAACATCAACAAGGCTGATTTCTTTCATAAGCTTCTCAGCTGCCTTAGGGCCAACTTGTACCTCAAGCTCCAGTCTTTCAAGGGCAGGACCATCACCTGAAGCATAAAAAACAGTATTTCTTTAATGTCTTTAAACTTGTATGAATTCAACTACAGTCAAAGATTTTGAATTCTTTAATTACCTCTTGCCACTGAAATTTTAGCTGAGTGTTGTCCAATAATATAATACAGAGGATTTGATGCCATAAAGCCAGCATTCTGGGAGGCAATCTCAACACATCCTTTGATTTGAATATAAGGACAAACACCACACAAGGTCTTCTGAAATGAAGCAGGAATCAACCATTGTGCAGCATCAGAGGATGCTGGAGGAGCCAGAGACATGACTCTCTCATTGGGGAGGTCCTCAGTGTTTCTGGACACAGCAACGGTCTCAAAGCTGAGGAAACCACAGAGAATTAGATTTTTGTTGTTGGTAGTGTCTTTTTTGTTTTGTTTGTTTGTTTGCATTTTTGTTTCTTCTTTTATATGAATCCTAATTTTTATTTTTATACTCAGATTGAAATGATCCGTTGTCATTCTCTTACCTGACAGCAGCAATTTGATCAGGAACAGCAGCAGGCAGAACCTCCAGCTTTACATTGCCCTTTGGAAGGTCAGCTCTTATGTCCACTTTTGATGGTATAACAGTTTGTATCTTTCCTCTGGCCATAACAGCAGCCTGAATCAAGGCAGTGTTCACTCCAATTACAGCAAATGTCTGGAGGGCAACGCTGAAAGCAGAAGAAGGTTCCTGTAATGTCATATAATTTTCCCAGTTCTATTGAAAAATTCTGTTTGTAAATTGTCATTTTGAAAGTGTACCTTGGTCTGGCCTCAGCCTGCAACTGGAAATCAGTCTTCATCAACTGATCAAGAGAGAGTGTCTCTGGATCCTCAGGTAAAGAAGGAGTAATAGTTCCCTGAACTGAATGTAAGAAATCATTCTGTCAGACAGATGAATACATTTACATGCTTGACATTTGTAGGTTAAAAATAAGTAGAAAACCGTACCATTGAGAGCTGCAGTAGCAACAGCAGCAGTGTAATAACCAAGCTCCATTGGTACACCAAGAGAACTAGGCAGAATACGACGCACCTCAGCTGCCAGCAGGGGCTTGGCATACTGGAAGGCAATACCTTTCTGCAACGCCTTAACAGCCTCTTTCAGCAGTTCACGACCTTGTGGTCCAGTGGCAAGCTGTAGATTTATTACAAGAATTTAGATTTTTTATTATTAGTTTTTGCAGTTATTTTCAGGGTTGTTCAGACTATAGCTTGTACTAATTATATTTTTAGTTGAGTAAAATATGTGTATGCTCTGATAGTGTTTCCAATGCTTAAATATCAAAAAATTTGGAAAGTATATTAAATTAAATGATCGAAATATGAAAATACCTGTGCTGCTTGTTCGATGATGACTTTGATGAAGGTTTTGTCAATGTTTGCAAAAGCAACTTCCTGTCCAAGAACTTTGACAAAGATGGAGGCCAGTGGTTGATTTGTTGGAAAAGAATTCCAGTCCATCAGCTTGGAGTACAAAGAGAGGAAAGGCATATAGTATAAATAATGTTATAGTTCAATCCTGATGATAAAAGAATAAAATCAATGTTAAAGATAACTCACTGCCTTAAAGGTGCGCTTTATTTTAGTGATGTGATCAGCATTTTCTTCTGCTGCAGGAGTCTTCTGCAGAGCTTCCTGGAGTCCTTCAGTTCTCACACCAACCTGGTTGAAAGAAATTAATAAATGGCAGTTCCAGTTATAGAAAAAGTATAATCTTAATTAATTGAAAAATATTAAATTGAAAGGCATATTTTTACCTCAAGAACATCAGCAGCAGCTCCAGCCAAGTAGGCTCGTGCTTTAGTTATTATGGCTCTGGGCAAGATGGTGGCAGCATCATTGATCATATAAGCACTACCAGCAGCACCAACCATGAAAGGAGCTTTGAACAGAAAATGAACAAACAACTGTAATGGAAGAACTGGTTTTTTGTTTTCTTTCTGAAACATGCACATTTTATACAATTATGAATCAATATTGAAACATACAGATGTAGAGATCGAAATGGATGGCTCTGCTAAAATAGAAACTCAGTCTGTCCAGTTTGGGGCTCAACATCCTGAAGGCAACATTTGCTGCAGCAGCCCTGCAAAATCAGTGAAAATTATTATCTTTGGACTAGGTTTGCTGTTCTGAAGTAATGGTGCTGTAATATAATAAAATATATTCTTACACATGCATATAATCAGGAGCCATGCTTCTGGTCAGAGACTTGATATGAGAATAAACAAAACTGACAACATGCATGTTGGTCTCCTTCTCCAAAGCACCACCAAGTGTGGCCATAAGGGCTACTGATGGTTTGGTCTCGAAGAGCACAATACAAGCAACCATGCGCAGTTCAGGATGGAGAGCCTTGTCCATGAAAAGTTGCAGTGCCACTGGCTGAACCTGAAACAAATAAATTGTGTGATTTAAACTTCTGGAACAGGATCATTTTTAACATCTCTTGTGTTCAGACATCATCACATACTAACCATCTTTGGTTCCTTCTTGGCAATGTTCCTAAGAGCCAGGATGGCATCAATCTGGACCCTCAGGGAAACGGCAGCAGCAGCGTTTCCAAATCCAGGCAGGAGTTTCATGATGGTTTTAAGGCTGGCAGGATGTCCAGCATTGCCCATAACTTTAAGAGCCAGTGTGAGTTCACGGTGATCACCCTTGGAAATAGCCTCAGCAGCACTTTCATGGATTGGCTAATAATGAAAGTTTAGATGCAGAAATTTAGTGTTCACTCATTATACTTATCATATGAACAATTCTTCTATAACTTTAACTATACTCTTTTTTTGTATTCTTGTCTGAGACCAAGGAAAATATTTGAAAAAGAGTGAGACCTGTTAGAAGAGTATCGTAATATTGCAAAAAAAAAATTGTTTAAACAAATGGAAATGAACAGACAAATTTACCCTCAAATGATCAGCAGAACATGAAGGAACTTCAGCACAGTATTTGGCAATCATGGAACCATAGCCGAGCATGATAACTTTACGCAGCACTGGATTTTTCTTGACTTTGGGGTTTGAAGCCAGATTCTGTTTAATGAGGAGAAGATTAAAATAATTTATAATAGTTCTTCTGGACATTAAATACTTTACATGAACATTTTCCACTCACAGCAGTGAGGTGGATAGCATCTTGATTAGCGGTGGCCATGTGCAAAGCAACTAGAAGGGTCTGAGTGAATTCATGGACAGCAAACTCATCAGCTTGAAACTTCGCCTTGATGAATCTCAAAGCTACTGTTGTACCCACAACAGGAAGTGCATCCAAAATCCACCGCCTGCCACAAAAAGGATTTTAGAAAATCAAATAAAACTTTACTTTAAACTTTACTTTTATGGTTATATTCATATAACCTCACCTGTGAAGAGGTTTGGTCTTGTACTGAGCCCAGATGGCTTCAATATTCTCCAAAGTAGCTACACGCATGAGCTGGACAAGTTGGACAAACTTCAGAGGAGCGTCCTCATGAGCCATAACCATGTTATTTGTAACCAGATGCTGCAAGACCTCTACAATCTGTAAGATAATAAACAAGAAAGTATAATAAAATAAAACAAGTTCTATTCTGTAAGTCAGATATAGTCTTGCTCTAATATATCTAATATTGCTTAAATCTAACCTAATAAGCATACCTGGGCCTGTGCATTATTGATCTTCAGAAGTTGAATGGGGGTTTGAAGAATCTCAGTAGCAAATTCATACCGCAGGGATCCACGGCTCAAGTATTCACCTGAATGGGGAGCAATGGGGGCGTTCTGCACTTCCTGTAAAGTCAGCATTTGCCTGAAATGATAATTATCACAGTATTATTGAATTCAAGAGTATAAATATATGAATTATGGAATTATATTTCATAATTGCTGTGCCATGACATAAATAACAGTGTATAGATCATACTTGGTTCTCATTTGAGCTGCTCCAGTTTGTGTGTTTAAGAGTGAGAACTGATGAACCTCTTCAACTGTAGCCTCAGAGACCAGAGCTCCTGTATCAGTGGGCTTCATGATGTACCTGAATGTTGCAGTCCCAGTCAGACTCTTAAGCCTCTGTGATGAGGAAATTACATTAAGAAGTTACAGAAAGTGTTACTGTACCCTTGCAAAGACACACAGGATTCATAGCTTTAGAAATTACCTGCTGGCATTCATCACAGGTTTCAGTGTAAGCTAAACCAATATCTTTCATAACTCTTTCATGGCAGTTGGTCAGGTCTTTGGACTTTCTCACAGCAATCTGATGGGTCTTTACATCCTCACTGATCATGTAGTGGGTCTTGCAGACTCCCTGAGTTCCAGCCTTTGAGAATGAAATAGATTTAGCTAACATGTCAGGTCAGAAATGAACACCACCGATGATGATTATCACTCATGTTTACCTCATGCAGCTCATACACATTCTGTGTGTTCTTGAGGTTGAGCTGAAGGATGTTGAGGATACCTCTGTGCAGATTCAGAACAGTAGCAGAGACTCCAGCAGGGGCAAATATTTTACCTACCACACCGTTAGCATACTCATATTTGATGGGAATGACAAGCTGAGCATTTAGTGCTGAGGTGAGCTTTGCAGCAGGTTTAAAAGCATCCTGAGGCCAGATACCAGTGTACTCGAAGAGCTGAGGGTCCAAGAGCTGTGGGTAAAAGAATTGCAACATTTAGTTTCAGTCTGTGTATGCCTGGCTTGTTAACACCTTCCATCCAAGAAAGAATATATTTACCTTAAGGAGGAAGGTATTCTGTGCTACAGCACTGATGCGAACCTTGCTGCTGATTTTTACACCAGCCTTGGCCAGACCCTCCTGAGGCAGACCTCCCAAGAGCAAACCCTCGTATTTGTATACATAGGTCTTACCTGCAGCAAACTCTGGAACTTACGAAATATTTTACAGTAAATTACTATGAAATAAAGTACCAATGTGTCCCTACTATTTTAAAGCATTCTTAGAAATTACTACTTACCAAGGGTAACTTGATGACTTGCTAAATGGAAATAGGAATAAATGTTTTTACTATAGTCATATTCTAAACTGTTGTGATATCTTTAAGTATTTGAATTTATTAATTTTTTTGGCAAATTATAAGAAAAACAATGGCTTACCCACAAGGGCCACAGTCAAGGCAAGCACAACTGCTCTCATGGCTGATGGTTTGTAATGAATCCACCAAGAACCCGTGTTTTTATTGTGTGAAATTTGCTGATTAAGTTTTACCTTTGGTAGATTATTAACTCGTCTGATATACCGTAGACTAGATATGATTTGATAGCTGATAGAAAGTAATCATTCTGGGTCAGGTTAACTTACCCTTCTGTCATGTTGAGCCAGAACCAATGTCCAGAAATAAGTTCCAGTACTTTTTTTTGGTTTTGTTAATTTTTTGTTTTTCTTAAAATTGCATTTTTTTTTAAATAAAAGAATACCTTAATCAATAGATACAAAGTCATCTCAATCAATTATAGTGAATATTTGTTTGAAAATAAATTGTGTAACTCGCAGCTTTCCTCAGCATACTGTATACAATATTAAATAATAAACACTTGATTTTGAGATACACTAACTGCAGATCCATAGTTAATGAATCCACCCAACAGTCAGTCTCTACCATCACCCTCATAGTGTAATATTATATTGTATATTGTATATATTATATTGTAATATTAACATTTTATTCCAACATTAAGTTAACTGCTATAAATTTAACTATATAATTTTTTAAACATTTGAGCACAAGGTTATTCTGAGTACAAAGTTATAATGTTATTTTGATAATTTGGAATATTTAGAACACATATTACAAAAGGAATAGTGGAGTAGAGTGACCTGAACCTCATAACTAGAATAGCATGACCTGAACCGCACCACTGCCCTGTTCAGTTAAACATTTATACAGTTGCCTAATCAGGTTTTTTTCCACCAGAAGGCACAATTTTCTTCAAATTCAAACAGAATTGATTTAATCATTTTCATTTATTATAACAAATTTTTCTACCAATTAGCCCATTAAAAAGGTAATGAATGATTTGCTAGCTTTCCATGAGGACATCACTCATGTACACATGTAAATGCATGCATCTTAGCCATAATGAAAAATTTAATAAAAGATATTTTTTTGCATGTACCCAAAGGAGAGATTTGAGGCTTTGATGATATTTAACAGTATTTAACGTTAAGTGAATCATTAATTTAATCATCTCAACTCTGCCAAAAAATAAAATTAAAGAAATATTTTTTTTCTTTTTATAGATAATTCTCTTTGCTTTTTTTGTTCACTATATCCTCTCTTATAGCCTGCTAAAAGTAATTCATACACTACCAGTCAAAAGTTTGGACACACCTTCTAATCCCATGGTCTTTCCTGATGTTTATTTCTTTCTACATTGTAAAACAATGCTGAAGGCGGCCGAAATCCACAATAATGTCCTTTGAACAGTTGATATTGAGATATGTCTGCTACTGACGCTCTGTAAAGCCTTCATAACGCCTCTAATCTGAGGTGCTGTTAATTGGTGATTTCTGAGGCTGGTCACTCTAAATGAACTTCTCCTCTGCAGCAGAGGTCAGTTTTGGTCTTGCTTTACTGGGATGGTCTTCATGTGAGCCAGTTTCATCATGGTGCTTGATGGGTTTTGCAAATGCACTTGACAATACTGTTCTTGCAAGAACTATTCCAGAACACCTGACCTTCGTGTCTTAAAATAACAACTGACTGTTTTTGTTGTCATTACATATGGATTACTGAAGTCCATGTGTGTTATTTCATAGTTTTGAAATCTCCAGTATTGCTCTAGAATGTAGAAAATAAATCCCTAAACAAAAAACACTGAATTAAAAGGTGTGTCAAAACTTTTGACTGGTAGTGTCTATGTATTCATCAAGTATTCCCAACATGAATATTGAAAATAGAAAAAAAAAACACACACACAAAAGAATGTTGCCCACTGGTTGAGTTTCTGTATTTCCCAGAGCTGAATGCCTCATTTGATCACTTTAATGGGCAATGCCTTATACAAACAGCATTAGATATAGACCTTTTTCCTGCTGAACAAAGTAAGTATACATTTTCTTTTGACATAAAAGTCAAGAATTCTAAAATGGCAAATTAAAACAAAGTTATGCATAATGTATTGTTGCAAAAACATGTTTAACACAAAATAGAAAATAAACACTAAACTGATATTTCTAATAATTATAATTAATAATTCTTATTAATTGCTGAACATGAACATATGATAAACTTTATGCTTAATCACCAATATCAAGAACACTTATTTCTAAGAAATATGAAAAAAAATTAAAAAAAAATCTTATGATGTAAACTGATGTAGTACACACAGTGTGAACAGATAATACAAAAACAAAGTGTGAATAGATATAAATGAAGATATAAACAGATAGTTTAGATGTAAACAGATATAAATGTAAACAGATTATACAAATGCTAATACAAATTGCATTATACAAACAGAAAATGCAATTGTAATACATGTTAGTGCAAGACACAAGTCTAACAGAAATGTAATTTTTTTTACACAATATAAGAATAAATAAAAACTTTGAAATTAGCAAAAATATGGATTGCATAGCTTCACAGACTCTTCTTAGATTAACACCAAGAATCAAAAAAGACCACAGGCCACAGGGTGCAGAGTGCATGTCTCCATGACCAAGACTCAGATACAGTATGTGCAGAACAGAACTAGCTGGACAGCAAACACGTACATCATGGATGATGCCCTTCTGACCGTTCCCATTCTCTTGGGGTTGGATTTTATCATGAAGACTGCAGCAGTGCTGGATGTAGCTAACAACAGCTATAGACTCCCTGCAGGACAAGGGTATCAGAATCATTCATTTATACACCATCAGGAACAACCAGAGTTAACAAACAATAACCTATAGCTAGATTCAGTAGTGACAGTAGTATTGTGCCATACCACCTGAACTAGTAATTCAGTGCATAAAACCAGTGCCCCTTGTAACATGTCCTCCTCCCAGGGGGATTCCAACAACCAGCAGGAGTTGTTAAGAAGCTAATGGAAGCATGGCCATTCGTCACTTCCAATATACTGGATGAGACTGTCATTGTAAGGCACCACATCTGTACCACTGAAGAAGTACCAATGAAAAGCAGAGCATACAAGGTTTCACCATGATGATGATCCAAGATGGTGGCCCGGCTAACTTGTTTTGGCCACTCCGGATCAAAATGGTGCTATTATTTAGCCTCACTTTTCAAGGTTCACATTATGTGCTCCCTGGACAATAAATTGCACTACAGCTGACTTCAGTGGACCACACGGCGAGAGTTTAGAGACTGCTGTGTCTTTGTGGTGGTGTGTGTATCTACATAAACATGGAATAGTGCAAGAACTCTCTGCTTGTTTCTAATTACTGCTCATCACTAGTGGAATTTGTGACTTCAGGACTGTTTTGAGTGCACTGACTAGCAGATGTTCAGGTAGGCAGCAGTAGAAATGGCCTTAAAACGGCATCCCAGAGAACCCTAGGCCTCAGGTGCTAGGACTCCTTTCTGGCCCACTAGCCCTTAAGCGCTGGCCAGCCACCCAGATTTTACATGGAGGGATTTTTACCTTCTTTTCCAGCCTCAGCAGGCCAGGCATGGGCCATCTACTTTGCAAGCACTGCAACGGCTTAACCTATGAGATTGTAGGCCTTCCCTATAAGGCCAATGTGGCCCAACAGGGCCTCAGTGGAATGCCGACTTTCTCCATGAAGGGTAGAGATAACCTGCGAGTGTCTCTTCAACCCTAGGCATTGCCGAATACCCATGTTCATCAAGGTCCACAATGGCTGAATAGTCAGCAGTGGCTGAGGAAAACAGTCAGGCAGAATAAGGATTATTCCACAACCGCAACACCTCAGTGTGGAGGTATGGGAAAAAGTGAGATGCCTGCATAGAGGTGGAAGGCAGTGTGAAGTTAGTCAGAGACTGTCAAGCTCATAACGGACATAGTGAACACTAAACAATGTACCAAGAGCAAACAAATTCCTTGTGTGTCTGTGCACATCTGGTAAATAAAACTGATTCTGATTCTGATACAATCCAGATTTTTGCTAAATTAAAAGTTTTTATTTTTACGTATATATTTTTAAATATATTTTTAGCATACATACTGACTTATATATATGTATGTATTTGAATACTTACAAAAACTTAGGAAAATGATGAATTAAGAAATCAAATTAATATGCTTACATAATTAATTCAGACATTTGTTTGTTTGTATTAAGTGAAAAAAATAACATTCAACATGTATGTTATAAAATGTACAATTGTTTTTATTATTTAAAGACTATCAGAACTTGCATATGGACATTGGCTCTGACCTGACATGATAGGGGAGCAAGTTAACCTGCCATAAAATGATTTCTGGGTTGCCCAAACAGATTGAGACACATGCACATTAAAAGATACTTAGGAATGAGTTAATAATCCATTTTGAAGCGACTTTTGTCAGCAGAAAAATTCCAATAAATAGTCAGTCTCTCTGTGGAATCATCACAAACCACCAGCCATGAGAGCTGTTGTGCTTGCCCTGACTCTGGCCCTTGTGGGTAAGTCATGATGTGAATTTGGTCATTATATGATAGTGATGATAGATATGATAGTGATTTTATTTTCTAAAATGGAATTAATTCTATTCACTAAGATGAAAATTTTCAGAATATCAATGTGGTATAACGTTGTTCTTTTTTCTTTTTTGTTTAGCGAGTCATCAGATTAACCTTGGTAAATAAAGTTTTTTTTAAATACATGATATGATAGTAATGTAACATATCATGAGACTAAAAATGTTCTCCAATATGATCAGTTCCAGAGTTTGCTGCAGGTAAGACCTTTGTGTACAAGTATGAGGGTTTGCTCTTGGGAGGTCTGCCTCAGGAGGGTCTGGCCAAGGCTGGTGTAAAAGTCAGCAGCAAGGTTCACATCAGTGCTGTAGCACAGAATACCTTCCTCATGAAGGTAAATGTATTGTTTATTGCATAGATGTTGTCGACAAGAAAGGCATTCATTGTAAATCTGTATCTTGAACTAAATGTTGCAATTCTTTTACCCACAGCTCTTGAACCCTCAGCTCTTCGAGTACACTGGTATCTGGCCTCAGGATGCTTTTAAACCTGCTACAAAGCTCACCTCAGCACTAAATGCTCAGCTTGTCATTCCCATCAAATATGAGTATGCTAACGGTGTGGTAGGTAAAATATTTGCCCCTGCTAGAGTCTCTGCTACTGTTCTGAATCTGCACAGAGGTATCCTCAACATCCTTCAGCTCAACCTCAAGAACACACAGAATGTGTATGAGCTGCATGAGGTAAACATGAGTGATAATCATCATCAGTGGTGTTCATTTCTGACCTGACATGTTAGCTAAATCTATTTCATTCTCAAAGGCTGGAACTCAGGGAGTCTGCAAGACCCACTACATGATCAGTGAGGATGTAAAGACCCATCAGATTACTGTGAGAAAGTCCAAAGACCTGACCAACTGCCATGAAAGAGTTATGAAAGATATTGGTTTAGCTTACACTGAAACCTGTGATGAATGCCAGCAGGTAATTTCTAAAGCTATGAATCATGTGTGTCTTTGCAAGGGTACAGTAACACTTTCTGTAACTTCTTAATGTAATTTCCTCATCACAGAGGCTTAAGAGTCTGTCTGGGACTGCAACATTCAGGTACATCATGAAGCCCACTGATACAGGAGCTCTGGTCTCTGAGGCTACAGTTGAAGAGGTTCATCAGTTCTCACTCTTAAACACACAAACTGGAGCAGCTCAAATGAGAACCAAGTATGATCTATACACTGTTATTTATGTCATGGCACAGCAATTATGAAATATAATTCTATAATTCATATATTGTACTCTTAAATTCAATACTACTGTAATATTTCTCATTTCAGGCAAATGCTGACTTTACAGGAAGTGCAGAACGCCCCCATTGCTCCCCATTCAGGTGAATACTTGAGCCGTGGATCCCTGCGGTATGAATTTGCTACTGAGATTCTTCAAACCCCCATTCAACTTCTGAAGATCAATAATGCACAGGCCCAGGTATGCTTATTAGGTTAGATTTAAGCAATATTGCAGGAGCAAGAGTGTATGATAAAATAGTGCTTGAATTGTTGTTCTTGTGGAGTACACAGACAAAAGGATCAATACAAATGGTGAAAGGGACCAGTGCTGTTATAATAAATATTAGAATACTGCATGACCATCCAAATTAGGGGACCAGAGCTAACTGTTCTGAAATCTTATTAAAGGGATTTTCTATTTTGAAGAAATATTGTACTTTATCAGAATAGAACTTTTTATTTTATTTTATTATACTTTCTTGTTTATTATCTTACAGATTGTAGAGGTCTTGCAGCATCTGGTTACAAATAACATGGTTATGGCTCATGAGGACGCTCCTCTGAAGTTTGTCCAACTTGTCCAGCTCATGCGTGTAGCTACTTTGGAGAATATTGAAGCCATCTGGGCTCAGTACAAGACCAAACCTCTTCACAGGTGAGGTTATATGAATATAACCATAAAAGTACAGTTTAAAGTAAAGTTTTATTTGATTTTCTAAAATCCTTTTTGTGGCAGGCGGTGGATTTTGGATGCACTTCCTGTTGTGGGTACAACAGTAGCTTTGAGATTCATCAAGGAGAAGTTTCAAGCTGATGAGTTTGCTGTCCATGAATTCACTCAGACCCTTCTGGTTGCTTTGCACATGGCCACCGCTAATCAAGATGCTATCCACCTCACTGCTGTGAGTGGAAAATGTTCATGTAAAGTATTTAATGTCCAGAAGAACTATTATAAATTATTTTAATCTTCTCCTCATTAAACAGAATCTGGCTTCAAACCCCAAAGTCAAGAAAAATCCAGTGCTG
This sequence comes from Hemibagrus wyckioides, assembly GCF_019097595.1. NCBI lineage: Eukaryota > Metazoa > Chordata > Actinopteri > Siluriformes > Bagridae > Hemibagrus > Hemibagrus wyckioides. Next base: position 24,539,151 of record NC_080719.1, read on the forward strand.
CGTAAAGTTATCATGCTCGGCTATGGTTCCATGATTGCCAAATACTGTGCTGAAGTACCTACATGTCCTGCTGATCTTCTTAAGGTAAAGCTTCTGTTTATTCATGCACATTTGTATAGACAATTTGAAATATAAAATTAATCGTACAGTTATGGAAGAATTGCTCTTATGCTCAAATGCAATAGGAAGATTGTGAGGTTAATTTTGTTTTTTCATTATTAGCCAATCCATGAAAGTGCTGCTGAGGCTATTTCCAAGGGTGATCACCGTGAACTCACACTGGCTCTTAAAGTTATGGGCAATGCTGGACATCCTGCCAGCCTTAAAACCATCATGAAACTCCTGCCTGGATTTGGAAACGCTGCTGCTGCCGTTTCCCTGAGGGTCCAGATTGATGCCATCCTGGCTCTTAGGAACATTGCCAAGAAGGAACCAAAGATGGTTAGTATGTGATGATGTCTGAACACAAGAGATGTTAAAAATGATCCTGTTCCAGAAGTTTAAATCACACAATTTATTTGTTTCAGGTTCAGCCAGTGGCACTGCAACTTTTCATGGACAAGGCTCTCCATCCTGAACTGCGCATGGTTGCTTGTATTGTGCTCTTCGAGACCAAACCATCAGTAGCCCTAATGGCCACACTTGGTGGTGCTTTGGAGAAGGAGACCAACATGCATGTTGTCAGTTTTGTTTATTCTCATATCAAGTCTCTGACCAGAAGCATGGCTCCTGATTATATGCATGTGTAAGATTGCTGTACATTTTATGAGAACAGTTCATTCATATAGGTATGAATCTAAACCACAAGTAACCACTTTTTATGGATTTTGCAGGGCTGCTGCAGCAAATGTTGCCTTCAGGATGTTGAGCCCCAAACTGGACAGACTGAGTCACCATTTTAGCAGAGCCATCCATTACGATCTCTACATCTGTATGTTTTAATATGTTTTTGATTGCATTACATTCAGTATGTTTCAGGGGAAAAGGATTTTGTAAATACAAATGTTTGTACTTTCTGTTTCAAGCTCCTTTCATGGTTGGTGCTGCTGGTAGCGCTTACTTGATCAATGATGCTGCCACCACCTTGCCCAGAGCTGTTGTGACTAGAGCACGGGCCTACCTGGCTGGAGCTGCTGCTGATGTTCTTGAGGTACAAATATCCCTCTTAAAGGATATTGAGTTCATTAAGATGAGGGAATGTTGTCTTTTTTCGACCGCTGGCAATACCATTCATTGGTTTATGTCAACCAGGTTGGTGTGAGAACTGAAGGACTCCACGAAGCTCTGCAGAAGTCTCATGCTGTAAATGAAAATGCTGACCGCATCACTAATATAAAGCGCACCATTAAAGCTGTAAGCTACTTTTAACAATATATCAATGTAATTCTTCTGCTGTGTAGTTTGAGCTATACTAAATGTATGATATATACCTTTCCTCTGTTTGTACTCCAAGCTGAGGGATTGGAAGTCTATGCCAGAAAATCAACAACTAGCTTCCATCTATGTCAAAGTTTTTGGACAGGAAATTGCTTTTGCCAACATTGACAAAGCCTTCATTGACAAAATGATCATTGAACAAGCAACACAGGTATTTCCATTCATTCCTTTTATTTATGCAACACCAAACTGTTCTATAAGATTGCAATGAAAATTAGAGTAAAAATATATAATATAAATGAGTATTCTCTAACTCATATTTATTAGACTTGATGTACAGGTTGTAGTTTGAATACCCTTGAAATAAATAATTGGGATTAAAATTAAATCTGATCTAATGTACAATCTACAGCTTGCCACTGGACCACAAGGTCGTGAACTGCTGAAAGAGGCTGTTAAGGCGTTGCAGAAAGGTATTGCCTTCCAGTATGCCAAGCCCCTGCTGGCAGCTGAGGTGCGTCGTATTCTGCCTAGTTCTCTTGGTGTACCAATGGAGCTTGGTTATTACACTGCTGCTGTTGCTACTGCAGCTCTCAATGGTACGGTTTTCTACTTATTTTTAACCTACAAATGTCAAGCATGTAAATGTATTCATCTGTCTGACAGAATGATTTCTTACATTCAGTTCAGGGAACTATTACTCCTTCTTTACCTGAGGATCCAGAGACACTCTCTCTTGATCAGTTGATGAAGACTGATTTCCAGTTGCAGGCTGAGGCCAGACCAAGGTACACTTTCAAAATGACAATTTACAAACAGAATTTTTCAATAGAACTGGGAAAATTATATGACATTAAAGGAACCTTCTTCTGCTTTCAGCGTTGCCCTCCAGACATTTGCTGTAATTGGAGTGAACACTGCCTTGATTCAGGCTGCTGTTATGGCCAGAGGAAAGATACAAACTGTTATACCATCAAAAGTGGACATAAGAGCGGACCTTCCAAAGGGCAATGTAAAGCTGGAGGTTCTGCCTGCTGCTGTTCCTGATCAAATTGCTGCTGTCAGGTAAGAGAATGACAACGGATCATTTCAATCTGAGTATAAAAATAAAAATTAGGATTCATATAAAAGAAGAAACAAAAATGCAAACAAACAAACAAAACAAAAAAGACACTACCAACAACAAAAATCTAATTCTCTGTGGTTTCCTCAGCTTTGAGACCGTTGCTGTGTCCAGAAACACTGAGGACCTCCCCAATGAGAGAGTCATGTCTCTGGCTCCTCCAGCATCCTCTGATGCTGCACAATGGTTGATTCCTGCTTCATTTCAGAAGACCTTGTGTGGTGTTTGTCCTTATATTCAAATCAAAGGATGTGTTGAGATTGCCTCCCAGAATGCTGGCTTTATGGCATCAAATCCTCTGTATTATATTATTGGACAACACTCAGCTAAAATTTCAGTGGCAAGAGGTAATTAAAGAATTCAAAATCTTTGACTGTAGTTGAATTCATACAAGTTTAAAGACATTAAAGAAATACTGTTTTTTATGCTTCAGGTGATGGTCCTGCCCTTGAAAGACTGGAGCTTGAGGTACAAGTTGGCCCTAAGGCAGCTGAGAAGCTTATGAAAGAAATCAGCCTTGTTGATGTTGAAAATCCTGAAGAAAGTACCATCCTGTTGAAACTGAGAGAAATTCTGGAGGGTGGACAGAGGAATAGCAGCTCCAGCTCAAAGAGCTCCTCATCCTCTGGCAGCAGCAGCAAGAGTGTTAGCAACAGTAGGAGTAGCAGCAGCAGTAGGAGTAGCAGGAACAGCAGGCGTACTAGCAGCAGTAGGAGTTCTAAGAGCAGCTCTATGAGTTCTTCCAGTGCTCGGGTGTCCAAGGTAAAACATGAGCAGATGACTTGGCAGAAAATATATGGCTCAGCTTTTTTTCTTTTTCACTTGCCCTCTATAAGTCATTCATGTCAGATTACAATGTGTTCCATTGGTGAAATTAGTTCTTTACTGTTTTTCCTTAGAACACAAATGCATATCATCAGTTCCAGAAATTCCATAAGGATCGGGTAATTCCAGAGGAATCCTAAGAATTTTTTGTATATTTTAAATGTATTTAATTATTTATTTAATTTACAAGAAATAAGTTGTTAAATTTTATAATAATTAAAAAAACATTTTTTAGTACATCACATCACAGGGAACATCAAAGGCCAGCAGCTCATCTAGCATTGAGACTCTACAGAGAAAGGTAAAATAACATTTGAGGCAGGAGTTAATAGAAATCTTAATAGATACCCTAACTCCTTCTATCATATATCATGATCCATGTTCATGATCATTTCAGTCTAAGATACTCGGAGATGAATTTCCACCCTTTTTTGCCATCATCGCTCGTGTCGTTAGAGCTGACCGCAAGCTGGGATACCAGATTGCTGCTTACTTGGACAAGCCCACTTCAAGAGTACAGGTTGTGTTTGCCTCCATCTCTGAACATGACAAATGGAAGATTTGTGCTGATGCTATTCTACCAAGCAAGCATAAATTTGCTGTAAGTTGAAACAAGTCTTTTAAAAAGTCTTTGTAAACTCTTTTTTTTCTGCATTTAATTCTGTATTGTTTATACTGATCAAATATTCTCTATATTAGGCCAAGCTTGCTATTGGTGAGCAGTGCCAAGGATATTCTGTAGCTTTCAAGGCTGAAACTGGTCTGCATGAGACACATCCTGCTGCTCGTTTGGAATGGGACTGGAACAGAGCCCCATCTGTTGATATCCCCTATGTTAAGAGGTATTAAAAAATCAGAGTAGCTAATGTATTATTGTGTGTTAAAATTGAAACATTAAAAAGTACCATGTTAATTATATTTTAATATTCTTCTTCTCCCAACAGGGCAAGGGAGTTCATCTTTAATGTAGCTCCCCTTGCTGGAATTAATGCTGACAGAGCTGATAACAAAGAGAGACAGATCAATGTAATTCTTGCCCTACCCACTCAAAAGTCTCTAAACATTATTTTTAGGATTCCAAAGGTGAGAATTATGGCTAGTAAAGTCTTGGTTGGTTTAATATTTGCAAATAAATATTTAACATTTTAATGTGGTTTATCTTCCAGATGACACTGTCAAAGCAAGATGTGCCTCTTCCTATTGCCCTGCCCATTGAACAAGATGGATCCATTCCAGGTCTCCAGAATTTTGACATTCAAGCCATTGTTGAGGAATGGCTGAATAATAACAGAGAAAACTGACTCATTTCATTATAAGTATGTAAATTAATTAAATCAAATAAACAGCATCCAAAAGGCAAAAATGTTTTATCGATTTGTGACTTTGTGTCTGTATTTTATTGTCCATTAAGTTGGTCAAACTTCCAAATCAGAGCTTCTCCCCGGTACTCTATAAATGTAGAAAACATTGTGGTATATTTTATGTGCACCAATTAAATACATCATAAGAATGAACAACAATGAAATAAGCATGAACAACTTTTCCAAAACATTTTGACCAGATTTACACAAGTATTCAGACATCTTTCTATTTACATTTCATTCCATTATCTTTGAGATTTTACAATTGAATTAAGGTTGGAATGTGCTAAATTTATTTGATTATATCAATTGCATTCCATTGCTGACTTTTTACAATTGAATCATATTTGCACTGTGATGAAAGCACTTTTATTAGAGTTATTTTGGAAGGCAAAAATCAAGGCAAAGATGAAAGGAATTGTCTTTAATTAACAAAAAAGAGGACTGGATAGTAAAACTAATTCACTTTAATTCAGAGTAAGTCCAAAGTACCAACAAAAGACATCTGAATGTTCTATAAATATGCAGAGACAACAGCAATAAGTAGCAGCTAATGAGTGCACTGGAAGGTGCAGATTTATCACACTCTCTTCATCTGGGCTTTACAACACAATGCATCACTTTGGTATCATGTTTATTCTTTTACTGGCTTGTAATTTTATTAAAGCATACTGTGGGAGTAATTTTTGAATGGTTTAGAGTGTTTAAAGTGTGTTTGAATGTTTTAGAGTGTTTAAGGTGTATATGAATGCATTTTTGTTTGGGCAAGTATAAAACAATTGGAATCTGGGGACAGCATGATTGGGTTGTCAGGCACTACCTCAATTTATTGATCACCTCTGCTTACAGGTTTAATAATGTAGGGTTTAACACAACGTGTGGGATTAGAGGTTTGGGTATGGTCGTTAACTCTGAACATAGATTGCATGGCCTGTGTAGAGTAAGTGATGGTTGGGGTAACCAGTTTGGCAGGCCTTTTTAGTGTTAGACAAAACTTGGAGCTGTGTCCAGGGTCATTGAAGCCAACTATCGGTGTATGGGTACCTCAAGGAGGGGAGAGTTGGGCCCTCAGTCAGAGGTCAGAGGAGATAGAGCTGTGAGTACGTGAGAGAACGCAATTAAAACTGCAGGCTAGTCCAAATGTAAAGAAAAATAGAGCAATAAATTAAACCCAAGCAATTAAAGACAGAGCAGAGGCCCCGAAGCTCAACCATGCTGTATTCAGAGGTGTGAGTGAACTGCTAAATGGAAAAAGCTAGAAAGTGCCACTGATAAGAGCACAGATGTCCATTATTTTTATATGACTCACTGCATGAAAAGTGTGATTTTCATCAGTTAACGACACTGTAAATTGCCACAGAATTTCAGGTTAACGACTGTTCACAGGAATGTGCAGGCAGCACAGATAATTGTCAGGAACTGCCAAAAATTTACGTGAAATAGGCTTGGCAGTTGACCCCCCCATGTTCCTATCACCTTGGCCTGGGTTTAGCTTTCATATGTAAAAGACTACAGTGAGCTATGCAAATGCAAACCAGGGTAGTGTGGGGAGGGGGGACTCACTGATTGAGAGTGGGCTTATTACCCAAATGTAAAGAAAATCTAGTATAAAAAGCTGTCTTATTTTAATTATAGACTTTTAAATTGTTGCTTGAATTTTGAATTGAGATTTGTCTTACACCGTGTCCTAACTACACGCGACGTGATGAAGAGAAACGTGAGTAAAATGTATTTTTTCCATTTTAATCAGTTTTTGTCCTGACCAGCCTAACCAGTTTTTTTTTCTTTATTTTGGTATGGTTGTGTTTAAATGTTGTCTTGTTTTATTTATATAGGAGTGCTGTGAGGATCAGACTATTGTCTTAAAATGTTATACTATTTTTTTTACTTAATGTAATCATTTGCTATATACTTTGTTAGTTGTATACAATAAAAAGTATTTTCTGTTGTGTAATTTGGTCCTTGGAGCCTTAGAGATACAACATTTTGTTCCACTGTATGTTCCTACATGTAATGGAATGACAATAATGCTCAGTTGACTTCACTTTCATTAAATGTGTTAGATAAATAAACTGAATTGATAAAGCATTGAACAAATGTGGATTTTCTTCATTTTGGTATGGTTGTTCCTGGTTACGTCACTTCGCATGTGATGAGCCTCGGCCAATCAGGTGCTAGGTCACGGTGACACAGTATGTTCCTCCAATCACAGACGAGGAAACGAGACAAAGCGCGGAACCCAAACATTCAAACAGATGTTACTCTTTCCTGGAATTCGCTTACTGTTTATATTTACCCCCGCTCTTTATATTTACCCCCGGGCTTTAAATTTACTCCCGCTCTTTATATTTACCCCCGCTCTTTATATTTACCCCTGGGCTTTATATTTACCCCCGGGCTTTATATTTACCCCCGCTCTTTATATTTACCCCCGGGCTTTATATTTACCCCACTCTTTATATTTACCCCCGTTCTTTATATTTACCCCCGGGCTTTATAATTACCCCCGCTCTTTATATTTACCCCCGGGCTTTATATATACCCCCGCTCTTTATAATTACCCCCGCTCTTTATATTTACCCCCGGCCTTTATATATACCCCCGCTCTTTATAATTACCCCCGCTCTTTATATTTACCCCCGGGCTTTATATTTACCCCCGCTCTTTATATTTACCCCCGGGCTTTATATTTACCCCCGCTCTTTATATTTACCCCCGGGCTTTATATATACCCCCGCTCTTTATAATTACCCCTGCTCTTTAGTGAAATGAAACACCGTTTCTCCAGGACCCTGGTGCTACAGAAACATACAACATGGAGTTCAAACACAAGAACAACACAGAGAAAATATTTTGTTGTCACCATGTTGTTGTTCTTAGTCCTGTTTTTGTTATTTATGTGTAGTTATGTTTGGTTGGTTGTAGTTTTTAAAAAACCCATTCATTTTTTTCTAGTTGCTTGCAAGACATACTACGAGACCATGTGTAGAAATTTCCGGTCCAGCCAGAGCTAGCCAATGTGGCTACAGCTAATAAGACCTCAGCCCGGAGTCACCGGAGGAGGAAGAGGGTAAGACAGATTAGAACTAAATTTGTTTTACTTATTTCTGTTGCATCAGTTTAAACTAATAATAATGTACACGTAGCTTATTATATGTAATAATTGTGTTTTCAGCTCTTGGAGGCGAGGCAAAGTGTACTGGCTGCGGATGAAGTGGACTTCTGGAGGGGAATGACCGCTGACATCATGTCAGATGAAGAAGACGGTGCCGTTGATGGAGTCTCGGGGTGGATTGTGAGACCTCCATCGTTCCACAGCCAGGAGTTCAGCAATCTGTGTGATAAGCTGCAGACGAGACTAGAAGCCAGTCCAAAGTGTGCAGCACTGCATCACCGGCGTCTGTGAACTGGGCTTCCGTCTAACAGAACACCACCACATACCTACGACCCCGAGGCAACAAAAAGACATTTGATGCCACACGTGATGCCATGACAATAATCTCTGGCTACTTTTTGTATATTTTCTATGTCATATGTCTATGTAATAAAACTCTTACATTTAATCAGCATGTCTCTCCCAAATGTCTGTTTTCCTAATATTTACTATTAGCCTTTATGACACCTATATTATATCAACAATTTTTATAGATTAATATAATGAATATAAATAAAAATATTATTTATATAATAAATATATAACAAAAGGGAAAAGGGAGGGGTTTACTCAAAACAGTATTATAATTGCCCAGACTGACCAATAGCAGCACATGTCTCAGCCAATCACGGGTGATCTCTCTGTTTTAAAATTTGTGCTTTCATCCAGTAGGTACTGTAGAACATTCAAGGTGGTTTCATTCATATGCTAATTTCAGAGGTTGTTGGGATGTTCATTCGTGAGCAGCTCAATTCTTGTAACCAGCGCTGATTGCAAATAAAACCTTGTATCTGCATTCATCCAGTCTGCATGATTCGTCTTCTTTAGTTAGAGTCCTGCTTGACTGAGCTGTCGGGTCAATGTGGAGTTTGGAGTCAGATTTTAGCGAAGTATTAATAGAGTAGTATTAAATAGAGCATTATAGTTTCAGACAAAAAATATTTTCCACAATACCAACAGTTCATGTTTGCTTGAAATTTCAAAAACAGAAGGCCGAAGAGATCTCCGTCTCACACACTGCTTTATTTATGACTCATTTTTTAGCCCAGAATTCACACATGTACACATTCATACATACGGCTCTGAGTGCTCAGCTCTCTTTCTCACTGCTCTCACTCTCCATTCTTAAATCTATTCCAGCGCTCACTGTTGCGAGAGCAAACACATCATTGAAGAAATTACTCACAGTTGTTTGAAGATTACCGCTTGTTCTCCCAGACTCCACCATCCATTAACAAACCGGCGCTCGCCATTCCACTGCAGCTACATACCCCCACCACCCAACTTAGGCTCCCACTCTCAACTTGATAGGAGGGAAAGTCAGCCACAACCATCTGTGCCCCCATTCTGTGGACCACCAGGAATGCTAGGTACCACCAAGTGATCTGGTATCCTTTATATGGTGGAGCTACTGGAGCACGTCCAAACAGAGGGTGAAAGCCTGTTCCAGGAGATAGTATTGGAGGGTGAGGACAGGCCACTTGATGGCCAGACATGCCTTCTCAATTGTTCTGTACCTCGACTCTCTTACTAAGAGCTTTTGGCTGATGTAGAGCGCAGGGTTCTTCTCCCCCACCACCACCTGTGACAACACTGCTCCCAGCCACCTGTCCGACAGACCGGTCTATAAAATAAAAGGGAGAGAGAAGCTAGGAGAATACAAAAGCAGCTTACCACAAAGAGCAGAGTTAACCTGAGTGAAAGCCTGTTGGCACAGCTCCAGCCACTGGACAGGGTCTGATGGTCCCTTTTTAGTGAGGTCAGTCAGCAGGCTGGTGACATCCAAATAATCACCTCCTTTTTGGTCTTGGGTCTCAGACAGACTGTAATTAGTGTGATTTTAGCAATTTGGAGCCGCACCAGCCCATGACCCAAGTGGAAGCCTGGATACTGTACTTCCACCCATCCAGTTGTGCACTTCTTTTGATTATTTGTGGGTCCAGCCTGTCTCAGGTGCTGCACATGACACCACCAATCTTTAATGAAAATGATGTCATCTAGGTGGAGGAATATTGTGTCTTTGAGCCGCTAAAACATTGGCAGGGCTCCAAAGAACCCAAACAGAAGAGTTTTTTCATGGGACATGGGAGTCAAGGAGATCTGCTAGTTTAAATCCAGTGTAGAATAAAATTGAGAAGTGCATAACCAATTGAGTAGTTTGTTACTACAATGCATTAGGTATGCATCAAATTTAGACACTGCATTGAATTTCTATAGTTGATGGACTTGGGAACTAGGACCATCAGACTAGACCAGTCGATGTGCGACTCCTCGATAACCCTACTTCAAGCATGGCCTGGAGTTCGTCCTGAACTACTTTTCGGGCAGCCAATAGGGGGCAACCAATAGGGGTGGCTGCTTACAACGAAGACTTGAAAACCTCCACGTCATCTTGGTGAGTGGGAGGTGCAGCGTGGTGGCTACAGTGACTGTGGTGGTTAGTGTCCCCTCTTGCTGGAGTAATACACGAAACAGCTTGCACCTGCATCTAAAATACTGCCTGGAAACATTGTGCACCTCCAGGAGCATTTGGTGTTGTGCCTGGTGGAGACTGTCACGGTATTTCATTATTTCCGCCAGCAGCGGGCAATCCACGACAGTGTTAGCCTCCCAAAATCCCAGGTTTGAACACCAGTGTAAGAGTCCCTCAGTGCTCAGCACTCTCTCTCTCGCTGTTCTCAAACTCCATCCTTAAATCTCCTCCAGCACTCACTGTTGGGAAAGCAAACACATCATTTTACTCACAGTTTGAAGCCTACCACTTGTTTTCCCAGGCTCCAATCTCCATTGACAAACCGACATTTGGCCACAACCCCATTTAATTATTGTAATGATTGTTCTTTGTTGAGCTTGAGCAAGATAAATTGGTAGACACTTCAGGGTGGTTCTAGAGCCTTTTTCAATTACCAATATTATCAAAAAGTCTTATAGTTCAGATCAAAAATGCAGGACAGAAACAAAGAAATAAAGTACTCCTCCAGGCTTGGATAAGAAGAAGCAACCGGTTTTATTAAAAAATATCACCGGGAATGGCACTCAAATACACAGAGTCATGAACCGATGCAGTCAAACACACACCCCTTCACAAATCCCCCAGTATATATACTTTCTAGCCCAGCTGCCTAAACTTGCTGGGCTCTATTTTTCTATGGATTGTTTTGACGTTCACTAATTTTTCCCCACCTTTCTGTGGCCTTCATACAGCCCATGAGTCACAAGTTTTAATTTTAACACGTATTAGTTGTTGATCTGTGTAAACTTCAGAACTTATTTAGACCAAAACCACATTTATTTCATTACCCCTTTAATTTATCACTTATACTTTAACCTACATAACCCACATGTTCCATATGTTTGTGTACTTGTTTGTTGTTCCTGTGTGGTTCATGGTGACTGCCTCTGCATTTACTTAGAATCCTGAGGATTTTTATTTAAGGAAAGGGTGCTGCCCTTATTTTACTTCAGTTTTCACTCATTGCCTATGTGGTAGTAAAGGTAAAAGGGGTAAAATGGCTCTGTGATGTTAGTCTAGTTTTTTTTAATTTAGGTTAACTAACGTAGTTTACCTTTAACCTATTTATTTAGTCATTTACTTATTTTATTATTTATGTATTTAGGCTAGGATTCCAGTTTATTTTAATCTAGTTTAATTTAATTCTCTAAATCTTCCATTGCTTCATGTTTTTAAGTCTGTATATTTCCATTACACCTATTCAGCATTTTCTCCCTATGTTTACATTAACATCAGCCACTACAATAATATTTTGCTCGTTTCTCCTGGCGTTTCAATAACATCTTCTCCAAACACACTCCCATCTCGGTACTTATTGTTTTGTTCTTACTTATGCCACAAGGAGTTTTACCAACTTTCCACTTACTACGGTAAGCTACTTTTTATTTGCATAAGATGATAAGATGCAATGGAACACCTGTACATTATATAAAGGTAGCTTTAACTTTAATTTTTCTAAAATAAACACTCAAGTCAGAATTGGGTCAATAAGACTGTTATGGTGTTCTCGCCCTTAAGCCCAAGGATTCTGAACTTCTCGTCATGTTTTCTCGGTCTCAGTGGAGCCAACACCATGATATGGTACGATGTGCTAGCCTATGCCCTTGTGATGTTTACGCCAAAGCCAGAAAGTTCGAGAATAATAACCCACTAACGATGACTCAGCCAGTTTTGCTTATCTCTATTTTTGTGATTTTATATAATTTTTTCCCTCTATAACGAACCACCTGGTTCCCTACTCAAATTCTATGACTACGTTTGTGCTAATTTTATCTATTTATCATAAGTTTAACTGTTGACTAATGATTATGAAAGGTGCTTAATACTGAAAGGATTATTAGATAATCAGATAACCCGTAGATTAGACATGATAATTAGACAGGCAACATTGAATGAAACATTGAACATTGAAAAAATGATTGAAGTAACTTAGTCATATTACCTTAAAATCACCATTTGATTAAGCATACCTGAGTAAGTTTAATGATTAAACACTTTGTCTCGATTTACCTAGTAATGTCTCTGTTAGTTTTAATGATTAAACCTGAATTAGATTTGTCTTAAAGACTAAAGGAAAGAAATCAAGTTTATAAGTTGATTAAGGTAAATTTTAACCTACCCTTACTGATTAGGAATCAAATGTACTTAATGATTAGGTGCATGGAAAGCAAATGTTTCAAAAAATTTTCCCACAAGAGACACAGTGGGACAGCAGAATATACACAGAGCCTACTGTGTGAATATGGATGTCTGTATGTAGTTAAAGTGCTAAAGTAAATGAAAGCACATTTTGAGTTCACAAGCCTGCCTCCAGCCACACTTTCCTGTGGAGACCACCTTTCACTGCCCCAACTCAAGGAGGTGACCAATTCAATTCAATTCAATTTTATTTGTATAGCGCTTTTAACAAAGAGTATTGTCTCAAAGCAGCTTTACATGAGAAATGACATAAGAAAACAACAAACATATAAACAGACAGACAGTCCTAGATGTTATCCCAAGTGAGCAAGCCTGAGGCGACTGTGGCAAGGAAAAACTCCCTTAGATGGTAAGAGGAAGAAACCTTGAGAGGAACCAGACTCAAAAGGGAACCCATCCTCATTTGGGTGACAATTGTGTGATGCTGATACAACATGTGTATAATGTTATGTAAATCAATAAGGAGGTTGTTGTCCACAGCGCTGCTTGAATATCCCAATCCTCACAAGCAGAACCCGGCTGGAGCTGGTCCATCTCTGGATGCCACTGGAGCCGGCACAGTCTCTGTATGCCTTGGGATGGGGAAGGGAAACAATGGAACAGAATTAGCGTAGCTGCTGTTCATAATATTAGCAGCACTAGATGATAATGTGCATTTAATCAGCTGTACCTGGGCACAAGGTTATGGGAAGTGTTAGATGTATGCCAGGCTAAAAAGATAAGTCTTTAGCCTACATTTAAACTGGGAGACTGTGTCTGAGCCCCAAAAACTGTCAGGAAGACTAAAGTTTTGGAGCTAAATACGAAAATGCTCTACCCCCTTTTGTGGACTTTGATATTCTGGGAACTACTAGAAGTCCGGAATTTTGCGATCTTAAAGAGTGTGGTGGATTGTAACGTGTTAGAAGACTGGAGAGATAGGTGGGAGCTAAACCAATTAGAGCCTTGATTGTAATAACTGTAGCTTGTTTATTGAAGATGCAGGACAACCACCTAGTAATGCATTACAATAGTCCAGTCTGGAGGTCATGAATGCATGAACTAGTTTTTCTGCATCAGATACAGATAAAATGTTCCTAAGCTTGGCAATATTTCTAAGATGGAAGAAGGCTGTTTTTCTGATATTGGATATATGATTTTCAAAGGATAAGTTGCTGTCTAATATTACGCCCAGGTCTTTCACTGTTGAGCTAGTAGTAACAGTGCATCCTTCTAGGTGCAAGCTGAGTTGCGAGAGCTTCTGTGTACTAGTTTTTGGGCCAATAAGTAATATCTCTCTCATCAGAATTTAATAATAGAAAATTATCGGTCATCCAATCTCTAATATCTTTGACACACTCAGTTAGTCTAGACAAATTACATATTTCATCTGGTTTTGATGAAATATATAGCTGGGTATCATCGGCATAACAATGGAAACTAATCCCATGCCTTGTAATGATGTCACCCAATGGAAGCATGTATACTGAGAAAAGCAGAGGTCCTAAAACTGACCCTTGCGGGACCCCGTATTTCACTGGCACTACACTGGACAGTTCTCCATTTAAATCTACAAAGTGGTATTGATCAGACAGGTAGGATCTAAACCATTTTAATGCCTGTCCCTGCATACCTATGTGATTTTGTAAGCGATCTATGAGAATGTTATGATCTATAGTGTCGAATGCAGCACTAAGATCAAGCAGGACTAAAATGGAGATGCAGTCTTGGTCCGAAGCTAAAAGCAGGTCATTTGTGATTTTAACTAGTGCAGTTTCTGTACTATGATGGGGCCTAAAACCTGACTGAAATTCTTCATGGATATTGTTTTCCTGTAGGAAGGAACATAATTGGGCTGACACCACCTTTTCTAATATTTTAGATATAAACTGAAGGTTTGAAATCGGTCTGTAATTTGATATTTCATTGGGGTTTAGCTTCGGTTTCTTAAGAAGAGGCTTAATAACTGCTAACTTAAGAGATTTTGGGACATGATCTAGATATAATGAGGAGTTAATAATATTAAGAAGAGGCTCTCCAGCTGCATGTATCACTTCTTTCAGCAATCTAGTTGGAATTGGATCTAGCAAACACGTTGTTGATTTAGCCGCGGTGATAAGTTTAACTAGCTCTTCCTGCCCTATGCTGGTAAAGCATTGTAGCTTTAACTGTGGAGCTATAGGCTGGTCTGGATCACTGGATGCTGTCAATGGTTGAACATCCAATATTTTGTTCCTGATACTATCAATCAATTTTTTTGTGAAGAAATTCATAAAGTCCTCACTACTAAACTGTGTTGAAATACTCTCTCCAGAAATCTGATGCTTTTTTAGTTTAGCCACTGTACTGAATAAGAATCTGGGATTGTTCTGGTTTATTTTTATCAGATGCTCAGATGCTCAGCCCTAGCAGCTTTTAGAGCCTGTCTATAGCTGGCCAGACTGTCTTTATATGCAATTCTAAAAACTTCTAATTTGGTTTTTCTCCACTTTCACTTGAGGTTACAGGTTGCTCTCTTGAGGGCGTGAGTATGACTATTGTACCATGGTACAGATGTTTTATCTCTGACCTTTTTTAGTTGGATGGGGGCAACAGTGTCTAGTGTGCTGGTAAGAATAGTGCCTATGCTGTTGGTTACTTCATCTAGATCATCTGCATTTAGGGGTCTAGTAAGAAGTTGAGACAGATCTGGCAGATTGTTTGTAAATCTGTCTTTAGTGGTCGGAGTTATAGTTCTAGCAAGTTTATAACGTGGAGAGACATGTCTAGTATGTTCTACAGGTAGAGTGTACACTAAGAGGTGATGGTCTGTGATGTCATCGCTTTGAGGTAGAACGGTTATATCAGAAATATCAGTCCCATGTGATATAACTAAGTCTAGTGTATGATTAAAACGATGAGTTGGTCTATTAACGTTTTGTTTAACCCCAAAGGAATTTAGTAGATCTATAAATGCGAGTCCTAATGCATCGTCAGCATCGTCTACATGAATGTGTTAAAGTCTCCTACAATTAACACTTTGTCAAAACTGATCAAAAGATCTGAGAGTAAATGTGAAAACTCATTAAGAAAAACACCATAGGGCCCCGGGGGGTCTATACACGGTGGCCAGAGCAAGATAAAGTAGGGATTTTTTATGTATGTCAGAGAATGCAACATTAAGGACAAGCACTTCAAATGAGTTAAACCTGGATCCTATTTTCTGAGTAACGGTAAGAGAATTTTTATAGATGGTTGCAACACCACCTCCACGACCTGTCTGATGGGGCTCATGCTTATATGAATATCCTGACGGAGTAGACTCATTTAGGCCAATGTATTCATTTGGTCTAAGCCAGGTTTCAGTAAGACAGAGTGCGTCGAAACTATAATCTGAGATCATTTCATTAATAATAAGTGCTTTTGGTGCAAGGGATCTAATGTTAAGAAGCCAAAACTTAAGAAATTGTTTTTCTTTACCTATTTGGCTTTTTTCAGGTTTAATTGTGATAAGATTATTTCGAGATTTATTAATGAATTTATCCTTTAATCTCACTAATCGGGGAACAGACACAGTTTCTATAGGACGAGCTATGTGTGAACTTGTATTAGTCTGGCAAGTTGAACAGTAGCTATTATAGATGTTATCTGAGGAATGACTTACCAGTCAGATGGTGCGTAGTGTCCTGGAGATGTTGTCCGAGAGGACTGCTGCTCCAGCTCTGCTTGGGTGCAGGCCATCATAACGGTAGAGCCTAGGATGCCCCCAGAAAACATTCCAATTATCAACAAATGGTATATTCTGTTCTTGACACCAAGACTGTAACCATTCATTAAATGCAAATAGCCTACTGAACCTTTCGATTCCTTGCTGGAACGTGGGAAGTGGTCCTGATATGATGATCCTCGTCGGGGGCGATGTGGTGCAAACCTTCTCCACCAGGTTCCTGAAGTCCTTCTTCAGGATCTCCGTCTGCCTCAGCCTGATGTCGTTCATGCCAGCATGGAGGACCACAGCTCCGATGTTCTTGGTGAGGATTGCGGGTACCTGTGCAGTGACATCAACAACACGAGCACCAGGAAAACAACGAGTGCTCACCTCACTTTTAGCCGCGGTAGCACGGACGTGCCGGACGATGGAGTCTCCAATGATCAACGCGTCACGCACCGTCTCGTGAAGCGGTTGCGGGTCGAGATCTCGAAGACTGGTGGTGGCGGAGGGGGAGAGGTCCTCGGTCGGGGCAAGGCGCATGTCTTCCGCTGCTGCTGCATCCAGGCTCCGTGGTACCCCGGCACCGGAGTGAACAAAACCTGGGCGGGCTGCCCAGAGAAACACGCAGTGTTGAAGTTGTGGGAGTGATTGTATCACGCCGTGGATTTACCTGGGAATGGTGCGCGTCAGTTGTCGCAACTAGGCTAGCTTCACCTGAAGGTCGCGGATCTGCTTCTCCACGGCCTCCAGCTCCACATCAACCGAGTGCAGCTCAAAGGAATCCTCACCTGCACTCAAAGGCAAACCCACAACTGACATAATGTTAAAATGAAGTAGAATAACAGAGATAATTGGTGAAAAATGTAAAATCTAAACAGCCTTGAGATAGCCGGGCTAGTGGGTTAGCGTGCTAATAGCCAGGCTAACGGGTTAGCATGCTAGTGGGCTAACCAGCTGTAAGAGGGTGTTCAGGGAAACAAATAAATCTAATGATTTAAAAAGCGTTTGGAATGAGAATGTTACGTGACACTATCAGCTAATGAAGATATTATAAAAAGTTATGACCTAGGATAGAAATCTAGAAAAATTAGCGAAATTGTAGGTCAGCTTGATGGAGCTCAGAAAAACACGTCTGAAAAACACGTCTGTATAGAGAAGAGTGTTGGGGATAGATAGACCATGATGCAATGGAAATTTTCAGACATGTTCTCACTGTCACGCTAAACTCATAGACCACATTGAGATACCGCCAGCTGTCGTGATTGCATTGCCTTACATTGACAAACTGCTTGTTTTTACTTAACACTGGATTCAACAAAGGGATGGTGACAGATCCTCCAATGTCTTAAGGAAAAAAAGCCTTTTCCACTCCATTTGGATTTTACCAATTTGTAACTCTTCCTCTTGATTCGTTCACAACCCCAGCAACATTCCAGCAACTCATGGACAGAATCCTCCACCTGCACACTGCATTTGAACCTTCCTATTTAGACAACATCATTATTTACAGTAATGATTGGCAGGAGCACATGCAGGGCTGTCCTAAGATCAGGGCCACAGTAAGGTCCCCAAATTGATAAGACCTCAGCCTGCGGCCTGACCGAGACCAAAAAGAAACTGCCAGGCTTTCACGAAGGTATAAGCTGCACTCTGTGGTGGGCCAGTTCTATGTTCCCCTGACTTCTCTCCCCTTTGTGTTTTACAGACCAACCCATCGGACAAGCAGCTGGGGTCTGTGTTGTCCCAGTCCATATTCTCTGATACAATCTGATGAAAAGGGATGCCACTCTTTGTTCGGACCATACCCAGTGACTCCACTGCATGAAGGATCTGGCACTTCAGCCATTTAAATTCGAGGGGGTCCACAGTTTAAGGGTGCAGATGGCTGTGGCAGATTTCCTAGTACAAAATAATTGAAAAAAGTTAGATGAGAGTGGAATAATGAGGGTGGCTGTTACAATATTAACTGCTGTTTCCCCAAATATCCATATATACACTTAATATACACTTCTGGTTGTATAGACATTTAAACAAGCAGACGCCACCACTCTAATACAAAGTATTATTTGTGTGTACCGAGCCTTGGATTTATCTTTTTTGCCTTTTGTTCTTGACCTGTTTCAGTCTGTGGATTTATGTTATTTTTGGATTTGCCCTCCTGGATTGTTTGCTTTGCTGACTGCTTTTGTTTTTCCCCTGCCTGCCATTTTTGCTCTGTTACCTGGTTTATTAAATATCCTTTCTCTGCACATGCATCCCATTAATCCTTTATTACAGGATACTTCGCCTGCGATGGGTCCAGCAGACGTACCTCAGCTGTTAGCGCAACACGGACAAGCTGTTGAGGCTTACCACGAGCAGGACGCGGCCCTCCAGACCACCAACAAACAGCCCCTACAAGTCCTCGCTAATACTACAGGTTCGCATAGTGAATCCATGCACATAGCACTACCGACAAGATTGATGGCTCTGCCGACAGGTGTAAGGGATTCATAAGACAATGTGAAGTCTATTTTGTGTACCAGCCAGACACTTACAGTGAGGACTCCACCAAGTGCACTTTTCTCCTTACTTTAATTACTGGATGAGAGCTGGAGTGGGCTATGGTGGTATGGGACAGTGACCCTCAGGTATGATTGTGTTATTTTCATATTACTCAGCTATTTTGGGATGTCTTTGAATGGATGTGACATCTGTGTCCAATTGCTGCAACTTTGCCAGGACCATTAAACGGCTGCAGTTTATGTCACTAAATTTTTTAGACTGGCAGCACAAAGTGGCTGTAACATCTCAGTTGAAGAACGCCAATGCCGCCTGCAGTTGTGCTACTACTGCGGTGAATCCGGTCATCATTGTGCCATCTGCTCCGAGAAGACCACCATGCGACGTGCTCAGGTGAGCCTCCCCCTTTCTTTCTAAGCTTTCAATTGCCAGTTCAGATTATCCATGGTAATTGTTGCTTTAATGTCACAGCCCTAGTTGACTCCAGATCAGCTATCAACATCACACATCACCAACTTGTTCAGGAACCACAACTTCCCACTACTTGTTGCAGGTTCCCACTAAAGGTCACAGCAGTGAAAAACCAACCTATTGGAGATTGTTATTAATCAGACAGCACCCATAATGCTACAGATCGGCCTTTTTCATATGGTAGAGCTTACACTGTTTGTCACTTCATCACCCGCTAACCAGATCATCCTAGGGTTTCCCTGGTTCCAGACCCACAATCCTTACATCTCGTGGACTGAGAGAGAATTCACGCAATGGTCCCCTCACTGTCAGTATCATTGTTTCACTCACATGCTCACCATGCCTTATCAGAGCACATCCAGACATGTACCCCCCTGCAAGTATACCACAGAAATACCATGATCTGTGGGAGATTTTTTGCAAGAAATGTGCCGCCCAGCTACCTCCACACCACCCTTAGGATTGTACCATCATTCTGCTGAGTAACACAAGGGGGCGCATTTACCCATTGTCCTCACCTGAGACACTATTGAGCAATACATGGAAGAAGCATTGTCCACCATTTGGCCCTCCACATTGCCAGCAGCCTCAGGATTGTTCTTTGTGGGGAAAAATTACAGGGGCCTGAGGCCATGCATAGACTACTGGGGGCTCAACGCAATAACTGTTGGTCATCCTTACCCCCTATCTCCTACCCATCTGCCCTAGAACAGCTCAGAGATGCTAAAATATTCATGAAACTGGACTTGCGGAGTGTGGGAGGGAGATGAGTGGAAAACTGCCTTTGTTACCAGCAGGGGTGGTTCTAGGATTTGAAAACATCAGCGGCTGAGCCCAAAACATCAGGGGCTAATTAGGGAAAGAGTTTTAGCAAGAATAACATGTTTTGCAAGGGCATTGTTATGCAATATTGTTTAATAATAAATACAAAATAACACAAATATTATGCAACTTTAGAAAATTTCATTCAGTCCCATCTTTTTTCAATATTACTTTACAATAATCTATATTATACTTGGACCTCTTATTTCATTCCTTATTGATGCTGACAGTACTGTATGTATTATTCTTTGTTCCTTTTTTTCTTTTTACAGCCTGACAGACAACTGACAGAACAGCTGAATGATGAAGTCTGTTCTGGCCCATTCTTCGCCTAAGCCATGTATGTATTTGAACTTAAATACTGCATTAGTTAAATAACAGAAAGTCATGACGTTCAGACTGTAAGGTCTTAGTGCTTTCACAGTTTATATTTTATTTAGATCTATCTTTAGGTTTATTTAATTTGTGGCTTTTGTACGTCTTGGGTATGGAATAATATTCCTATATGTTGTGGGAGATAATTTTGTAGTTGAAGTATATATGTATGGAGCGTGTATTTGATGTTGTGTGGAATAACCAGGGGACAGCATGATTGAGTTCTCAGGTAAAGTTTATTCATTAGATCGTTTGATTTTAAGAACAATATAGGGTTTAACATGACATGTAGCTCGGTTGCGGGCCTTGCATGTAGTCTGCAAGGGCTTTAGAGAATGAGCAGCTGTGTCGATGATGTCAGTCTGGCAGGCTTTCTCAGCGATACCAGGCTTCCCAAATTTGGACCAATCAATGTCAGAGATGCACTCTAGATCATCATGGCCTATGTCTCCGCTCGGGCACTCATTTGCATACTTTATGGTGAAGTCGGGGAATAGATAAAGTTTGTATTAACGTATCGTAGGCTCATATTATGCACTTGAATGACCACATGGCCTACACTATTGCTTCTAAAAGTAAAATCGGATCATTTTGATAGTAGACATGAAAGAGACAGTATGAGAGGAGAGGAAACTGGGTATAGGCAATTAAAACATACATTCTTATCTTATAAAACATGTTCTGTTTCATGTAAAACACAGAACAACAGGTCATGAGTGGTAATACAACAATAAAAATATAAAGGCAAAAGGGGAATACATATACATAGGTGTGTTAGGTATGGGTCAGGTAGGGTTTTACTATTGTTTTATTGAAACTTGAATAAAGGAACTCTCCTTATGTGTGTGCATGTGGGGGTCAGGGTGAGCGTTGCCAGATGCTTTGGGTGTGTGTATGTGTATGTGTGTGTGTGTGTGTGTGTGTATGTGTATGTGTATGTGTATGTGTGTGTGTCTTCAGTCATCCCCCGGTCAAGGCATCAATTCGGTTTAGATTAGGGAATTCTTGTTGACTTTTAATGGCCGTAAAACTGCTGGGCGCAGGGTGATTTGTATGGTAAGGTCACAAGTTGATGGTGAGTCCCAGGGGTGTGAGGCTGGGCTATCAGTACTGATGGTCTGCAGAACTCCAACATTCATGGTGGTAGAATTCCTCCTTTGTATCCAGTCTTGTTGGGGGTCAGGAGTTATCCAGAGCCATCAGACATCCCGGAGCTTGGCTCTCATGAGTTACAGCATGTCGGCTGAGGTATAATGAAACGACTATAAGTAGTGATAATTAGTTAATGAGTTAATTGTGTTTTGAGAAGGATGCAGCTGACTCCATGAGCAAGTGATCTGACCTGGAGATGCTACAGTCCCCCCCTTTGGACGAGGAGTAACCTGTAGGGGACATCTTCGGCCAATAGTTGTCGGAAAGGTCGGCTAGCAGGTGGCTCATGAGGGTTAGAGGGCAGGTGGATCAGGATGGTTGGACAGCAGGTGAGATCTCAGTGAGGCTCAGCATTGTCTCCGACGGTGTCTCATGTTTTCGCTGGTACCGCCTAAAATTCCGAGGAAGAGCAGCTGTGCACTTGTCCATGGACACTTGAACACCATTGACTCTCTTGAATAAGATCAGAGTAAGACCCAGGGTCAGTGCGTACCCCATGGCAGTGGCGAGGCACAGTGCTGTGTCAGCAGCAGTCCAGGATTGGACAACAGGGAAACTGATCTTCACTGGGGAGATGGAACAAAGCAACGTCCCTGAGGTGGAGGAAGGCGCCCTTGGGCACCTGGATCCACATGTTCTGGTCAGGCAAGTTGTCATAGGTCAATGTGGCAGTGTGGATGGGAGCGTTGACCAGCCACTGATTTCCCACAATCTCGGCGTGTGTGTCCGTGTCTTGGCTGCGAGGTTTGGCTTCGGCAGGGCAAGAGGTCTCCCTCTGCATGGGTTGCAAACCGCAGATCCCTTCAGTGTTGTCTCGGAGGAATGGCTTGCTGGGGCAGAGATAGTGAATGTCTTTGGTCAGGGTACACATGCGCAGGTTTGGAGCCAGATATAGCTGTGGATTACTGTCATGGTAGGCTACCACCTCTGGGGTGTGTATCTTGATCTGAGTGTTGCCTTTCCAAAACCCGACATTGACAATGTCCTTGAGCCGATAGATGTTGTGGGATTAAATGATTGGAAGGTTCAAGAGGAAAGCTATTTCCTTCTGATCCGGGTCGACATGGAGCAGGATGGACCCTCCCGGCAAGTAGGCGAGGTGAGCTTGAAGCGAGTCAGCTGGACGAGTGGTGGCAGAGGACAACGTGGCTTGTACAAGGCTTAGGGGTACCAGGTATGGGGGAATTCTACCCATGGCTAAACTGTCAATGGCAGTTTGGTTTAGCAGGACACTGTGCATGTTGAGAACCACCAAGGTGCCCCTGAGTGACTTGCCTACAGTCTGCAGGGTTTTTCCTTGCAGTGTAAGTTGTTCCCTTAACAGGGGAATCTTGGTTTGGATCTCCTTCACGTGTTGCCTCAGGGTAGCTAGGCTCACTGTGTTGATGCTGGTCATTCCCAGGTTGAAAAGGGTGCCTACCGCAGCAGTGGCTCCAAGCAAAGCCCCCAGGAACTGTTTACTACGCCTGTTTTGTCCATTTAGTTCCACTTGGGTGACAGTCATTTTCTGTAACTGAGTGAGCATGTGTTTGATATCGGCTTTGGCATGACTAAGGGCATCTTCAGTCCACCAGGCGTCTGCCCAACTGTAGTGTGCAGAAGCCTGGGGATGGTGTGTTCTGTAGACATTTCGGGGGTCAAGTTGAACAAACACTTTCTGGGTGTGAGTCCTGCAGTTGGTGATCAGAAGTCCAGGTTGGTCCCTTAGTACAATGCCTGACGCCGGACCCGGCGAGGTGATATCTAGTTGCGTCTGTCTTCAGGTTGATTGGAGGCACAGCAGGGAGATCCATAGCAGCATCCTGGTACAGAGAGGAAGAAAAGCAGCAGGTCAGTTGGGGAGATTCTTGGCTGGTCATGCCAGTTCTCTTTTTTTGTTTGTGAAGCTACTATGCAGGCCCCCACTGGTCTTTGGTTGTCAGTGGCCCCATGTCTCTTTATCTGATTGCGGTGGACCCACTTGAGGAGGGGTTCTTTATTTCCCTGGCTCAGCTTGATTTGGTAAGCCGAGAGGTTGTCTGAGGTGGCTGTGTGAAACTGTAGTACCAGACCTTGTCACCCAGGTTCAGCTCATTATGTGATGCTTTCTGGTCGTAATATGCTTTCTGGCCTTCCGCACTCTTTTGGAGGTGTTGTTGGGCAAAAGCAAATGTGGATCTCAGATGCAGGTGCAGGTTGTCGAGGTACTGATGGGTGGTGTAGGTTGTTACCAGGTTAGAGTCCCCTGGCTGGTATAGCAGGTGCAGTGGCAGGGTCATTTGCCATCCAGTCATTAGTTCAAACGGAGACACCCTGGATGACTCATTGGGTGTGCCTCTGATGGCCATGAGCACCAGAGGCAATTTCACATCCCAGTTTTTTTGGTTAGCAGACACATATTTCCTTAGCATGCTGACTACAGTCCGATTGGTTTGTTCCACTTGACCTGAGGAGGGTGATGACTGATGTGCAGGTGTGTTTGTATCCCCAGTAGTTTCCAAATTTCCCGCATGACTTCGGCAGTGAAATGGGTGCCTCTGTTTGAATTGATTCTCAGAGGTAGTCCGAACCTGGAGAAAATGTGGTTCATCAGGAGGTAAGCTGTGGTTTGGGCTGTATCGTTGGGTGCAGGGAGGCACTCTACCCACTTAGTGAACTGGCACACAGCTGTGAGGAAGTACTTGTTGCCCCTCACTGACCTGGGTAGGGGTCCCACCCAGTCTATTTGGAGGTCTGACCATGGAAAGGTAACTCCTCTGCATTGCAGTGGGGCTCTGTGGTTTGGGTTCGCTGGCTGGAATTGACAGCAAACGAGGCATCCCTTGACATAGTCTGCCACATCTTGCTGCATACCAGGCCAGTATGCCACTTGCTTTAGTGTCTCATAAGTGGCTTTTGTGCCGTGGTGTCCAGCACATGGTGCGTCATGGGCGTACATTAACATGACCCCCCTTTGGCACTGTGGCACTACCAGCCTTGGCACAGGGTGGTCATCAGGGACATACCACAGGATCCCATCCATCACGCGCAGCATGGGCTTGACCTCATGTAGCCTTCTGAGGGCTGGATCGGCAGCCAGCTGAGCAGCTGTGATAGGGTGGTTGAAGGGGTCAGAGAGGTGGTGAAGGATAGTCAGTATGGAAGAGTCAGATGTCTGCATGTCGGAGTTGTCATTTGTGGAGATTTGTGGAGCCAGTGTAAGTGGCTGTGAGTCGGTTGACTGAGTTCGCCTGTTGCGGGTTATGGCAGTGATGGTAAGGTTTGGTGGTTGGGTTGGTGGGGACCACACTTCACCTTGTAAGGCGTCTGCTTTGGCAAGGGCATCCGTTTGGTTGTTGGTTGCTTGGAGTGGCCTTTCACCTTCTTCCAGTAGATAACCATATTGTGTTTATTCGTGATGTCATCACATGCCTGGAACAAGTGTTGGTGTTTAACTGATTTGTTGTTTGCAGTCTTAAAGCCATTTTGCTTCCAGCTTGTGAGGTGGCATGTGAAGCTGAGTCTGGCATAATTGGAGTCTGTGCAAATGAGTAGGTCTTTGATGTTGTGGGTTGATGCAATATTGTGATGTCTATCTATTGTGATGTTGATTGTGTGCTATCTCAGCATAGTGTGACGATCTAAAGAGTCCTTTGCAAATGATGCTTTGTATTTGTATAGAATTTGACGGAGTTTTTGACGGTCTCCGTCATCCTGGATAGCATCGGCATCTTTCAGAATTTGCTGGACCTGGGTTTCGAATCCTGGGCATGGATCTTCCGTCATTGATTCCTCTGTTCCAGGGACTGTTAGTGGTGTGGTAATATTGTCAGTCTCACATGAGAGATTGCTAGAGACTGTATATACGGAAAAGTGGTGATTCTCTGTTAGTTCGGTTCTGCACCCCTGCTCCTGGACGACTGGCACAACTGAGACAAGGGTGATGATCTTGAAAGGTGCTGTCAACACGGTGTGATCCATGCTTCTGCCTGGGAACATTGAGACTGGGATAGATCCAATTATTGGTAGATTGAGTTCAAAGTCATGGAAGCTGTAACTCACTAGCCAGCCCAGCCGGTGTGCTTTAGGCACCCTGATGTCCATTGCTGTGCAGTTGTTAAACAGGAGGTAAACTGCCCAAGATGTCACTTCGATAAGGGGCGTGGCTTCCAGGGTGAGACCTAGTGCCTCACTCTCGGGTGAGGATTGAAAGAACCCTAGTGTGTGATTAAGTTCTTGACCCCTTTTGAGGTTGAGTCAAACAGCGACACCTTTGGTGTAAGCCGGTACCACAGTCTCTTGTTCACTGATCAGAGTGCAGGCCTTGGGGATGGTTTGTCCCGACAGGAGATTGTCGAGGTGTGTAGGGGCAGTGAGGGGCTTTAGGGTCATTGGGGCTCACACCACCTCGTTGATCATATCCACATGGGCCCTGAGGCGAATTAAAATGTCTGCTCCAATGTAGACATCGTGCGGCAGGTCTGGAAGGATCAGGAAGTAATGGAACAGGCATCTATTATTCCATTTCAAGTTCAGGGCACAAATGCCCTTGGCTGTCATCATGGGGGACAGGCCGGGAGCCAAAAGGAAACGCGTACGCTTGTTAGCAAAAGGAATGTCCATTGTGTGCTCTTTGAGTGTGTTGAATAGCGTGAGGCTCATAGCGGAGTTGTCTGCCCACAGTGCTAATATGGTATCTGTTATGGTGAAACAAAGTCTTGAAATTGAAATCCTCTTCCATTCCTGGCTCATTTCGTGCCCCAAAGTAGGCCTGTCAGAGCTTGTTGTAGTAGGCCTGTGGGGTTTCTAGTTTGCCCTGTTTTAAGTCCATGGCTGCAAACAGTCCGTGTTCTGACTCTGGTTCAGAAAATTCTTTAATTTAAGCTTGTCGAAGTTGCTGGTAGTTTGCGGTGACCGTTTCTGGCTGCCAGTCTAGGAAACTCCGCACCTCCCGGCTGGAGGTGATCCTCAGAAGGTAAAGCTTGTCTCGTGTAGTCACATTGGTCAAAGTTTGCAAATGAAAGTCAATGTTCTGCAGGTAGACGTGCACGTCGTGGTCTCCCATGGGGTTCGGCGTGAAAGTGGGAATATTCCTAGCCAGTTTGTCCAGTTCCCTTGGGGCTACCCTGTGCCTGGGATACGGGGTTCCTTGAAAGGACTTTGTAGTGTATTGCTCACATATCCGTAATACAATGTGCATAGAACGTTCTGTTACTAAATCCTCTCATCCTGGCTTTTTATTATGCGCTTGCGCAGTGTGGACTCATTAAAAGTTTTGCCACTGTTGACAGACAAGCATGGCTATTCCTGTGTCTTAATTTAATACATAACAGTGCTGGCGACAAGGATAAATTAAGGAGGGGGAGAGACAACTCGGTTTACGTATTAAGGAATACGATGGCCTTGTTTGGAAGAATTGATGAGTTTAAGCCAGAGAATGAACAGTGGTCGGCATACATTGAAGGACTGGAACAATTCTTTGAAGCTAATGACATAGCAGCAGGAAAACAAGTAGCCACATTACTAAGTGTAATGGGGGCAGCCACCTATGGACTCTTGAGGAATTTAGTCCAGCCGTTAAAGCCAAAGGATAAAACCTTTGAGGAGATTGTGGCTATTCTCAAAGGACATTTAGAGCTGAAGCCGTTATTGGTGGCGGAAACGTTTCGATTTAATCGCTACAATCAGAAGCAAGGCCAGTCAGTAGCACAGTATGTAACTGAACTGAAGCAATGCGTGGCTAACTGTGAGTTTGGCGCAAACTTGGACTCATCACTATGAGATTGGTTCATAAGTGGAGTAAGAAACGAAGCTTGCCAGAGGAGATTACTGTTGGAAAATGACTTCACTTTCGCAAAGGCTTTTGAGATTGCTCTCAACATGGAAACAGCCGACAGGGATGCACGTCAGCTGAGAGGAGCGGAGAACGACAGTGTTGGATCGGCAAGTGTCCACAAAGTGAAGCAGCACGTAACAAAGACCTGCTACAGGTGCAAGGGAAAAAATCACCAGGCAAGTGAATGTTATTTTAAAGAGACTAAATGCTATAATTGTGGTAAAACGGGACACATTAAAAAAGCTTGCTATGCTAAGAAACAAACTGGAAATGTAAAAATGTCTCACAGCAAATGTCAACAAAAGAGAGACACTAAATATGTGGAAGCAGAAGAGGACACTGAGTTAGAGATGTTTGCTATTTTGACTGTCACCAGTGAGGATGTTGACTGGTATAAAGCAACATTTATTGTTGAGAATGCTGACTTAGTAATGGAAATAGATACAGGTGCTGCCAGAAGTGTGATATCACAGGCAATATACCGGCAGAAATTCTCTCATCTGCCGCTAGAGGGAGCTACAGTTAAGCTCAAAGCTTACAATGGGAGTCGCATTCCTGTGTTAGGGCAAATCACAGCTAAGGTGTCTTTTGAGGGTCAAACTAAAAAATTGCCACTTTTGGTGATTAAAGGAAATGGTGCTACACTGTGTGGCAGGAATTGGTTACAGAAGCTTAAGCTGAACTGGCAACAGATTAAATACTTGAAGGAAAGTAAGGGTGGGTTGCTTAATGAAGTATTAGAGAAGTATTCTGAGGTGTTCAGGGAGGAGTTGGGAACCCTTAAAGACATTAAGGCCTCCATCATAGTGAAGCCTGACACCACCCCTAAATTTTGTAAGCACAGACCCCTGCCATTTGCAATGAAAGAATGAGTTGAGAAAGAGCTCCAGCGGCTAGAAGAAGCCGATATAATATCTCCAGTTAAGCACAGCGAGTGGGCTGCACCCATAGTGCGGGTGATAAAAAGGGATGCATCACTTCGCTTATGTGGGGATTACAAGGTGTCAGTTAATCAGGCAGTTGAGACAGATTCTTATCCCTTGCCTCGGGTGGAAGAGCTCTTAGCAACCCTTAGTGGAGGCAAAGTCTTTTCTAAGATAGACTTGGCAGCAGCTTACTAACAGGTGTTACTGGATGAAACCTCTAAGAAATACACCACCATCAACACCCACAAGGGGTTGTTTGTGTACAACAGACTTCCCTTTGGAATCTGTACCGCACCTTCCATATTCCAGTGGATTATGGAAAATCTAATGAAAGACCTCCCTGTGGTAGTTTTCCTGGATGACCTGCTCATTATGGGATGCTCAGAGACTGAGCATCTCCTCAACCTACAAAAGGTTCTTCTTTGCCTCCAGCAAAATGGCCTACGAGTTAAGCGGGCCAAGTGTGAATTTGGAAAAACTCAACTTGAGTTTTTAGGACATATGCTGGATGAGCACGGCATTCACCCTTCAAAGAACAAGGTGAGAGCGATTCAAGAGGGTCCTGCACCCACCAACGTGAAGGAGCTTCAGGCTTTTTTGGGACTTGTTAATTATTATGGAAAATTCATACCACGGCTAAGCACAGTCTTAGCACCGCTGTACTGTCTACTCAGAGGACAAACAGCTTGGAAGTGGTCTGCTGACAAACAGGCTGCTTTTGTTCAGTGTAAGGAACTGCTCACCAGTGACAAAGTATTGGCCCACTTTGACTCAAGTCTGCCGCTCACTTTAGCATGTGATGCTTCATTGGAGCAGTTATCCAGCACACCATGCCAAATGGAGAGGAGCGACCAATTGCTTATGCCTCCCAGACCCTTTCTCCGACAGAAAGACAATACTCTCAAATTGAAAAGGAAGCCCTTGGACTGATATATGGGGTAAAGAAATTTCACCAGTACTTGTGGGGAAGACATTTTAAGAGACATTTTAAGAGTTTACCTGCACTGGCAGCTGCACTCATT
Source organism: Hemibagrus wyckioides (assembly GCF_019097595.1). Lineage (NCBI taxonomy): Eukaryota > Metazoa > Chordata > Actinopteri > Siluriformes > Bagridae > Hemibagrus > Hemibagrus wyckioides. The sequence goes on from NC_080719.1 coordinate 24,568,436, forward strand.
CAGCGTTGGGCACTGATACTATCAGCGTGTGACTACCATATAGTCTATTGCAAGTCTGAGGACCACAATAATGCTGATGGTTTGTCTCATTGCCCCTTACCCAACACTCAAGACATTGGTACGGCAAAGAGCTCTGCTCAAGTTTAGTCCCTGCTGGCAGAGCATCTAATGGAAGCACCACTTAATGCAGCACAAGTGGCTAGGGAGACACATACCAATAGTGAACTTTCACGAATTTACAAATACATTATGGAAGGTTGGCCGTCTCAAGTAGAGGGACCTTTGAGGGCCTTTTTCACAAAAAGGCATGAGTTGTCCACAGAGCAAGGCTGCATTCTATGGGGAACTAGAGTTGTTATACCCCCAAAACTGCAGAGAGCAGTGTTAAAGGAAATTCATTCAGGTCACCAAGGCAGAGTTAAAACTAAAGCCTTAGCTTGTAAATATGTATGGTGGCCAAACCTTGACTCTGAGGTAGAGCAGAATTGTAAGGAGTGTGAAATGTGCCAACTGGAGAGCAAAATGCCTCAGCAGGTCCCATTACACCCATGGGAGTTCCCTGGTGCATCCTGGAAAAGAATACATATCGATTTTGCTGGACCGTTCCTGAACAAAATGTTCATGATTGTGGTGGACGCTTATTCAAAATGGTTGGAGATGTTTTGCATGTCACAAATAACTTCTCAGGCGGCCATCACAAGGCTGAGGAGGCTGTTTGCCTCTTACGGGTTACCAGAGCAAATCGTGACTGATAATGCTACTACTTTCACTTCTGAGGAGTTCCGAACCTTTGTTAAGAATAACGGTATTCTGCACACCAATAGTGCTCCTGGACACCCTGCAACCAATGGCCTGGCCGAGAGATATGTCCAGACCTTTAAGGCAGGTTTGAAAAAGTTGGCCGGAACCACCCTCAATGTGGAGGACAAGATCTCACTGTTCCTGCTGCAATACTGGACTACACCCAATTGTACCACCGGTCAGTCTCCAGTGGATTTGTTTCTTCATAGACATGTCAGAACACGGCTGGATTTCCTTAAGCCGTACACGACAGTGTTGGTGCGCCGAAGGCAGTATCAACAAAAAGACCTCCATGACTGCGGGGCTGCGGATCGGTCTTTTATGGTGGATGATGCTGTTTATCTACGTAACACAGGGGGAGGAGGAGATAAATGGATCCCTGGACTGGTGGTGAAACAGACTGGGCCGGTGTCATATGAAGTCAGAGAGCGGGACTCTGGCGTACTACACAGGTGCCATGGAAACCAGCTGTGAGCCCGAAGCATCCCTGAAACTGTGACTGAGGAAACCACATCACAGGCTGATCAGGGAAATAACAATGACTGTAGTAGTTCCCAGAACGCTGCAGATACTGCTAGGCAGACACCTGACTTCCTTCAACCAGCACCTTTGCCCTTAAGGCGCTCGACCAGAGAGTGTAGACCGCCGCAGCGGTACATGCCTTAAGACGGTAATACTGTTGTTAAATGTATAGGCTTACCCATGTATATACAGACTGAGAATTTATGCTCTCCCTGTTCAGCTCTATTAGAGGGAAGAACTATAGTAAGGAAGTGGAACATAGTTTGGGTTCTACTGAGTTATTTTGCTGTTCTTTTTGAGGCCCTGGGATTACTGTTGTTCTGTAGTACAGTAATGTTTATTTGACATTGACATTTATTTGGGGTGGATGTTGTGGAAGGGTTTTTTTCCCATCTTAACACGGGGGTGATGTAGTGTATTGCTCACATATCCATAATAAAATGTGCATAGAACGTTCTGTTACTAAATCCTCTCATCCTGGCTTTTTATTATGCGCTTGCGCAGTGTGGACTCATTAAAGTTTTGCCACTGTTGACAGACAAGCATGGCTATTCCTGTGTCTTAATTTAATACATAACAGACTCCCACTGTTGTTGGGGGTTCGATGATGCTAGCAGGTGAGGTCTTGAGTAGGGGAACCCCGCCCCCCTTTTGGACAGGGAATTCTTGGCCCGGAGGGTGGAAATCCTTTGAGGTTGAGGGAAATTCTATGGGGTGTATTTCCCTTTCGGAGTCACCTTGCAACTTACATTATATTGCCAAAAGTATTCGCTCACCTGTCTTGACTCGCATATGAACTTAAGTGACATCCCATTCCTAATCCATAGGGTTCAATATAACGTCGGTCCACCCGTTGCAGCTATAACAGCTTCAACTCTTCTGGGAAGGCTGTCCACAAGGTTTAGGAGTGTGTTTATGGGAATTTTTGACCATTCTTCCAGAAGCGCATTTGTGAGGTCACACACTGATGTTGGACGAGAAGGCCTGGCTCTCAGTCTCCGCTCTAATTCATCCCAAAGGTGTTCTATCGGGTTGAGGTCAGGACTCTGTGCAGGCCAGTCAAGTTCATCCACACCAGACTCTGTCATCCATGTCTTTATGGACCTTTATGGTGCACAGTCATGTTGGAAGAGGAAGGGGCCAGCTCCAAACTATTCCCACAAAGTTGGGAGCATGGAATTGTCCAAAATGTCTTGGTATGAAGCTGAAGCATTAAGAGTTCCTTTCACTGGAACTAAGGGGCCAAGCCCAGCTCCTGAAAAACAACCCAACACCATAATCCCCCCTCCACCAAACTTTACACTTGGCACAATGCAGTCAGAAAAAGTACCGTTCTCCTGGCAACCACCAAACCCAGACACGTCCATCAGATTGCCAGATGGAGAAGCGCAATTCGTCACTCCAGAGAACGTGTCTCCACTGCTCTAGAGTCCAGTGGCGGTGTGCTTTACACCACTGCATCCGACTCTTTGCATTGCACTTGGTGATGTATGGCTTGGATGCAGCTGCTCGGCCATGGAAACCCATTCCATGAAGCTCTCTGCGCACTGTTCTTGAGCTCATCTGAAGGCCACATGAAGTTTGGAGGTCTGTAGCGATTGACTCTGCAGAAAGTTGGCGACCTCTTCGCACTATGCGCCTCAGCATCCGCTGACCCCGCTCCGTCAGTTTACGTGGCCTACCACTTCGTGGCTGAGTTGCTGTCGTTCCCAAACACTTCCACGTTCTTATAATACAGCTGACAGTTGACTGTGGAATATTTAGGAGCGAGGAAATTTCACGACTGGATTTGTTGCACAGGTGGCATCCTATCACAGTTCCACGCTGGAATTCACTGAGCTCCTGAGAGCGACCCATTCTTTCACAAATGTTTGTAAAAACAGTCTGCATGCCTAGGTGCTTGATTTTATACACCTGTGGCCATGGAAGTGATTGGAACACCTGATTCTGATTATTTGGATGGGTGAGCGAATACTTTTGGCAATATAGTGTATATGCATGTTTAAGTTCCCTGTGCACTTTGTCAATTTCGTCCTTCAAATAGTCTCTTTGTTTTGACAGGGCATTGACTTCGGCCCGGGCACTTTGCAAATGGCCCTCATAGGCCATAGCCTTGGCGTCTCTTTCTCTCAGTTCAGCCTCTGCTCTTTTTAAAAGGCCCTTGGCTCGCTGGGGTTCCTCGCTGAGCTCCTCTATCATGTCCTTTTTCTGTTGCTTGCGCTGTGCTGTGTTCGCCTGGAGCTGCCCAGAGCTGTCTGTAGTTTCGCTACTTCCTCCTGCAGCTCTGGATCTTGTTCACCTGCCATCTGATGTCGGTGCTCCATTTCGGTAATCAGCTGGTCAAATTGACCGTGAGCAATTTCCAGATTCCTCCGAGCCTCCCCAGCCTGGATCTTTAGTGCTGCTGATTCTTGTTCCAGGCGGGATATGCTTGTTTCACCCCCTTTTGCCTGGAGGAAGAGGTTGTGTGCCAGAGACCTGAGAATTTTGGCCAGCTCCTTGTGGATGTAGTCGTGCGTGGGATCGCAGGCCATCAGGACACTTAAGTTGTCATCCAGCTGCTCAGGGCTCAGGTGTTGTATGTCTCTCGCAGCCTCAGGTAGGAGGGTACAGGTCATGGTGTTCAGCCAGGCCTCTAAAAACGGTGCGAGGACCAATGCAATTCCTTGCCGTACTAGTGATGGTACTACTCAGCTAATATATATCTATCTATATATATATATATATATATATATATATATATATATATATATATATATATATATATATCTGATAATGGGCACAGTTAGCCCTAACGATTAAGATCGAATGTGGAAACTAGGTCAGACCTGACAGTGTAGGTCAGGTTGATGGCGTGATCGCCTAAATACTTTGGTTTCCTTAGATTGTTTCCTTAGATGATTCTCACACACCCAAGTTCCATACACTTACTTTGAATTCAGGTTCAAAACTCGTTTTAAATTAAATTCAAACTAGTGTGAGGGAACTTGAGAGGAGGAGGAAAACGAAACAAAGGGAAAAACTAACTAAATAAGAAAAAAAAACAAAAACAAAAATAAAATAAAATAAAAAAAAATCAAATCAAATAAAAGTAAATAAGTAACTGAATTAAAAATGAATAAAATAAAAATAAAATTTTAAATTTTAAAAAATTAATAATAAAAAAAATAAATAAAATAATAATAATAATAATGATGATAATAAAGTATAAAACCCAAGCTTGAAACGAAGAAAAGGGGAGAAAATAACAAAATGGGTCAAAGATAATAATAGTCAAATCTAGAATAAGAATTAACTATAAATTAACTCAAAATACCAATAATGATAAGATAAGTTAATCAGAGAATGACTGGAGAAGTCAAAAAAAAAAAAAAAATTAAGTAAGCTACAAGGCAAGGAGGTAGAAAGGAAAGACGACCTAGCGGAAGAGGTCCACCAGTTGGAGTTAGTGAGTCCGTACACACTGAGGTTAAGGGTCAGTAGGAGCAGGTGGTGAAGCGTAAGGTACTTATACCGCCTCTAGCGTTACTCGAAGGTATTGCGCTTTAAGTTAAATTCACATGTGATGGGTTACTCTCGGTCACAAATTATGTGATTCGAGACTGGACACGTTTGTGTCGCGAAAGCACAAATGGGGTGTGGCAGGATTCATATATTTCTCTTTTTTTTTCTTTTCCTGCACACAGACAACAACCACTAAATATACTAAAAGAGCTCAATACGACGCAGGGTTCTTCCCTGTGGTTATACTAAGTGGAATGGGCGGGATTCTTTTCACCAGCCAAATTACAAATCACTGTTAAACCAGTTTAATTTACTTGATCAAGATTTCAAACTCCCATTTACATATCATTCGCAACAATAATCTGCAAAGCATTTGCGATTAAAACTTATTAGGTACGCATTAGGTAGCTAGCCTAATGGTTTAAACCTAAGGGAGTGAGTCCATCTAGCTGAATGAAATTGGACTTTACAATAACTTCAGTCTAGCAGTATTTTCAAACAAGGCCTGTAAAATCAAAGGAGCGTTGCTCTCATAAATCTCTGTCGAGCTGAAGGACGATTTCTTCGTTCCAACAGCCGATTCTGATAATATTAAAATGGACAGTAAAGAGACTTCTTTGTCTTTACTGGGCGATTTTAATATTATGGACTGCAGTTTAAATTCTGTCTTTCTTTTTTTTTTCTTATCAGCTACTCAGGCTGCTCTAAGCATGCACGTAATAATAATAATAAACAAAAAAAAAAAACAAAAAAAAAAACACCAGTAAATTAACCCTGAGTGTACTCACAGAACAGAGTTTGAACATGCCCGCATTCTCCACCATAATATGTAGCAAATTTAGCTCAAAATTTAAATATTTAAGTGTAATTATAACTGGTTATAATTAATTGTAAATATTCAAATGGGGGGTTTTAGAACAAACTGTCGGAGAATCAATAACACAATTATTTGATTTGTTCGTCCACCGAACAGACAGTATAATTATGTATTAATTCCAGGGAAAGTTATCTTCCTGGCCACGAAAGAATAACTACTTTATAAAGTTCTAGCTATAATTTAGCAGGTAGCAAGAGCAATGTTCAGGGACCCCGAAATTGTGAGCAAAGCACAGAGACAATCACTCGTGAATAAAATGCATTTAATAAAACAGGAACACACAACACATACTAACTACGACACACGTAACATAAAAGACAGAATAAGGCCTATAGAGAGAGAATATGGAGAGAGAGAGAAAGAGATAAGGAAGTAGAGAAGAGAACAAATATGGCAAGTTTCAAATCGAGTTTTGGTTACACCCATGTGAGAATCGTCAAGGTAATTAGGATTCGCCTTAATAAAGGGGCTTCAGCTTAGAAATGTGGATCTAAAATAATTAGTAACTTTTACTTGCATTGGTTTGTTGATAAGAGTCCTGATGTAGTGGATCAAGGAGGTTTGGAGATTCTAAGTCCTCGGAGTAAGCAAGAGATTCTGCTGGAACGAAAAAGGTTTCGGTGGTGCAAACAAAGTTCTTTGAGTGAAGCTGCCGGCAAAGTCTCAGAAGAAAGTGAAAGTCTTGTCCTGAAAAAAGATCGGAGTCGAGTCGGGCCACGATAGATGGGTGCTTAGGGTTTTTATTGATCCCTTGGTCGTGCCCAGTTGTTCAGAGTGAACAATCCAACACCTGAACTTGTGAAGGGAAAAAGTTTCTTTGTCTCCGCTCAGGCACTCATTTGCATACTTTATGGTGAAGTCGGGGAATAGATAAAGTTTGTAACGTATCGTAGGCTCATATTATGCACTTGAATGACCACATGGCCTACACTATTGCTTCTAAAAGTAAAAGTGGATCATTTTGATAGTAGACACGAAAGAGACAGTATGAGAGGAGAGGAAACTGGGTATAGGCAATTAAAACATACATTCTTATCTTATAAAACATGTTCTGTTTCATGTAAAACACAGAACAACAGGTCATGAGTGGTAATACAACAATAAAAATATAAAGGCAAAAGGGGAATACATATACATAGGTGTGTTAGGTATGGGTCAGGTAGGGTTTTACTATTGTTTTATTGAAACTTGAATAAAGGAACTCTCCTTATGTATGTGCGTATGGGGGTCAGGGTGAGCGTTTCCAGATGCTTTGGGTGTGTGTATGTGTGTGTATGTGTGTGTGTGTCTTCAGTCAGAACTTTGGTCATCCCTCAGTCAAGGCATTGGTTCGGTTTAGATTAGGGAATTCTTGTTGACTTTTAACAGCCGTAAAACTGCTGGGCGCAGGGTGATTTGTATGGTAAGGTCACAAGTTGATGGTGAGTCCCAGGGGTGTGAGGCTGGGCTATCAGTACTGATGGTCTGCAGAACTCCAACATTCATGGTGGTAGAATTCCTCCTTTGTCTCCAGTCTTGTTGGGGGTCAGGCATTATCCAGAGCCATCAGATATCCCGGAGCCTGGCTCTCATGAATTACAGCATGTCGGTTGAGGTATAATGAAACGACTATGAGTAGTGATAGCTCAGTTGTGAGCTGTGTAATAGTTAATTGAGTTTTGAGAAGGATGCAGCTGACTCCATGAGCAAGTGATCCGACCTGGAGACGCTACAATACATTTGTTAGCCGACTTTTATCCACTGTGTTAACATTCAAAATTATTATCTGAATAATAATATTGTTGTGTTTTCAGACCGTTTTTTTTATTGTTGTCACGCTCAAGGGTTGTAAGGTATTTTAGTCACGTGGTGTGTGAGTGTGTATAGGTGTGTTTGACTTAAAGCGGCGCTGTGCAGACCGATAGTTGTATGACATTAAAATATTGCTAGAGTGGTTGTAGAGCATATTTGAGCGCACAATCTTGCGGTATTTTGGGGTCATACACAAGTCGAACACACCTTGTGTGTATGTGTGTGTGTGTGTGCACGCGGAGAGAGAAGTCAGTTAAAATCGTGTACAGTAAACAGCAACAATGCTCAACTAAAACAATCATTATTTAATGAATTCCTCTACACTCCGGTGGCAAAATTTGGGATAAAACATTCGGGGCTAGATTAAAATCATCTGGGGCTCGAGCCCTGAATGACTAGCCCTAGCGACGCCCCTGGTTATTATCAGAGACCATTACGAGTACCTGGGGATGCCGTATGGGTTAACCAATGCACCTGCCATGTTCAAGTCATTTGTTAACGAGATTTTTAAGCACCTCATCAACCACTGTGTGATATTCTTGCTTACTCTAAAAACTATGATGCCCATGTATTACAGATATTGCTCCAACATCACCTCTGTGCCAAGAAATGCAAATTTCATCAATCCTCCATCACCTTCCTGGGGTACGTTATCAGCAACAAAGGAGTGAAGATGGACTCCAGCAAGGTCAGCGCTGTCACAGAATGGCCAGAACCCTCAAGTATTAAGGAAACACAGCGGTTCCTGGGGTTCGCCAACTTTTACTGGCAGTTTATTAGGAATTACAGTTCTGTAGCAGACCTGCTCAATGCTCTGCTTGAGGGAAAACCTAAAAAATTACAATGGTCTGAGACAGCTGCCCAAGCCTTCAAAGAACTGAAGTGTCACTTTACCACAGCCCCTATCCTACATTACCCTGACCCAGAATGCCCATTGTGGTGGAAGTAGATGCCTCCTGTTGCAGCATAGAGGCTGTACTCTCCTAATGCCATGGAGAGTCCAATAAACTTTTCCCCTCTGCCTTCTTCTCATGAATGTTGAGTTTAGAGAACCACATAACTACTCCGCAATACATTTCGGTCACCTTCCCTGGCTACCGATGGGTGCCACCTGCACCCAAGTCCGTACCCCTCGGTGGCTTCCTGCAGGTCTCTCGGTACCCCAATGCCCCTGGACTCATGTGGCAGAAGACTTCGTCACTGATCTCCCCTCCTACCATAGGTTTATGGCCATCCTGGTGGCAGTGGATTGCTTTTCCAAGGGTTACTCATCCCATTGAAAAAATTCCCCACAGCCATGGAGACTGCCACAGCCTAGTTCGAACATGTATTCTGAAGCTATACATTCCATAGTATATGGTCTCTGATCAAGGAGTTCAATTCACCTCCCACGTATGCAGAGTTTTCTGTCACCACTTGGGCATTAATGTCAGCGTCACCTCCAGCTACCACCCCCAGTCGAATGGCCAGGTAGAGAGGTTAAACCAGGAGTTGGCACATTACTTACGAACCTATTGTAGCAGAGAAGAGTTCCATTCCTGGGCTGAGTATGTGCAAAACTTGTACCCATTACTATTCTCTCCTCACACCTTTTCCATGTATTCTAGGCTACCAACCCCCCTTGTTCCCATTGTTAGGAGAGCTCTCTGAGGTACCGGCGGTGGATGATTGGGTTCACCAAAGAGGTATGGGATAGCACTCATATATGCCTCCAACGAGCTGTCTTTCGCCAGCACCTCCAGGCTAACCAAAGGAGACACCCACATCCACCATATCAACCAGGACAAATGCTTTGGCTTTCAAACAAGCATCTATGTCTGAAACTCCCATGTCGTAAGTTGAGACCCCGCTACATTGGCCTCTTCAAGGTCCTCCAACAAATCAACAGGTTACTTACCACCTTAAACTCCCACCCAGTTATTGCATCTCACCCTCATACCACACCTTTCTCTTCTGTAACAACATTAACCACTGTTTCCAATATTCAGCAGAGGGACCCCTCACCCAAGTTTTGACACTTCTGGGTTCTACACTTCCAGCTGTATAGACATTTAAACACACAGATGCCATCCCTCTAATGTGAAGTATCATTTGTGTGTTATCACCATGTACTGAGCCTTGGATTTATTTTTGCTCTATTACCTGGTTTATTAAATATCCTGTCTCTGCACATGCATCCTATTAATCCTTCATTACAGTGGCTTTTTAAGTTCTAAAATAAATTTGCTGTAATAAAGTATATTCAGAACATATTAGTCTATTTAATGTTTGTTTAAACATTAAATAATCCAATATTCAGCAGAGGGACCCCTCACCCAAGTTTTGACACTTCTGGGTTCTACATTTCCTCTTAACCATGCCAAATATTTTTAATTTCAGTTCTATAATATATACCAACATTTGAAAATTTTCTTAGGTTAGTAACTGATGTAGGCATAATATAATATACTTATCACCAAGGAAATAATAATGACTTACCAGTCTGTTGTGTTATTATAGTAAATACAATTGGAAGTAATTCCAGGGTGGTCTGTACTTTCTCACAAGTAAGGTGTTAATTTGAGAAGTTTCTATCCATCAAATTTGAGATGGTATCATACAATTATTAATTATTGAGTCGGTTCTGTGCTCTTCTATAACTTTATGCATTGAGTCAGCCAGCAAATCAGATATAAGAAGACTGCAACGGACTGTTAGGACAGCAGAAAGGATCATTCGTGTACACCTGCCCAACTTTCAGAACTTGTACAACTCTAGAGTGAACAAACGGGCAGGTAACATCATCACAGATCCCTTGCACCCTGGCCACAACCTGTTTGCACTTCTCATTTCAGGAAGACGTTACAGATCTCTGTACATTAGGACATCTAGGCACAAAAACATTTTTTTTCCACATGACATCTCCAGATAAAACAGCTTACACAAAAATTATTACCTAATCTAGCCATGGGATCACAGTCCAGTGGCTTCTGTGCCGGTCCCAAGCCCGGATAAATAGAGAGGGTTGTGTCAGGAAGGGCATCCGGCGTAAAACATTATGTCGAATTTAATCATGTGAATCTTCAGTACTCTGAATTTCATACCAGATCGGTCGAGGTCCGGGTTAACAACGACCTCCATCGGCGCCATTGACCTACAGGGCGCTGGTGGAAATTGGGCTACTGTTGGTCGAAGAAGTAGAGGAGGAAGGAGAGTACGTAGACAGAGAGAGAAGAGGAAAGGTAAGAGTGTAGGACTGAGAATAGGAACTCTGAATATTGGTACTATGACAGGGAAAGGTAGAGAGCTAGCTGATATGATGGAGAGATGGATGGCGGATATACTGTGTGTACAGGAGACCAGGTGGAAGGGTAGCAAGGCTCGTAGTATAGGAGCAGGATTCAAGCTGTTTTATTATGGTGTGGATAGTAAGAGAAATGGGGTAGGTGTGGTCCTGAAGGAGGAGTTTGTGAGGAATGTTCTGGAGGTGATGAGAGTGTCAGACAGGGTGATGAGTCTGAAGTTGGAGATTGATGGGGTGATGCTGAATGTTGTTACTGGTTATGCCCCACAGGTAGGTTGTGAGTTAGAGGAGAAAGAGAGATTCTGGAGTGAATTAGATGAGGTGATAGAGAATATTGCAACAGATGAGAGAGTGGTGATAGGAGCAGATTTTAATGGATATGTTAGTGAGGGGAACACAGGTGATTAGGAGGTGATGGGCAAGTTTGGAGTTAAGGAAAGGAACCTTGGTAGTGGACTTTGCTAAGAGGATGGACATGGCTGTGGTTAACACTTATTTTCAGAAGAGGGAGGAGCATAGAGTGACTTACAAGAGTGGAGGTAGGAGCACACAGGTAGACTACATTCTATGTAGAAGAGGCAAGCTGAAAGAGAATAGTGACTGTAAAGTGGTAGTGGGAGAGAGTGTAGCCAGACAGCATAAGAGGGTGGTGTGTAGGATGACTTTGATGGTCTGTAAGCAGAGGTCAAAGAGATGGAGAAGAAAACCAAGTGGTGGAAGCTGAAAAAGGAGGAATGTTGTGAGAAATTTAGAAAGAAGTTGAGGCAGGCTCTGGGTGGGCAGGTAGTGCTGCCAGATGACTGGGAAACTACAGCAGAAGTGATCAGGGAGGCAGGAAGAAAGGTGTTGGGTGTGTCATCTGGAAGGAGGAAAGAAGATAAGGAGACTTGGTGTGGGAATGAGGAACTTCAGGATAGTATTCAAAGGAAGAGGTTAGCCAAGAAGAAGTGGGACATGGACAGGACTGAAGAGAATAGACAGGAATACAAGTAGTTACAGCACAGAGTGAAGAGGGAGGTGTCTAAGGCCAAGCAGAAGGCGTATGATGAGTTGTACACTACTGTAGGTTAGACACTAGAGATGGAGAGAAGGACTTGTACAGGTTAGCTAGGCAGAGGGATCGAGATGGGAAGGATGTGCGGCAAGTTAGAGTTATTAAGGATAGAGATGGAAAGGTGCTCACAAGTGAGGAGAATGTACAGAGAAGATGGAAGGAGTACTTTGAAGAGCTGATGAATGAGGAAAATGAGAGGGAAAAAAGAGTAGAAGGGGTGAACTCTGTGGAACAGAAAGTAGATAACATTAGAAAGAATGAAGTCAGGAAGGCTTTGAAGAGGATGAAAAGTGAAAAGGCAGTTGGTCCTGACGACATCCCGGTGGAGGTCTGGAAGTGTCTAGGAGAGGCAGCAGTGGAATTTTTAACTTGTCTGTTTAACAGGGTTTTAGAGAGTGAGACGATGCCTGAGGAATGGAGAAGAAGTGTATTATTGCCGATCTTTAAGAATAAGGGCGACGTGCAGAGCAACTATAGTGGGATAAAGTTGATGAGCCATACAATGAAGCTATGGGAAAGAGTAGTGGAAGCTAGGTTAAGGAAGGTAGTGGAAATTTGTGAGCAGCAGTATGGCTTCATGCCCAGAAAGAGCACAACAGATGCAATTGCACCAAGCTCTCGGACCCTCAGCTCTTCGAGTACACTGGTATCTGGCCTCAGGATGCTTTTAAACCTGCTGCAAAGCTCACCTCAGCACTAAATGCTCAGCTTGTCATTCCCATCAAATATGAGTATGCTAACGGTGTGGTAGGTAAAATATTTGCCCCTGCTAGAGTCTCTGCTACTGTTCTGAATCTGCATGTAAGGTATCCTCAACATCCTTCAGCTCAACCTCAAGAACACACAGAATGTGTATGAGCTGCATGAGGTAAATATGAGTGATAATCATCATCAGTGGTGTTCATTTCTGACCTGACATGTTAGCTAAATCTATTTCATTCTCAAAGGCTGGAACTCAGGGAGTCTGCAAGACCCACTACATGATCAGTGAGGATGTAAAGACCCATCAGATTGCTGTGAGAAAGTCCAAAGACCTGACCAACTGCCATGAAAGAGTTACGAAAGATATTGGTTTAGCTTACACTGAAACCTGTGATGAATGCCAGCAGGTAATTTCTAAAGCTATGAATCATGTGTGTCTTTGCAAGGGTACAGTAACACTTTCTGTAACTTCTTAATGTAATTTCCTCATCACAGAGGCTTAAGAGTCTGACTGGGACTGCAACATTCAGGTACATCATGAAGCCCACTGATACAGGAGCTCTGGTCTCTGAGGCTACAGTTGAAGAGGTTCATCAGTTCTCACTCTTAAACACACAAACTGGAGCAGCTCAAATGAGAACCAAGTATGATCTATACACTGTTATTTATGTCATGGCACAGCAATTATGAAATATAATTCTATAATTCATATATTTGTACTTGGTAAATTCAATAATATTGTGTTATTTCCCATTTCAGGCAAATGCTCTCTTTACAGGAAGTGCAGAACGCCCCCATTGCTCCCCATTCAGGTGAATACTTGAGCCGTGGATCCCTGCAGTATGAATTTGCTACTGAGATTCTTCAAACCCCCATTCAACTTCTGAAGATCAATAATGCACAGGCCCAGGTATGCTTATTAGGTTAGATTTAAGCAATATTAGATATATTAGAGCAAGACTATATCTGACTTACAGAATAGAACTTGTTTTATTTTATTTTATTATACTTTCTTGATTATTAAAACTTATTTTATTTTATTATACTTTCTTGTTTATTATCTTACAGATTGTAGAGGTCTTGCAGCATCTGGTTACAAATAACGTGGTTATGGCTCATGAGAACGCTCCTCTGAAGTTTGTCCAACTTGTCCAGCTCATGCGTGTAGCTACTTTGGAGAATATTGAAGCCATCTGGGCTCAGTACAAGACCAAACCTCTTCACAGGTGAGGTTATATGAATATAACCATAAAAGTAAAGTTTAAAGTAAAGTTTTATTTGATTTTCTAAAATCCTTTTTGTGGCACGCGGTGGATTTTGGATGCACTTCCTGTTGTGGGTACAACAGTATCTTTGAGATTCATCAAGGAGAAGTTTCAAGCTGATGAGTTTGCTGTCCATGAACTCACTCAGACCCTTCTGGTTGCTTTGCACATAGCCACCACTAATCAAGATGCTATCCACCTCACTGCTGTGAGTGGGAAATGTTCATGAAGAAGTATTTAATGTCCAGAAGAACTTTTTATAAATATTATAAAATATTTTAATCTTTTCCTTATCAAACAGAATCTTGCTTCAAACCCCAAAGTCAAGAATAATCCAGTGCTGCGTGAAGTTGCTCGGCTATGGTTCCATGATTGCCAAACACTGTGCTGAAGTTCCTACATGTTCTGCTGATCATTTGAGGGTAAATTTGGTAAATTAGTTTTTTAGGTGGAGGGAGTTGGAATTGTTTCTGACATCGGAGCTGGGGATGATGGATTTTTTGAAGCAACAGCGGCCAAATTACGATAACTGTTGCTGGAGCCACTAGCAGGCTTTTTTAAAGGCACCAAAAAATGATGCCTCGTCTCGCGAGGGTAGACCATGCTGTTACTTACAGCCAATCAAAAGCAGGAAACCATTTGGTTTTGTGTTGTGATTGGTTGGGGCTTTCTACACCCCTTCTTCAAACTTCTCAACACAGAACCCACCTCAGACTGCTTTTATCAAATCACAAATCATACAAAAGAAAATAAATACGTATACGCAATCTAAATGCCCTGAAAATGTACAGTGACAACAGCAATGAGAACCAGCTAATGAGTGCACAGGAACATGCAGATTGATCACACTCTCTTAATCTGGGATTTACAACACCAAGCATCACTTTGGTATCATGTTTATTCTATTATTGGCTTGTAATTTTTTATAGCATACCAATAGTTTGTGTATGCTTGAAATTTAATACAGGGGGTCCTTGACTTACATCGGAATTCTGTTCCTACGGTGCAACGTAACTCGATTTTCGCCGTAAGTCGGAACTCACATACTGCCATCTTCCTCATATAGCGCCACATGATGACGTATTTGTCCGCTCCGCTCGCCAACTAGTTGTCGCACAAAATTTGTTTTAACGTCGCAAACACCGTAAGTCAGAAATGGCGACGTAACCACGAAACGCCGTAAGTCGAGGACGTCATAAACCGAGGACCTGCTGTAGTCTCAAAAACAGGAAACAGGAGGCAGACGAGATCTGACATTCTCAGCTCTCTCTTACTGCTCTCACTCTCTATCCTTAAATCTCCTCCAGTGCTCACCGTTGGGACAGCAAACACATCATTAGTGAAAATACTCACAGTTGTTTGAAGATTACCGCTTGTTCTCCCGAAATCCGCCCTCCATTAACAAACTGGCGCTCGCCATTCTGCAGCTACCTTGACGAGAGAATGTCTACTGCAACCGTCTGCACCCCCGGTCTGTGGACCACCTGGAAATTAAATGGCTGTAATGCGAGCCATTGGTATCCTTCATGTGGTATCCTTCAGTTTGTAAAATAAAAGAAAGAAAGAAGCTAGGAGAATGCAAAAGTGACACACAACAAAGAGCAGCATTAACCTGCAAACATCCACTGGACAGGGTCTGATGGTCCCTTTATAGTGAGGTCAGTCAGCAGGCTGGTGACATCCAAATAATTAGTTATGAACCTATGATAACAGCCCGCTAGCACAAGGAACTTCCTCAACTCCTTTTTGGTCTTGGGTCTTGGACAGACTGCTATCACTGAGATTTTATCGATTTGGAGCTGCACCAGCCCATGACCCAATTGGAAGCCAAGATACCGTACTTCCACCAACCCAACTGTGCACTTTGTTGGATTAGCTGTGGGTCCTGCCTGTCTCAGCAAGCTCAGGACAGCCCTCAGGTGCTCCACATGACACCACCAGTTGTTAATGAAAATGATGATGTCATCTAGGTAAGCGGCAGCTTTAATCCATTCCAAATAAAATTCAATAGGTTCTTGACCTGCAGGCTAAACTCCACACTCCAACTTGGCTCACAAAATGTCAGGGGAAAATTTGCAACAGGCACAAGAAAGTCAAGTGCATCTGTATAATAGGCATGTCCAGCTATGTGAATTTGCTGCCCCAGGAGATGAAGTTCTTGTTTTACTCCCCACGTCAAGCCCTAAATTACTCACAAAGTGGCAATGGTCCTTTGACAATTTTATACCTGCTACCTCTTCAAATCATGAAGAGTGGAGGTCTCCTTGGCATTGATGACAGTAATCCCCTACTGTCTAAAATTAAAATCATCAAATACATTCACTCTGGTCCCTTGTGGAGACCAGCTCTCACCGTCTTAATTCACAGTGGTGGCTAAATTACAGAAAGAGTAAGACCTCTTCCCCCATTTGTTGTAAGCAGCCACCCCTATTAGTTGCCTGAAAAGTAGTTTGGGATGAACTCCAGGCCATGCTTGAAATAGGGTAATCGAGGAGTAGCACAGTGACTGGTCTAGTCTGATGGTCCTAGATGATCCATGTTCATCTGCTCAGTCCGGATCTGTGTCAACTATAGAAATTCAATGCTGTGTCTAAATTTGATGCACACTTAATGCCTCGTAGTAACAAACTACTCAATTGGTAAGGCACTTCTCAATTTTATTCAACACTGGATTATACAAAGGGACACTGGAAGATCCCCTTCACTCCCATGTTTCCACACAGTTTGGCTTGCACCAATTTATGACTCTTCTATTTGCATTGTGTGGTGCCCTGCCAATGTTGCTTATGCCACCACTTACCTAAATGACATCATCATTTTCATTAACGATTGGTGGTGTCATGTGCAGCATGACCCCTTGTTCTTATTTTTTGTTTTTTTAAGTTAACTTTCAGTACAGTAGAACCGGCAAATTAGGTACGATAGAGATACTCTTATTCTATTGGTATACAATGTACTCACAATTCAACGTTTTTAACCCTGGATCCAAGCTGGCTGAGTGAGATCCTGAGGGAGAACAAAGGATGTGACCTGAAGCGGCGGCCCCGGGGGAAACAAGCCGGCGTCGGGAACAGGCTGAGAGCCCGTGCACACCACACACCTCTGCCTAGCATCCTGCTTGGTTGCACCAGCTGCAACAGCAGCTGGTGCAACAGCATGAGTGTCGTTCCTCTCACATGCTCCTGCACACCCAACCTGGAACTATTGACCATCAAATGTCATCCTTTTTACCTTCCTCAGGAGTTTACATTGGTCATAGTCAGTGCCGTTTATATTCCGCCTCAGGTGGACATGGACACTGCTTTATGCAACCTGCATGAAGCTCTCACTCAGCACCAGACACAACACCGGGACGATGTGCTTATTGTGGCGGGGGACTTTAACACTGCCAACCTCAAACGTGCAGCATTTTTTTTGGACCACTGCTACACAACAGTTAAAGACGGCTACAAGGCACAATCTCGCCCACCGTTTGGGAAATCCAACCATGCCACCATCTTCCTCATGCCAAAATATAAACAAAGGCTCAAGCAGGAAGTTCCAGCTCAGAGGGAGGTCGCCCTCTGGACAGACCAATTGGTGGCCGTTCTACAGGATGCTCTGGATGACACAGACTGGGACATGTTCCGGCGAAGCTCTGATGACATCAATGTGTTTACAGAAGCGGTTGTGGGATTTGTCGGGAAGCTAGCAGATGATACTGTGCAGAAAACCATCAGAACGTTTCCCAATCAGAAGCCGTGGGTGGATAAGACCATCCGTGACACTCTGAGATCTCGCACTGCTGCTTACAACGCGGGACTTGCATCGGGTGACATGGACTCATACAAGGCTGCGTCATACAACGTGCAAAAAGCGGCAAAGGAGGCGAAGCAGCGCTATGGGAGAAAACTAGAGTCACAGCTCCAACAGAGTGACTCTAGGAGCTTGTGGCAGGGGCTAAGGACAAAAACGGACTATAAAGCACCAACATCCGGTATGATGACTGCGGAACTGTCTCTGGCAGATGAGCTGAACACCTTCTACGCTCACTTCAAGGCTGCAGCTAATGACACTAATGTTACAGCTAATGCTAATAGCTGTGGACAGGAAGAGAATGCCAGCACTGGAAGTGTGTTCATCATCTCTGAGCTTGACGTGAGGAGAGCCTTCAGGAGAATGAACACCAGGAAAGCAGCAGGACCAGACGGAATCTCAGGTTGAGTCTTCAGAGCCTGCACTGACCAGCTAGCAACAGTGTTTACAGACATATTCAACCTCTCCTTAACTCAGTCAGCAATCCCCACATGCTTCAAAGAGTCCATCATTGTTCCTGTCCCGAAGAAACCCATCCTGCTTCCCTCAATGACTATCACCCTATAGCCCTGACCTCAGTAGCGATGAAGTGCTTTGAGCAGCTGGTCAGAGACTTCATCATCTCTTCACTACCAGACACACTGGATTCACTACAGTTCGCTTACCATTCGAACCGCATCACTCACTCACCTGGACACTAGAAAGGGGAATTATGTTAGAATGCTGTTTGTCGGCTACAGTTCAGCATTTAACACTATAATCCCCTCCACACTCACCACCAAGCTGGAGCACCTGGGACTCAGCCCATCTCTTTGTCAGTGGATCTCCAATTTCCTAACTGGCAGACCACAGGCAGTAAGGATGGTCAGACATGTCTCAGCCTCACTCACCCTCAGCACTGGAGCTCCCCAGGGTTGTGTTCTGAGCCCCCTGCTGTACTCTATGTACAAGTATAACTGCATGGCCACTACCAACTCCACCAACATCATCAAGTCTGCTGACGACACCGTTGTGGTCGGATTGATCTCCGACAACAATGAGAAGGCCTACCTGGAGGAGATTAGGACTCTGGAGAACTGGTGCCAGAGGAACAACCTCCACCTTAACGTCAGCAAGACTAAGGAGCTGATAGTGGACATCAGCAGAAAGCAGGAGAGGAACTACCAGGTCCCTGTGATCAACGAGAGCCCAGTGGAGAGAGTGGACAGCTTCAGATACCTCGGTGTTTACATCACGCAGGACCTGTCATGGTCCTGTCACATCAACACTGTGGTGAAGAAGGCCCGGCAGCGTTTCTTTCACCTCAGACGCTTGAGAGACTTTAGACTGCCCTTTAAGGTGTTTAGGAACTTTTACTCCTGCACCATAGAGAGCATCCTGACGGGAAACATCACAACCTGGTTCGGGAACAGCACCATGCAGGACAGATGAGCTCTTCAGAGGGTGGTGCGACCAGTTGAGCACATCTTCCGTACCAAGCTCCCTGACCTGCACTCGATCTACAACAAGTGGTGCTGGAACAAGGCCAGGAAGATTGTGAAGGACCTCAGTCACCCCAACAATGGAATTTTCTCCCTGTTGTGGTCAGGGAAACGCTTCCACTCCCTGAAGGCCAACACAGAGAGACTGAGGAGAAGCTTCTTCCCACAGGCTATACAGTCTCTCAACCAGAACTCCACATATGACTCACTGATTGGACTTGCAATGCTTTCTACACACATGTGTTGGAAAACACCAAACCGTACCGTACATTTGCACATTACAGGACTGTGACACACAATACATAAAACATAAACATATATGGCACATATATGGGACATTCTGGTCCCGTTATACACAAAGAGGACTTGTGTACAAATTCTGCGCTTTAAGATGGACAATACCACTGCTCTCATTATCTCATCACCTTATTTCACCACATGACCACCCCGTACTGCTGCTGTCTGCACCTCTGTATAATACAGTTGTTTACATTTTACATTTTTATATAGCTCTGTATAATAGAGTATAATACAGTTGTTTACATTTTACATATTTTACATTTCTTATATATTCTATATTTTATATACATACAGTATTCTGTATACACAGATACCCTACCTTACTTTATTTATATTTATATTTTATTTATATTATATTCTATTTTTATTTACCTACTGTGAATTGTAGTTTTTTATATTTTATAATTGTAGTTTTTTGTTTGTTTGTTTGTTTGTTTTTTTACATTTTATATTACATATTTTATATTTTACATTTTATCCCTGTCTTTTCTGTCCTTATTCCTTTTCCTTTCCAAGGGTCAAAGCGCATAGTCGTGTAAGCATTTCACTGCATATCATACTGTGTGTGATTATGTATGTTACCAATAAAATTTGAATTTGAATTTAACACCTCACAGATCCGCGTTTGACGATTCTTGACCTCACTGATCCACGAAATTTTCTTTGGAACCTAACTAATTTGCATCCACAAATTTTTCACAGACCCACAAAATCCTTGCAAAATCCTGCAAAAGTGTTTACAGCTAATTTTGTGGCAATTTATACATTTTCATGCTTTTAATGTGAAATTATTAAGAAAAAAAGTTTATTAATTTAGTAATATAAATATAAAAGTAAAATCAAAAATATCAATATAAATAAAATATAAATGTTATTTTAATGATATTGAACATCGCCGATATCATGTACGTACAGTACAGCCATTACAACAGGCTATTGGCTGGAAGGCTTGGAAGTAGCCAATAACAGAGCATTAACAGTTTTACCTAGCTGCTGATTGGCTGGTAGCTATGATGCTTTGTATGCGTGATGTCGCGGTTCATCTTCCCTCACCTTGTGCTCGGTTCAACATGCACGTATATTCAGTGAATAATTGATCTCAGTGATTGTTTGCTTGGTTTTTATACTGTACTCTATTTTTATATCAAACATTTATTTCTTTTTTAAGGGTACTGTATTAAGCTAACTTTCAAATGAAATTAAAGTGTTTTGGGAGCATGATTGTGGTCAGATTTAGGGGTTTAAACTCTAAAAATAAGCATTTATAGTACAGTGTTATCATTTTTAGTGACTCCACCAAACATCCGCAAAACATCGTCATTCGCGATAGGTCCTGGTGCTTTGCTTTAAATTAACAATACTCTGCCTAAAAGTAGTGTTTATCTATCAAAATTATATAGCTATTTATTAATAGCTGGCTTTGATTAATGCAAATTTATAATAATCATGCATAATCATTAATATTAGTGTACTAGTGTAATAACCACACTGAGACTGGAAAAAGGAGAGAGAGAAATTTATTGAAACATTAGGAGTTACAGCTCAGTCAGCCTATCCAATGGGATCAGTGGGACCGGGTGGTCAGTAGTTGAAGAAGGGACCTCAGGCTGCTCAGGAGAACTGGGAGAGTGGGGGAAATTGGAGGTGAATACACAGGAGAAGGAGGAGAACTGTAAGGCATAGGCACAAAGCCAGGAGAAGGCAGGGGAATGTCAGGAGATCTAGGAGGTGAAGTGTCAGAGGAAGAATCATCAGAAGAGATCACAATAGGGAAGTCTTCAGTCTGGACGCCTTGAGAAGTGGTGCATGTCCAATGCCAGTAGAAGGCCTGGGTGGACTGGCCATGGGTTTTGGGGAAGAATTGGGTGCTCTGATCATGACAGATGGTGTCCCTCATGATGTGATGAGCAAGGTGGGGAGACTCGGGAATAGAAGGGTGTTTTAGAAGGGTGATACTGGCAATAGCGTCGCAGGGAACCCCTGGGACTTCTTCGGAAGATAGCACAGCGGGCTGACCGAGCTAGAGGGAAAAATAGAATGGGATGATTGAGGTGCATATCGTGTGACAATGTAATCTTAAACAAGGCTTAGCAGGCAGCGAGAAAAGGCAATGAAAGGCTCAAGGCCCAGGATATGCACCAAGGTTGGAGAAGACAGTGTGGGCAGTAAGCTAGGTTACTGTGACATGGGAGAAGAAGTAGAGAAGTAGGCTGTTGGGGTATTGTGACCTGGTCAGTGGTAATCAGCAGCATTGGAACATCAGTAATTAATGGCAATGAAGTGCAGAGGATGTGAAACAGTATAATGGCAAGGCTTACTTACATTAAAAATAGAAGTGCATCTAACTTAGATTAATCATTTAATGAAATGTCAAGATGACAAGAGAAAAAAAAGGTAAGGGTACTTAAGGGTATGAGGTCAAGATGATCCGTGTAGGTAGCTTGAGAGGTCACAGTCAAATGAAGTTGATAAGGAAGTGGGCGCTTATATGTAGGCGCTATTTTTCTTAAAATTTTCCAAATTATCCTAAAAATAAGGGGAACTTGAGAGGGAAAAAAATGACATTATCAAGGGGAGGATGATCTCAATTTAGGGGCGGTATCGAGACAAATAAGAAAATAATGGGAAATGGTAAAGTATGTAAATTAAGTAAGGAGGGGCCTAATTAGCTCAGACATGAAAATAATGGGAAACTGCTCAGTAATTCAAATTTAAAGAAGGAGGCACAATAGGGCACCCAAGGTATAAGAAGAGGGGAATTCTTGGGGATTTTCAGACCAGCTGCTCTCTTCAGAAATGCATGTGATTGACTGCATGGCTGAATAAAGTAACCTGCTTCTTCTCATCTGCTGACTGAGGTCTCCTTTATTTTGGCTAAGTTTTTGATAGTTTATTGAGTTCATTGGGTAAGAAAGCTAAGAGAAATAGACACAAATTAAAATTCCACCCAGTGATAGTTCCGACACTGGAACGGAACCTCGCGGATGTGTGAGGTATTACTGTATCCGATCTCACTAAAAAGGGACCATCAGACCCTGTCCAGTGGACGGAGCTGTGCCAACAGTCTTTCACTCAGGTTAATGCTGATTTTTGTGGTGAGCTGCTTTTGCATTCTCTTAGCTTTTCTCTTCTTTTTATTGGTAAAAAATTAGTGATAAAGCAGTGTGTTAGATGGAGATCTCATCTGCCTCCTGTTTCCTGTTTTCAGGACTATTAAATTTCAAACATACATGAACTACTGTTATGCTATAATAAAATACAAGCCAGTAAAAGAATAAACATGATACCAAAGTGATGCATTGTGTTGTAAAGCCCAGATGAAGAGAGTGTGATAAATCTGCACCTTCCAGTGCACTCATTAGCTGCTGCTCATTGCTGTTGTCTCTGCATATTTATAGAGCATTCAGATGTCTTTTGTTGGTACTTTGGACTTACTTTTTGCCTTCCAAAATAACTCTAATAAAAGTGCTTTCATCACAGTGCAAATATGATTCAATTGTAAAAAGTCAGCAATGGAATGCAATTGATATAATCAAATAAATTTAGCACATTCCAACCTTAATTCAATTGTAAAATCTCAAAGATAATGGAATGAAATGTAAATAGAAAGATGTCTGAATACTTGTGTAAATCTGGTCAAAATGTTTTGGAAAAGTTGTTCATGCTTATTTCATTGTTGTTCATTCTTATGATGTATTTAATTGGTGCACATAAAATATACCACAATGTTTTCTACATTTATAGAGTACCGGGGAGAAGCTCTGATTTGGAAGTTTGACCAACTTAATGGACAATAAAATGCAGACACAAAGTCACAAATCGATAAAACATTTTTGCCTTTTGGATGCTGTTTATTTGATTTAATTAATTTACATACTTATAATGAAATGAGTCAGTTTTCTCTGTTATTATTCAGCCATTCCTCAACAATGGCTTGAATGTCAAAATTCTGGAGACCTGGAATGGATCCATCTTGTTCAATGGGCAGGGCAATAGGAAGAGGCACATCTTGCTTTGACAGTGTCATCTGGAAGATAAACCACATTAAAATGTTAAATATTTATTTGCAAATATTAAACCAACCAAGACTTTACTAGCCATAATTCTCACCTTTGGAATCCTAAAAATAATGTTTAGAGACTTTTGAGTGGGTAGGGCAAGAACTACATTGATCTGTCTCTCTTTGTTATCAGCTCTGTCAGCATTAATTCCAGCAAGGGGAGCTACATTAAAGATGAACTCCCTTGCCCTGTTGGGAGAAGAAGAATATTAAAATATAATTAACATGGTACTTTTTAATGTTTCAATTTTAACACACAATAATACATTAGCTACTCTGATTTTTTAATACCTCTTAACATAGGGGATATCAATAGATGGGGCTCTGTTCCAGTCCCATTCCAAACGAGCAGCAGGATGTGTCTCATGCAGACCAGTTTCAGCCTTGAAAGCTACAGAATATCCTTGGCACTGCTCACCAATAGCAAGCTTGGCCTAATATAGAGAATATTTGATCAGTATAAACAATACCGAATTAAATGCAGAAAAAAAAGAGTTTACAAAGACTTTTTAAAAGACTTGTTTCAACTTACAGCAAATTTATGCTTGCTTGGTAGAATAGCATCAGCACAAATCTTCCATTTGTCATGTTCAGAGATGGAGGCAAACACAACCTGTACTCTTGAAGTGGGCTTGTCCAAGTAAGCAGCAATCTGGTATCCCAGCTTGCGGTCAGCTCTAACGACACGAGCGATGATGGCAAAAAAGGGTGGAAATTCATCTCCGAGTATCTTAGACTGAAATGATCATGAACATGGATCATGATATATGATAGAAGGAGTTAGGGTATCTATTAAGATTTCTATTAACTCCTGCCTCAAATGTTATTTTACCTTTCTCTGTAGAGTCTCAATGCTAGATGAGCTGCTGGCCTTTGATGTTCCCTGTGATGTGATGTACTAAAAAATGTTTTTTTAATTATTATAAAATTTAACAACTTATTTCTTGTAAATTAAATAAATAATTAAATACATTTAAAATATACAAAAAATTCTTAGGATTCCTCTGGAATTACCCGATCCTTATGGAATTTCTGGAACTGATGATATGCATTTGTGTTCTAAGGAAAAACAGTAAAGAACTAATTTCACCAATGGAACACATTGTAATCTGACATGAATGACTTGTAGAGGGCAAGTGAAAAAGAAAAAAAGCTGAGCCATATATTTTCTGCCAAGTCATCTGCTCATGTTTTACCTTGGACACCCGAGCACTGGAAGAACTCATAGAGCTGCTCTTAGAACTCCTACTGCTGCTAGTACGCCTGCTGTTCCTGCTACTCCTACTGCTGCTGCTACTCCTACTGTTGCTAACACTCTTGCTGCTGCTGCCAGAGGATGAGGAGCTCTTTGAGCTGGAGCTGCTATTCCTCTGTCCACCCTCCAGAATTTCTCTCAGTTTCAACAGGATGGTACTTTCTTCAGGATTTTCAACATCAACAAGGCTGATTTCTTTCATAAGCTTCTCAGCTGCCTTAGGGCCAACTTGTACCTCAAGCTCCAGTCTTTCAAGGGCAGGACCATCACCTGAAGCATAAAAAACAGTATTTCTTTAATGTCTTTAAACTTGTATGAATTCAACTACAGTCAAAGATTTTGAATTCTTTAATTACCTCTTGCCACTGAAATTTTAGCTGAGTGTTGTCCAATAATATAATACAGAGGATTTGATGCCATAAAGCCAGCATTCTGGGAGGCAATCTCAACACATCCTTTGATTTGAATATAAGGACAAACACCACACAAGGTCTTCTGAAATGAAGCAGGAATCAACCATTGTGCAGCATCAGAGGATGCTGGAGGAGCCAGAGACATGACTCTCTCATTGGGGAGGTCCTCAGTGTTTCTGGACACAGCAACGGTCTCAAAGCTGAGGAAACCACAGAGAATTAGATTTTTGTTGTTGGTAGTGTCTTTTTTGTTTTGTTTGTTTGTTTGCATTTTTGTTTCTTCTTTTATATGAATCCTAATTTTTATTTTTATACTCAGATTGAATTGATCTGTTGTCATTCTCTTACCTGACAGCAGCAATTTGATCAGGAACAGCAGCAGGCAGAACCTCCAGCTTTACATTGCCCTTTGGAAGGTCAGCTCTTATGTCCACTTTTGATGGTATAACAGTTTGTATCTTTCCTCTGGCCATAACAGCAGCCTGAATCAAGGCAGTGTTCACTCCAATTACAGCAAATGTCTGGAGGGCAACGCTGAAAGCAGAAGAAGGTTCCTGTAATGTCATATAATTTTCCCAGTTCTATTGAAAAATTCTGTTTGTAAATTGTCATTTTGAAAGTGTACCTTGGTCTGGCCTCAGCCTGCAACTGGAAATCAGTCTTCATCAACTGATCAAGAGAGAGTGTCTCTGGATCCTCAGGTAAAGAAGGAGTAATAGTTCCCTGAACTGAATGTAAGAAATCATTCTGTCAGACAGATGAATACATTTACATGCTTGACATTTGTAGGTTAAAAATAAGTAGAAAACCGTACCATTGAGAGCTGCAGTAGCAACAGCAGCAGTGTAATAACCAAGCTCCATTGGTACACCAAGAGAACTAGGCAGAATACGACGCACCTCAGCTGCCAGCAGGGGCTTGGCATACTGGAAGGCAATACCTTTCTGCAACGCCTTAACAGCCTCTTTCAGCAGTTCACGACCTTGTGGTCCAGTGGCAAGCTGTAGATTGTACATTAGATCAGATTTAATTTTAATCCCAATTATTTATTTCAAGGGTATTCAAACTACAACCTGTACATCAAGTCTAATAAATATGAGTTAGAGAATACTCATTTATATTATATATTTTTACTCTAATTTTCATTGCAATCTTATAGAACAGTTTGGTGTTGCATAAATAAAAGGAATGAATGGAAATACCTGTGTTGCTTGTTCAATGATCATTTTGTCAATGAAGGCTTTGTCAATGTTGGCAAAAGCAATTTCCTGTCCAAAAACTTTGACATAGATGGAAGCTAGTTGTTGATTTTCTGGCATAGACTTCCAATCCCTCAGCTTGGAGTACAAACAGAGGAAAGGTATATATCATACATTTAATATAGCTCAAACTACACAGCAGAAGAATTACATTGATATATTGTTAAAAGTAGCTTACAGCTTTAATGGTGCGCTTTATATTAGTGATGCGGTCAGCATTTTCATTTACAGCATGAGACTTCTGCAGAGCTTCGTGGAGTCCTTCAGTTCTCACACCAACCTGGTTGACATAAACCAATGAATGGTATTGCCAGCGGTCGAAAAAAGACAACATTCCCTCATCTTAATGAACTCAATATCCTTTAAGAGGGATATTTGTACCTCAAGAACATCAGCAGCAGCTCCAGCCAGGTAGGCCCGTGCTCTAGTCACAACAGCTCTGGGCAAGGTGGTGGCAGCATCATTGATCAAGTAAGCGCTACCAGCAGCACCAACCATGAAAGGAGCTTGAAACAGAAAGTACAAACATTTGTATTTACAAAATCCTTTTCCCCTGAAACATACTGAATGTAATGCAATCAAAAACATATTAAAACATACAGATGTAGAGATCGTAATGGATGGCTCTGCTAAAATGGTGACTCAGTCTGTCCAGTTTGGGGCTCAACATCCTGAAGGCAACATTTGCTGCAGCAGCCCTGCAAAATCCATAAAAAGTGGTTACTTGTGGTTTAGATTCATACCTATATGAATGAACTGTTCTCATAAAATGTACAGCAATCTTACACATGCATATAATCAGGAGCCATGCTTCTGGTCAGAGACTTGATATGAGAATAAACAAAACTGACAACATGCATGTTGGTCTCCTTCTCCAAAGCACCACCAAGTGTGGCCATAAGGGCTACTGATGGTTTGGTCTCAAAGAGCACAATACAAGCAACCATGCGCAGTTCAGGATGGAGAGCCTTGTCCATGAAAAGTTGCAGTGCCACTGGCTGAACCTGAAACAAATAAATTGTGTGATTTAAACTTCTGGAACAGGATCATTTTTAACATCTCTTGTGTTCAGACATCATCACATACTAACCATCTTTGGTTCCTTCTTGGCAATGTTCCTAAGAGCCAGGATGGCATCAATCTGGACCCTCAGGGAAACGGCAGCAGCAGCGTTTCCAAATCCAGGCAGGAGTTTCATGATGGTTTTAAGGCTGGCAGGATGTCCAGCATTGCCCATAACTTTAAGAGCCAGTGTGAGTTCACGGTGATCACCCTTGGAAATAGCCTCAGCAGCACTTTCATGGATTGGCTAATAATGAAAAAACAAAATTAACCTCACAATCTTCCTATTGCATTTGAGCATAAGAGCAATTCTTCCATAACTGTACGATTAATTTTATATTTCAAATTGTCTATACAAATGTGCATGAATAAACAGAAGCTTTACCTTAAGAAGATCAGCAGGACATGTAGGTACTTCAGCACAGTATTTGGCAATCATGGAACCATAGCCGAGCATGATAACTTTACGCAGCACTGGATTTTTCTTGACTTTGGGGTTTGAAGCCAGATTCTGTTTAATGAGGAGAAGATTAAAATAATTTATAATAGTTCTTCTGGACATTAAATACTTTACATGAACATTTTCCACTCACAGCAGTGAGGTGGATAGCATCTTGATTAGCGGTGGCCATGTGCAAAGCAACCAGAAGGGTCTGAGTGAATTCATGGACAGCAAACTCATCAGCTTGAAACTTCTCCTTGATGAATCTCAAAGCTACTGTTGTACCCACAACAGGAAGTGCATCCAAAATCCACCGCCTGCCACAAAAAGGATTTTAGAAAATCAAATAAAACTTTACTTTAAACTGTACTTTTATGGTTATATTCATATAACCTCACCTGTGAAGAGGTTTGGTCTTGTACTGAGCCCAGATGGCTTCAATATTCTCCAAAGTAGCTACACGCATGAGCTGGACAAGTTGGACAAACTTCAGAGGAGCGTCCTCATGAGCCATAACCATGTTATTTGTAACCAGATGCTGCAAGACCTCTACAATCTGTAAGATAATAAACAAGAAAGTATAATAAAATAAAATAAAAAGTTCTATTCTGATAAAGTACAATATTTCTTCAAAATAGAAAATCCCTTTAATAAGATTTCAGAACAGTTAGCTCTGGTCCCCTAATTTGGATGGTCATGCAGTATTCTAATATTTATTATAACAGCACTGGTCCCTTTCACCATTTGTATTGATCCTTTTGTCTGTGTACTCCACAAGAACAACAATTCAAGCACTATTTTATCATACACTCTTGCTCCTGCAATATTGTTTAAATCTAACCTAATAAGCATACCTGGGCCTGTGCATTATTGATCTTCAGAAGTTGAATGGGGGTTTGAAGAATCTCAGTAGCAAATTCATACCGCAGGGATCCACGGCTCAAGTATTCACCTGAATGGGGAGCAATGGGGGCGTTCTGCACTTCCTGTAAAGTCAGCATTTGCCTGAAATGAGAAATATTACAGTAGTATTGAATTTAAGAGTACAATATATGAATTATAGAATTATATTTCATAATTGCTGTGCCATGACATAAATAACAGTGTATAGATCATACTTGGTTCTCATTTGAGCTGCTCCAGTTTGTGTGTTTAAGAGTGAGAACTGATGAACCTCTTCAACTGTAGCCTCAGAGACCAGAGCTCCTGTATCAGTGGGCTTCATGATGTACCTGAATGTTGCAGTCCCAGTCAGACTCTTAAGCCTCTGTGATGAGGAAATTACATTAAGAAGTTACAGAAAGTGTTACTGTACCCTTGCAAAGACACACAGGATTCATAGCTTTAGAAATTACCTGCTGGCATTCATCACAGGTTTCAGTGTAAGCTAAACCAATATCTTTCATAACTCTTTCATGGCAGTTGGTCAGGTCTTTGGACTTTCTCACAGCAATCTGATGGGTCTTTACATCCTCACTGATCATGTAGTGGGTCTTGCAGACTCCCTGAGTTCCAGCCTTTGAGAATGAAATAGATTTAGCTAACATGTCAGGTCAGAAATGAACACCACTGATGATGATTATCACTCATATTTACCTCATGCAGCTCATACACATTCTGTGTGTTCTTGAGGTTGAGCTGAAGGATGTTGAGGATACCTCTGTGCAGATTCAGAACAGTAGCAGAGACTCTAGCAGGGGCAAATATTTTACCTACCACACCGTTAGCATACTCATATTTGATGGGAATGACAAGCTGAGCATTTAGTGCTGAGGTGAGCTTTGTAGCAGGTTTAAAAGCATCCTGAGGCCAGATACCAGTGTACTCGAAGAGCTGAGGGTCCAAGAGCTGTGGGTAAAAGAATTGCAACATTTAGTT
The DNA here is from genome assembly GCF_019097595.1 of Hemibagrus wyckioides. Classification (NCBI taxonomy): domain Eukaryota; kingdom Metazoa; phylum Chordata; class Actinopteri; order Siluriformes; family Bagridae; genus Hemibagrus; species Hemibagrus wyckioides. The sequence goes on from NC_080719.1 coordinate 24,598,180, forward strand.
CAAGATACAGATTTACAATGAATGCCTTTCTTGTCGACAACATCTATGCAATAAACAATACATTTACCTTCATGAGGAAGGTATTCTGTGCTACAGCACTGATGTGAACCTTGCTGCTGACTTTTACACCAGCCTTGGCCAGACCCTCCTGAGGCAGACCTCCCAAGAGCAAACCCTCATACTTGTACACAAAGGTCTTACCTGCAGCAAACTCTGGAACTGATCATATTGGAGAACATTTTTAGTCTCATGATATGTTACATTACTATCATATCATGTATTTAAAAAAAACTTTATTTACCAAGGTTAATCTGATGACTCGCTAAACAAAAAAGAAAAAAGAACAACGTTATACCACATTGATATTCTGAAAATTTTCATCTTAGTGAATAGAATTAATTCCATTTTAGAAAATAAAATCACTATCATATCTATCATCACTATCATATAATGACCAAATTCACATCATGACTTACCCACAAGGGCCAGAGTCAGGGCAAGCACAACAGCTCTCATGGCTGGTGGTTTGTGATGATTCCACAGAGAGACTGACTATTTATTGGAATTTTTCTGCTGACAAAAGTCGCTTCAAAATGGATTATTAACTCATTCCTAAGTATCTTTTAATGTGCATGTGTCTCAATCTGTTTGGGCAACCCAGAAATCATTTTATGGCCGGTTAACTTGCTCCCCTATCATGTCAGGTCAGAGCCAATGTCCATAATGGCTGTGTGAAAGTATAGTCTTTTGAATGCTTATTTTAAAAAAAAAAACAAAAAAAAAACTTGTGTATTATTAATACAAAAACAATTGAATTAATTCATACTAAATGTGATAAACCTGATGCTTAATGATCCACAATATTTTAAAAGAACTAATTTCAGGACATGGGGGGGGGGATGAAAGATGAACAAAAAACAAACAAACAGGTGTATGCCCTAACCTGGTGTAGTGTGACCTCAACCTTACCACTGCTCTGTACTATGGACTTAGATTTAATTGCTAAATTCTTTGTTAAATTTTACCATATTATATCCATTGTATGCCTGACTGAAAATTAACTGCAACTGCAGCAAATGATGGAATTACATTTCCTGATAAAAGTTGATGATTTATTAATGATTTATGGATGTTTTCCTTTGCAATTATACATTTTTTATTTAATAAAGAGTAGCCAGAGTGACAAAAGTGAACGGATGGTCAACACATATCAGGCAATGTAAAATAGTGACAGGTCATAGTGACACTGTGTTAAAGCAAACTATGAAGAGTAAACATGTAAAAAGTAACATGGTGGAAACCAACCTTTGGACATTTTTCATCCTTTCAACCTTTATATTTTGCATAGTGACTATCAGGGTTTTTATTGAAATGCTTATGCAGCCATATTATCTAATGATGGATTAAAGTCATGGAGACCGAATTGGCTGAAATTTCCCTGGCTTGGTGAAATAATTTAATTTAATTTAATTTAATTTAATTTTCTTTGTTCCTCTACTTTTGTAAAACTGCTCTGAGAAGGTGCTATATACTGTATATAAATGAATTTTTTAAAAAAATATGGTCAACACACAAACAAATAAAATAAATAATAACAGAAAAATAACAAAATACAAAAAAACAAACACAAATATTTTAAAAATATAAAATAAAAAAATACAACACAAAAAAAACAAACAAATAAAAATCACACGCAGGATTTCTTGAAATATGTTTATTTGTACATAGTCACATAACACTCAAAATATTGGGGGATACAAAGCAACTTTTCAACTGAGGTGCACGATGAAACAGTAAATAAATGAGAATGAGGCTATGTCATTGTTAGCAGTTATAGAAGGTTACTATAGAGTGCAGTCTTAGGCCACTTTTTTTATTTTATTTTTTTTTTATATCTACATAAAATGAACAGAAATGATCGGGCTTTGAACATAAATCTCATGCAGGATGGCTGTATGGAACATTATTTGGCCCACTAAGTAGTGTTCTCGAAAAAAATTACACATGAGAAAATAAATGTAAATGATAAGTAGGGAAACATACTTAGGAGAACGATCTAGAAATGTAACAACTCAAAAAATAAGAATTAAGAATAGCAGACAAAACGTTTTGACCTTCCTTTCAGTACAAGTTTATATAATTAACTCCTTTTTTTGCCACAATTTACATAGTGTGAAATATTATTTCTTAGGATTTAAAAATGGCAACCTTTCGTGTCTGAGTTTCTGCAGCAGAGCCTCTTACAACCAGACTATTTTCACATTCATCATCGGTATGAAATTGCCTATGCAAGCGAACTTTCAGTGCTACACCACAACAACAGATTTGTTCTCAACACACAAAGATGGTTTGGAGCGATGATATTCAAGTACATTTCAAACTGAAATATTTTTTTTCCTTTGTAATTCATATATAAAAGATGCTGAGAGTCCAGCATCTCAGTTTTCTTGGTTGGTGAAAAAGAAGGAAAATACAAAGCATTTGAACAGGATCACAAAACAATTTAAAATGGGCTTTTACATGGGTCCAGCCCCAACGAATCTGTAACCTGTACAGACGAAACACAAAAATCGAATGATTACAACCATGCACTGAATGGCTTCTGGAGGGCTAACATAAGGCTGCTTATAAGGACTAACTGCTAATTCATCTGATCTGTTTCAGGCAGTAGAGGAGTATAATTGGTAATGCTGCTTCTAAAGACATGCAGTTGAAACTACCGTCCTTTAGGACTGGAGGTGTTTTAAATAAAGGGGAAAAGAAAAATGACAAAAGCCACCTGCATACATCAGTTGATGTCTGTATACCTGTTCATTAGTTTTTACTGCATATAAGAATCACATTGACATTTTAAAAAAAAAAAAAAAAATGAAACCTTGAACTCAGCACATCGATGAATAAGAAAACTGGAATACCACAATGCCATCTCACTTCAGGATAGGTATAATAAATTATATCGAGGACAAACATAAAGATGCCTTCCTTTTCTTTGTATTAATACAAGTTGGTATAAGATTGAACAAACAGAATTGTACAGAATGTAGGAAGAAATAAAAACATGACTGTGGTCTTTGCAGTTAACAAAAAAAAAAAAAAAAAAGCAAAAATTGTGTGGCCTAATCTTGAATTTGATGGGTAGAACCTTCTCATGCTAGCATTATACTTCTGTGACAGTACCCAAAAAAAAAAAAAAAAAAAAAGTGTCCTTCAGACTTCTGATGATAACTCCATCTTCATTCAACTCTGAGCTGTCCAAAAACAAAGACCGGCTCTTTTAATGCTTCAGGTGATCATGTAGGTGAACATCATGACACGTAGACAGAACTTTGGCTTGAATGAACAGAATTTAAAATAATTAAAATTAAAAAACGGAAGGAAAACAAAAAAATAAGGCTAAATATACTGAAGCTTCTTTTAAGTAGTGTAGTTTTGAGCAAATTCTCGAGCACAAGCTATCCTCCCCGCCAGCAGATATACAATCCGTACAGATATAACGATTGCACCTCATTTTCACAGCTTAAAATTAATGCAATACACAACAGGCTTTCTCCACAGCTACAGAGGTCGGATTAACAGGTCGTGATGGAGTCGTCGTTGTGGTTCCAATACAAACGTAAAGCCAAAGCAAAATTATTGTGGACGTATACATATCATCATTCATATGGAAACCGATTGGTTTAGCTTTAATGGTTGAACCTCAGCATTTTGTCAAGCAAAACCAGTTTTGTTATGGACGTGAATCCACATGGTTAATTGTTAACCGGATGCATGTCAGGGCACTTGCCATGTGCCCCAAAATAAGTGCCGCTCCTGATTCCCCCCCCCCCCCACACACACACAAGACATTTTACACAAAAGCTGAAGCTGCTCTGGGGAAACGCTTTGACAGATTTTGCATGGGATTTGCCAATGTTACATCATAAAGTACCCCCACCCTACCCCTGATTAAACTGCAGCGTACTCCATAAAATCCATAATGAGGAGAGATAAGAAGCATCGAACAGCATGTTGAAGATTATATACAATACAGACATGTACTACCGTAGAGTGTAATTATAGTGTAAATGGTAGAGCGAACGTTAGCGGCTGAACCATTCTCAGCGATCAAAGCCACTTGAGCATTAAACATCCATTTCGTCCAGAGTTTATTCCCTTTCTATACAGTGGAATCTATTTAGCACCATTCTTCATTTCTTACAGAACCATATAGCTGTGTAACACAATGAAAGTGAGGACAAGTGCAGACAATAAATGAACCTGTCTGGTTAATGCTAGTGGAAAATAGAGCAACTCTTCTGAAAGTAAAGTGTTCACAAAACCAGTTATACTAAGCACCTGGTTAGCCTCTACTGCTGCATGCAGTACGCATGAGGAGGGTTATGCATTCAGCCACAAAGCATCAAGTTCCATTAAGGCTTCACCTCAGTCACATATCTTCACCTGTGCTGGTCTGGGGGGGGGGAAAGGTATGTGAAAGGAAATTCTACATAATTGTCACACTGAGGAGGATAGGTTTGCTTTTTCCTATGTTGAGTCACATTATGGTTCTTTATAATCATGACAGAGCAATGAAACCGCATGGCCAGCGAGAGCCACTGTGTAGCCTTTGGACCGATTGCACAACAAATCTGTTTAGTTAGTGTTGGATTGCTTAAGCTTGTGTGTGACAAGATGAAACATTCCTCATTTAAATTCATAATTAGGACAAAAAATTATTACACCTTCTGTCCAAACTCCAAACGTACTTTATCTCAGCATTATTCTATGGTGGTGAAGGAGGTGGAGAAACATAACCTTCGTAGTGATCAAGGGCAATAGTTTCCAAGAGCCAAGTATTTCTGCAAGACTATGGGAAATGCCAAATTCTCTGCATTTGCTACAGAAACCATCCTTCAGGACGCAGACCGAACAACCAAAATTTCTACCCTGTTTAATCTACGAGTTCCTCAGAGGTTTCATGCATATTTAAAGGCATTTGTACTTGGAGGAAGACATGAGTAATCCAGAGCGCTCTAAAAAATAAAGAACGCTTCCTGTTATTTTTTCTCAAAAGAAAATCTGAAATAAAATAAAGTCAAATAACCATGGTCTCTCCAGGAAAAGAGCAGCAAGAACAAACCAAAAAACAAAAAAAAAAGGACATCAGTACAAAACTACAGGCAACAATGTACAACCATTCTGGACAAAGGTTAGGGTTAGTATTCTTCTGTATGGATGCCAGAAAGGAGATTGAAACAGAAGAAAAATATTTTGGATTGTTTAGTGCTCTGAAGGTCAGTTGGGGGCACATTTTACCCAACTTTGAGGTCTGGTTGCCATGTTTCTACTAGCAAAGATATGCCAGTAGGTTCCGGGCAAGGGGTCCTGTCTTAGTTCACATGGGCTCCAGATCAGTTCTGGGCGTGGTGTCGAATGGTGTGGAAGATCCAGTCCATCTTTGTGGTCCATCCACCATGGTGAGCATCGTTCATCTGCTTCATGAAGTAGTCCAGAGCCTCCTGCTCAGTCTTATCTAGTGCCAGAGTTTTGCGGATGTAGGCAATGTCATCAAACGATTGCAACTCTGGCATGCCGGAGCCCAGCATCATTGAGAACAGGTTGATAAAGAGGTTGGCATGCTGTCGGATAGCCAGGTATGCCTTGTAGCACATCTCCTGAAACCTGCAGAGGGGCAAGAACCATCGCATTCAATTCAGTCTTTGTACAAGGGAAAGCATGGATAAACATCCACACAGCTTAGAAGGAATCTCATCCCTAATTCATTAAATAAAAATGAAGAAAAATTTAAAAGCATGACCATTAAATACCAATTTTAACTGATGCAAAGACAGGAAACATTATACTATTTTAATCTTTCATTTTTAACATAACTTTTGTTATTGGGATTAGATTTGAAATGATTGTGGTTGAATTAGATCAAAACATTCTATATTAGCCTTAAATATTCAATCATAAGGAAGGACATAAGAAATATGGGGCCTTCAGCAATCTGCTTTTCTCCAACAAAAAGTTATTTTAAGCATAATTTATTCTGCAAGCTATAAATGAAAGGAACACCAGGAATCTAGGAGACAAGCAAGAATTTTGGCAGGTTCCTGGACTTTAATCTATTGTCAGGTTGGGGAAAGCCATTTGGGAAAAAGGGGTGTCTGTTAGTCAAACTAGTACAACTGCAAGAGACGGCTCCAAAAATGTGAACCTTACAAACATACCTTTCAAACTCCCTTGTTTTAGTGCATTCTTGTGTTCCTCCCTTGCTAATCACAATCAAGAAGTCTTGAGTTAAGACAAATGGTACTCGCTCTCTCTTGTAGCCAAACTTCTTCTTTTTATGATCCAGGAAGTGACCAAAATCTATGTGAAACAGCTAGATAACACAGAGGCTATTAATAACCCATGCATAAGCAGAATGATACGTAAGCAGAATAGTCTAGACGCATACCTGTCCATCTTCCTTTACCATGATGTTACTGTTGTGTCGGTCACCAATGCCCAGAATAAAAGTGGCTACGCAATAACCAGCACAGGATCGAGTGAACAGGTCAATGGCCAAGTCATACCTACAGTAACATGTGTTAAAATAAATAAACAAACACAACAAATACATTTAACTATGCATTACTAAAAATAAATGTGCTTAGTGTCATTGCAAAAGCTCACATCTCGCCCTTGTTCTTGTCCTTCAGCCACTGGTGCAGGGTGGAGCTATTAAACTGCAATGCTCCTTTGAGACCACCTTTACACTGGATTTGCATGATGGTATGAGAACTCCTCACAACTTCAATAAGGCCCACACAGTCTCCAATGGACAGGCAGCCATAAGGAAGCATTCTGTAAAGAAAAATTACAAGAACACAAATGGTCAGTCATCTGAGTGACCTTTGAAAGCAGATGAACAATAGATCAATTAGGAAATAAAAGTACCTGAGGTCTAACCCCTGGTTCTGCCAGATGTTCTCCATTATTTTAATGATTTGCAGTGTCAGCATATCTTGCCTCAGGTCTATAAAGGAGTTTATGTTTAAAGCTCACACTCCAGATATATTTATAGAAAACGTTTTCATTAAAAAAAAAAAAAAAGGGTGACTGACCATCCCCATTCTTAAAGATGATCTCATTGTTCTGGAAGAGAAGCTCTGACATGATATCAGGGTTTTCCCAATTAAGCCACAACGGCCTCTTGGCTGATGACATTATTCTGCATTCTTCAAGCCTAACAGAAAAAATAAAATATAACAGTAAAATGTTAGGTTTTGTGGTACATCAACGTATCCTGAAAATGCTGGTGATTAACTGGCTCACCGCAGGTTGCCTAGCTGGTGGGCTGGATTCAATGGAGAGGTAAAGTTTTGAAGGGCATCCATATAATCCGGCCTCCTCATCTGCTCCACCAGAAACTTCATCTGCACCTAAAAGATTCATCAAAAAAGAGGGAGGCTAGATGAAAGTCCATAACACACACAGATGAGAAAACTGCATAATTCTAAATGAGAGAAAATGCTCTACCTTCTGAGTCTCATCCTTCTTCTCCTGCTTGAGTATGTCTGTGAGGTTGATGAGTTTCTCCATGGCTTCCACCTGTCTGCTCAAGTGCTTCAGATACATACCGCAGGCTCGGCAGTATGACTCCAGCAGCAGACCAAAACGCTGACTCACTGTCTTGTTGTGCATCTCTGACCTGCGACATATACAGTGCAGTTAGTTAGTTCTATTATTTACGTTTGTGATATTGCTAAAGCAAGAAAAATAAATAGCCTGCCGTTAAATTAGAACAAATCATAATTACTGTAAATCACCCAAGGCACAACTGTCACAGGCATTCAACAAGTTTGCAAGGCTGCAGAAGAACAACTCTTTCTTTTAATTCGTCTGCTCCATTTCATCAGCTCATTATCAAACTGTTTAACGATGAGAAGTTGGACCATGAGAATCAAGCTGAACATTCAGTCCGAATTGAGTTTGAATAGAGTAAGCAATGTTATTTCAGATGCAAAATTCTTCTGACTTCATTTACATGACACTGTAAATATTTTGACACAGTGTAAACATGACATTTCCTCACAGAGCTAATCATCATCAGTTATAGTGGTATAAACACACAACTGTGCTTAGAAGTCTTCCCAAAAAACATGTCCATGTATAATCAACATCCTGTTCAGGAGCAATGAGAGTTACTCACTTCAAATGCCAAAAAAAGAAATGTCCAATCCTCTGGTTGGTCAGGGCCCTCTTCAGCAGAAATCGCACCAATGGGTTATCAAGATACTGCTCATACTTCAAAACCTGTAGGAGATATGAACACACACATGCCATATACGTGAAAAACATTTGTGCAATGTCTTTTGTGGAATAAACATTATGACAATCCAAAAGACTCTAACCTGGACCAACTGAATAAGGTATTGTGAGAGTTTATCATCGGTCAAATATTTCTCAAGGCACTGTACTGCAAATTCTCGAATCATCGGATCTGGATAGTTGCAGTCAAGTAACTCCATGGCTTGTTCTGGTTTTATTTGTGGCCAGCCTTTAAGAAGGCAATACATCTGCCCGAGGGAAAGGAGGATAAGATGTTGAAGGTTATAAATGTAAACAGTGAAGTCAGTGAGAAAACGTCTGTTATTGTCATCATACAGAACTTATACATGATAGCCAATACAGAGGATTACACCCAGACAGGACTAAACTACCTAAAATGCAGATGTAAATACACCAAAAAGTAATTTAGAACAAATTTACATTACTCAAAACATTTCAGGACAATTTTAGTAAGCTGTTATGCAACCAAACCTCTTAATAAATCAAACACAGAACCATAAATCTGATGGTCAATTATTATGAGCTAATTTGCATATTATGTATCTGCATAACAATGTTAAACCCTTGTGTTTAAAAACAGCCACACCCCAGAGCACATGTGAATTTAATCTAGAGTTATTTTGTTCCTGTTTAAATGATGCACATCAGTGATACATGAACTATACGTGTTGCCAGAAGGAGGCGGAAGTACAAATATTTATTTGTATATGTATTACAAATATTTATTGCTTTTCCTAATCAATTCAGGACAATGTTAATATAACTTCTTATCAACCTGTGCGACTTCATCTCTGGCGTTCCACTTTACAGCAAGGAGAATCTTAGGAAGAATCTCTGGTATAGCTTTACAGTATTGCCTGAAAAACACAAGTGAATAACATTTTAGAGACCAGCACTAAGATGTGACAAAGGTACTGTAAAAAAGAAAAAAAAAAGAGCTGTGGAGGATTTGGGAGTACCTGTGCCTCCACAGGAAGTCCTTTTCTTGCTCAGTGATCTCAGAAAGTGGGTCTCTGTTTGCTATTTGCCGCAGCTGCTCAAGATCACTCTCCACTATGTGGTGGTCTCGAACCTGTCTGTTGCTCTGCGGAGAAAAAAAGGTTATCAATAATTGTATGTATTAAAAATGCCTTGTTGAAAAACAATTATAAAAGCATCCCATTCTAGATCAAGTATTAAACACAATAAATCTAACTGAAATGAGAAATTACCATTTGACTATTCTTAATAAATGTGATCAAATGAAATTTCTTTTTGTGTACCACATATTTCTCTTCCTCTGATCTTATTTATTTACACCAGACTATACACTTTTCAGAAGTTTCACAACGAATAAGTATACCTTAGTGAATGGAACAATGCTTTAAAAAAGTTGGATACAAAAGGCAAAAGAAAATGAGAATGAAATATTTTGAAGATAAAAATAAATAAATATGCTGCTAGAATTAAGTAGAATGCTTGTTTGGAAGCTCACCTGTCCAGATTGAAAGTAATTATATCCCGTTTCCCTGGACAGCATTTTAATAGCATGATCCTCTATTGTGGCTTTGTCAGGGAACTTCACAGGACAGCTGAAGTAGTCAAATTCTAACTCGAGACATGGGGTTTCCTAGTCAACGCAGCAGGGAAAATGCATTTAATCAATACTGAAAACATACACTACATTGCCAAAAGTTTTGGGACACCCCTCTTAAAATCATTCAATTCAGGTGTTGTTTTTCAGGGGTTGCACTCGGCCCCTTAGTTCCAGTGAAAGGAACTCTTAATGCTTCAGCTTCATACCAAGACATTTTAGACAATTTCATGCTCCCAACTTTGTGGGAACAGTTTGGGGATGACCCCTTCCTGTTCCAACATGACTGCACACCAGTGACCAAAGCAAGGTCCATAAAGACATGGATGAGTGAGTTTGGTGTGGAGGAACTTGACTGGCCTGCACAGAGTCCTGACCTCAACCCCATAGAACACCTTTGGGATGAATTAGAGCGGAGACTGCAAGACGGACCTTCTCGTCCAACATCAGTGCCTGACCTCACAAATGTGCTTCTTGGAGAAATTGAAGCTGTTATAGCTGGAAAGGGCGAGACAACTCCATATTACGTTCATGTGCAGGTAAAGGCAGACGTCCCAGTTTTGGTCTGGCTCACAGTCTCCACTCTAATTCCTCCCAAAGGTGTTCTATGGGGTTGAGGTGCAGGCCAGTCAAGTTCCTCCACACCAAAAACACTCATCCATGTCTTTATGGAGCTTGTCCAAAATGTCTTGGTATGAAGCTGAAGCATCAAGAGTTCCTTTCACTGGAACTAAGGGGCCGAGTCCAACCCCTGATTTAAATGATTTGGAGGGGTAATACAGTGTATTAAATGTTAAGGGCAAAAACAAATAGCTTAGATTTCATCTAATAGTTCAAAATATGTAAGCAATGACCATGTCTAATCATTACGTAGTACCAGATTGCTTATGACCCCAATCCCTGTCTCAAATATGGCTGCAATGTAACGACACCTTGTTGGGGTTGGAGCCTGTGACGCCAATGGGGTTTAGCAGATCCTCTAGGCCATGTGGCACCGGCCACAGGTTCAGTGCCATTTTCCCAGAGACCAGTGTATGTGTGTAGTCAAAGAGGTTTACATTTCCCCAAGCCAGTGGACAGTGTTCCTGAGACAGGATGAAAAAGCCACAACTTAACGAGAAAGAAACAAATTACCATTTAATTAAACTTTACCATATTGTCATAGTGACATAAAAAATAACGAAAATACAATACAATCAGCTTGGTAGTTTAAGGTCATTCCAGCTTCTGTCACAAAAGCTAAAAATTCTGGGTGTTCTCCTGAATTACAGATGATTTAGCTTTAATAAACAGCTTAATTCATATTAAAAGCACTCTGTCTTTTCTGGCTCTTAACTAAAAAAAAAAGGTATTGACATGGACTGTGTTGTCACCTCTTTTGCTCCCTTCCTCCCCTTGACAGAGCAGATGGACAGACAAAGACGAGCAGCTCGAGGAATGTCATGAATGTACATGTCATACATAAGCCACTCATTCCACCTATAAGAACAGTAGAGAGAGATATTTAATAAAACATGCATTATATAATACCAAATAATGTTCCTGTTTTGGTTTCTCTCAATAGTATGCAATAACAGTTTATTTGTGCAATACCTTGGGTTTGAACAGGGCACACGCTGTGTGTTGACATTGTCACATAACTGTTCTCCTCCATGGTAGATCCCTGTACGGACATAAATCTACAGAAAACAGAATACAAATAATTGCATGCCTTAAACATACAAAGAACACAATACTTATAATAATACATAACAACTGCAATGTTCTACTCTACTTATTTTAATCTTAGTTTAATTTTAATTACTATCTTTAATGAGATTTTTAAGGTAAGCACCTTATCAATGTCCCGGATGTTTACATTGACGTATGTTGCACAGAGTACACGTATTCTTAGGTTGCTGGTGATGGTCCACAAGGATTTGCTGGAGGCTTCCCCGTTCATGTACGGTGTGGCCGTGGAGATGCGGCGCGAGTACGAGGGCATGGTGAATGTGTCCATGGGCAGCTGAGAGTATAAGCTATCTTTGGACATCAGCATTAGGTTTGGCATTCGGCCCAGCATAATGCAACTCCTCACATACTGAGAGAAACGGAGGGAAAGAAAAAAAATAATTTCCAAACACTGGAGCCATCTCAACTCATATATTCTTACTCATCGCCCTGGGATGGTCTCCTAACCCTGAGTTAGCTTCTTAGATCAATAACTGACTATACTGCTTTGATTAGAATATTTGAATAGGAGCAGATATTACATTCTCCACCACTGCACCACCTTACATACAATTTAAGATGTAGCTCCAAATTAAACTACACACTGGTGCTTGAACAGTATCAGAGAGAAATATCTCCAAAAGACTGTGTTTGCCTGCCATCTAGTGGTAGAAATAATGTAGTTAATGAATTATTAAATGACAACAAACGGTGGAAGTGACCAATCATTTTCTTGTCCAACTGATAAACATGCTACAGGGTATAGTTTTCCATTGCTTGATCTAGATGTTTACAAATTTGATACAGATTTGGTGAAAAAAACCCTTTTCTGCCAAGGAGACCATTTCAACCAACACAACTGCATGGTTGTTACTATTGTGGAAAACAAACAAATAAATAAAAGAAATATACACTGACTCAAAGCAGAAAGAATGGCCTTACACTATCACTAATAATAGAGACAATGGTAACAATGTTATAAAAAAAAAAGTCTCGCTCTATTTCCATACTAAAATTATTCATGTAAAAATTACTCATGATCTCAGAAGAAAGAGGAAGCTGATGTATTGTGGTGGCTAATTCTGCTAACTGGGACTCCGGCAGAACTGACATCACCTCTACCAAGCGGCAGAGGATAAGAGGAAGAGAAAGAATTTCAAAAAGCTAAACTGAGAAAAACGGTATTGTGCTTTTGTGTGTAAGTGATGGTAAAGAAGCTAGTGATTACAGTAAAATGCTAATTATGCTCATTTTGTAGCAGTAGAGAGGAGTGCGTTTGTGGGAATTGTGTAGCAGTTCAGAATGTTGTACCTTATACTGACTGATGGGGTACTTTTCCAGCAGGTACTCGTCACAGCCACACACTTTGAGGATGTACTTGCCCTGGTATTCCTGCACACACATCTTCAGCTGCTCAGCTGACAACAGCATACTGCGGGTTTTTTTCCTGATGGCTTCTGCTATCACCTGCTCGGGGACACAGTCGTGGTTGATCTTCAATGTATACTTCTGCTTGTCATTGTTGGGCGAGACAATAACCCAGATGACCACGATAATCTGACCTGGATTTTAAAAAAAAAAAAGAAAAAAAAAAAAGAGATGTTTGAGATGATCAGACCTTTAATGTACTCAATGAATGTTTAGTCCCTTAAATCAACTCAGTCATAATGAAAATCCAGGACTGATTGCTGAATTATTTATTTCCAATGAACTGAAAATGCGTGATACATAATTGACAAACCAACAATTTCCCCATTTCTATATGCGTGTCCAACTTCCGCTTACCAGTTTTTTCTTTCTGAGCATGCTACCTAGCCAACAAGGATGCTAGTTAATACATTAAGTCATGGTAAAAGGGAACATTAGTGCTGATGTATATGAAAGCTTCATCAGCCAAGGAAGAAAGCATTCCCCACCTCATGACATTAGCATTGTTAACGCTTCTCCACCCACAATTTTCATGCAGGGTATTTAATGCTATGTATTATCATTTTAAGCTAACTCACATTGTGTGTGATGTAATAAATGGAGTCAGAATAAATAACTAACACTGGTATGTACACTGATCAGGCATTACATTATGACCACCTGCCTAATATTTTGTTGGTCCCCCTTGTGCTGCCAGAACAGCCCTGACCCGTCAAGGCATGGACTCCACTAGATCCCTGAAGGTGTGCTGTGGTATCTGGCACCAAGATGTTAGCAGCAGATCCTTTAAGTCCTGTAAGTTGTGAGGTGGGACTTCCATGGAACTGGCTTGTTTGTCCAGCACATCCCACAGATGCTGGATTGGATTGAGATCTGAGGAATTTGGAGGCGGAGTCAACACCTAATGCACGGTGCATTATCCTGATAAAAGAGGCCAGGAAATACTGTTCCCATCCACAAGGATGGCAGGACCCAAGGTTTCCCAGCAGAACATTGCCCGGTACACCACCGTTCCTTCCTTGGACCACTTTTGATAGATACTGACCACTGCAGACCGGGAACACCCCACAAGAGCTGCAGTTTTGGAGATGCTCTGATCCAGTGGTCTAGCCATCACAATTTGGCCCTTTTGGTCAAACTCGCTCAAATCCTTACACTTGTCCATTTTTCCTGCTTCTAACATCAACTTTGAGGAGAAAATGTTGACTTGCTGTCTAATATATCCCAACCACTAACAGGTGCCATGATGAGGAGATCATCAGTCTCATTCACTTCACCTCTCACTGCTCACAGTGTTATACCTGATCGGTGTATTTAACGTATGACTGGCAAGCAGCTTTTATCATTTAATTAGTTTTATTGGGAGGAATAATGTTTAGAAGTGAATGGAATAGTGTACTCATGTTAAACAAAGCAGTTTTCAACCAGGAAACACAATGCACTATTATTATATTAGAAAAAGAAAAAGATCAACTGTAATTTTATTTATACATTTGAACATTTCTTAACTTGTTGCTTCATTGCATGCACTTGCTCAAAATATTGGCTATGCTCACTGTAAAGACATTTTGTTCTCCCAATTTCTTTAAAACTACAAGCACACATCAAAATTCGAATATTTCTGAACTATCCATTGAAAAATGAAAATAACCATCAGCAACCCTCCAGCCACTTTAAAAGGTAATGTCTCGAACACTTCTGCATTTGGTGTCATTTTCTGTTAAATACCACAACTCCACTACCCTACGATGATGGACAATGTAAGCCACTCTACAAAGAGAAATATAAAAAAAAAGCTTCGTGCACAAGTTACTGGGGAAAATGTTCAAGGTTATCACAGATGGTGTGGATATACACTATACTTCCAAATCATTGAATTCAGGGGTTGGACTCGGCCCCTTAGTTCCAGTGAAAGGAACTCTTAATGCTTCAGCTTCATACCAAGACATTTTGGACAATTTCATGCTCTTTGTGTGAACAGTTTGGGGATGACCCCTTCCTGTTCCAACATGACTGCACACCAGTGACCAAAGCAAGGTCCATAAAGACATGGATGAGTGAGTTTGGTGTGGAGGAACTTGACTGTCCTGCACAGAATCCTGACCTCAACCCCATAGAACACCTTTGGGATGAATTAGAGTGGACACTGTGAGCCAGACCTTCTCGTCCAACATCAGTGCCTGACCTCACAAATGTGCTTCTAGAGGAATGGTCAAAAACACCCATAAACACACTCCTAAACCTTGTGGAAAGCCTTCCCAGAAGAGTTGAAGCTGTTATAGCTGCAAAGGGCGGGACAACTCCATATTACATTCATGTGCATGGAAAGGCAGACGTCCCAAAACTTTTACCAATATATTGTAGATTAGGCTGAAAAATGCTAAATACATGAAATTTGTTGTGTATGCATCCTTGTGCATCAATACCAGACTTAAAAAAAAAAATCACATTCTTTATAATAGAAAACAGGCTGTTTACTCAATTTGAGTTTGAAAAGGAAAAAAAAAATAAATAAATAAATACAACATCAAACCGAGGAATATGGGTAGCACTCATGCCTCCTACCTTTGTCTAATTTGCCAAAAATGTGCTTTGGAAGCTCTGGTGAAGACTCCACGTTGGGAGGGTAAACATATAATGCTCGACTGTGCGGCCCGTTTGAGTCTCTGAGTTCTACTGAGTCTTTGCAGACATTAAGTATATTTCGCCTGAAGTCCTGCACTTCGGGATCCTTCACTAGATCGAATTCGCATACAGGCATTCCAATGGCAAAACCTGAAAGACAGAACAACATTCAAGAACATTTCAATACAGGTTGGTTAGTATCTAAGCCGAGCGAAGGATAATATGAAACGAGTGGGCAATAGAGACTGTGTCTGTGAACTATGTCCAATATAGTAATGTTGTATGAGAACACCCTTAGCATTCTTCCTTTCCCTTTTACAAAAAAAAAATAAAAATAAAAAAAATAATCAGAGATAACACATGTACTACTTTATATCTTTATAGATGGAAATCTTATGTTTGTATTTGAAATCTTTACACTGTTTGTATATGGTGTGTTACTGCAGAGAAGGAGAGAAAAATTTCATTGTAAATTCTTCTCCGGCTCAGCTCAGATTGTTTTGTACACAAAATGTACAGAACACCATCTTTAGACATTATCAAAGCATTTTTCATATTTGCTGACCAGCTGAACGTCAGTGGGTCATGTCTGACATGAAATTGCCTTTTTATGGGAAAGCAGGCAGTTCTTAACCACTTTTACTGACAAATCATACATATCTTTTTAGCAAATAATCAGGCTTGAGAGACTAGATGAAAATTCACACTACCCAATATCTTACAGTGTGCACCGTATCTGTGCTATAATTAAGCAGCAGACAGCTCAACATTTTTATTCTTAAGATTGAAATCCCTGTAGTATTACCGAGAAGGAAGAAGAAGAAGGAAAAAAAAGAGTTCCTACCGATTTCCCGGTTGAGAATTTTCTCCTCTCTGTTGCCTACAGGTTCGATGACTTTTAAGAAAGGCTGGAAGAGCCTGAGATCACAGAGTCTTCTGGTCTCGTCATAAAACTCTTCCCGCTCGGCTTCCTGCGTTACGCTGACGAAGATGTATGAGGCTTCCTCTTGCAACAAGTGATGGAGCGGGAACTTTCGTGCTTCCTTAAACAGTTCATGTTTGATGGTGACAAGTGTGGCCTCACGGAGGCACTCCAGGGTCAGGATCATGCCATTGGGCAGTAGACAGTCCACCAAAATCCTGGGGGGCATCAGATGGATGCCCCATAATTCTCCGGACGATGGCCGTGGAGGCATGTTCTCTAGATCTCACAATTGTCCAATCTCAATGAATACACTTTAAATTATTCAACGTCTTTATCCCCTGAGGAGAGAAAACAATTGCACGTTTATGCGTCTTCAGTAACTAGGTATATTTACAACATTATAAAACATAAAGGTCTCTGCTGACTTGCAGAAAAAGATCATATTTTCCAACAGGGAGTTTCATTTCGGAGTGCAAAATAAACATCAGGGACATAAAGAAAGAAAAGGTACATCATAAAATACAAACTAGGCAAGAGGAAACTGTGCCCTAGATGCCAGAGGCAGAGTATTTAATCACAGGAAAACACGATAAATGATAGTCAAATAAGCTCATGTTTAATATTCACATCCACTATGTCTACTCAAAAAAAAAAACTATTACACCATAACGAACCAAATTAATGATCTAAGACCATTGCGTTCTAACCCATATTATACATGTTCATATATACACCAAAGAAAAGCACGGGCTTCTTAACCACCAAGAGGAAAATAAGGTAAAAATATCACTTTTTTGACTTCTGAACATTGTGTTCATGTTATTAAATAACTAGGCAGCTAAATTACATGAATTATGTACATTATTTTTTCTCAAAGATCAAACTGTATATGCAATGTTTTAGATTTAGCAAATAAATATGCTTGTAAATTGATTAATCTAACGCTAATACCTGTATATAGGGCTTTACTTTGTTTCTGATGCTGTGTGTGGCCTGATCTGATGTCACTCTGTAAACAGGGAAGGAACTAGGATTCGAGAAGAATATACCATTTTGACTTCCCAGTGGTGATGGCATAAGCAACATGGTTCCTATTTATACTGTCGAGAAAGTGAGGCTCACCAAGATATTTTTATTTTATAATAATCTTTAAAAGCACCATGGTTTGTGTTATCTATGGACACCACAGTTACTATTTATGCATATCTCAATTTTCCAAAGCCTATTCTACAAAGAAAGACATTTAAAAACATAATAATAATAAGAAAGAAAGAAAGAAAGAAAGAAAGAAAGAAAGAAAGAAAGAAAGAAAGAAAGAAAGAAAGAAAGAAAGAAAGAAAGAAAGAAAGAAATTAGTGAATGAAGAAAGAAAGAAAGAAAGAAAGAAAGAAAGAAAGAAAGAAAGAAAGAAAGACAAATAAATAGGAAGAAAAAAATCTTTTTAAATGAAAAATGAATCAATTTATTTTTAGCTGCCTTATGCATGGAAAAAAAACAGTCCAGAATCTTTCAAAAAAAAAAAAATCTAGTTCTAAACAAGAAGCCCAAGAACTGCAGCCTGACCCGTCCAGACCAAAAACAGCAAGTTCTGAATGTAAACCACACCCGCAGCCTAACAACATCCTGTCTGAAACCCAACCATCACTAATCAGCAAACAAACCTGACACTTCCACAGAATTTCACTGAAGAAAAGCAGCCCTTATTATTGCCACACGTTACATTGTAATAGTTTTCTTTGTATATTCTAGCTTAGGAAACTGGGGTCAGGTTGCAGGGGTAATTGTTATACAGCGCTCCTAGAGCAGAGGGTCAAGGGATTTGCCCAAGTGCCTAACAGTGGCAGCTTGTCAGTGCTGGGGCTTGAACCCTGACCTTCTGATCATCAAACCAGAGCACTAAGAACCATCTAATGTAGCCTACATCTAACATGGATCATAGTAGGCTGCTTCATTCCATACTAGTTGCCAGAAGTCATCCTTTGTAGCATGCTCAAGCCTAAAATTTTTTAACATGACCAAACCACAATCCAAGATCAGAGACAAACACTTAAGAAATTATCCTTGAACCATCAGGTTCATACAGACATCTCAAGCTGTCCTGAGAATTTAGGATTATGCAACTCACTACTTAAAGAAAACAGGGTGGAACAAGGGCATATTGAAAAACAGCAGCAAAAGCCTACTGAGTCATCACTTCCTAGTCCTGGTCTTAGTGGACACCTCACAGAGTGCTGTCTCAATAACAAAACAATGTGTCATCCAACAGCTTACAGGAAGACGGTGCCATCTGACTCACTTCGCAATTAAAAGAATGTAACACGCGGTGATACGGAAGATATTGCTTCTCAGCATGGAGCCAAGAATATTTGGCACTTCAAACAGAAAAGATGGAGACTTGTTTGGTTTTTCTTTTTTCCCCCCTCTCTAATGACATCAGCCAATTAGTCTGGCAAACAAGTCTATCTCCTAAGTGTGATAAGCAAAAGGCACACTATCCTCAGAGACGTATAGAACATCAGTCAGTATTTACTCCTGAATTCGAGGCAACCAAAGCATCTAATTTTAATCAATAAGGATATGTGAAAACTGTGAGGATGACCAGACTGCACTGTCGTCTACTAAAAGATGAACAACAATGGGAACCAGGGTGTATACACCAATCAGGCATAACATTATGACCACTGAAGTGAATAAGACTGATGATCTCCTCATCATGGCACCTGTTAGTGGGTGGGATATATTAGGCAGAAAGTCAACATTTTGTCCTCAAAGTTGATGTTAGAAGCAGGAAAAATGGACAAGTGTAAGGATTTGAGCGAGTTTGACCAAAAGGGCCGAATTGTGATGGCTAGACCACTGGATCAGAGCATCTCCAAAACTGCAGCTCTTGTGGGGTGTTCCCGGTCTGCAGTGGTCAGTATCTATCAAAAGTGGTCCAAGGAAGGAACAGTGGTGAACCGGAGACAGGGTCATGGATGGTCGAGGCTCACTGATGCACATGGGGAGAGAAGGCTGACCCGTGTGATCCGATCCAACAGACGAGCTACTGTTGCTCAAACTGCTGAAGAAGTTAATGCTGGTTCATTTTGGCAGCAAACGGGGGACCAACACAATATTAGGCAGGTGGTCATAATGTTATGCCTGGTCAGTGAATGTTCCTCTGTAATGAAGCTAAAAGAGCAGTATCCTTACCATAGAGAAGTTTCAGGGAAGCCTCATGCTGGAAACTTCAGGGGAGGTGTAATAGGTCCTGATCATTTACTCCTCTAATGCGAGTGCAGTATTCTGTAACAGGGGGAACAAACACCTTCGCAATAAACACGCAGCCTTTAAAGACAGACAGACAGACAGACAGACAGAAGTCTGTGTTCTAATTTAAAAACCTACTACTAAAAACAAGCGCCACAAACACACACACACACACAAACACACACACACACAGAGAAAGAAAACAACCAGGGCAGTGCGACGACAAAAAGCCAAAACAATAACCGCTCTCTGTTCTCACGAGTCGCCTGCTTACTTCCAATATTTATATAAAACTATAAGATAACGGGATTAACTCCCTGGACGGTTCAAATATTAAACCTACAAGCTATTAAAAAGTCTTTTATAAATGTCTTTTCCTAAGTACCCCTGTCACCGGGATCTCAGCTAGCTAAACGACATGAGCTAAGCGAACCGGCTGGCTAAATAAAATAAAATCCCGCGTCAAGAAAAAAAAGAAAGAAAGCAAGCCATTGTGCATTACCAGTCGTTGTGTTTGTCCGTGTTCGACTTGTTTTTATTTTTTTCCTCCTTGTCTATACATCACGTTCATTTCGGCGAACACACACACATATATGCAAATCACCCGTAATTAGCTAGCTAAATAACTAACCCGACGCCCAAGCTTAGCGAAGAAAGCTAGCACGCTAATTAGAATGGGAGTGTCCTAGCGAAATACTAAAAATACAGTTGAAATGAACTGAAGCGTTATGTGTTTATTCTCATAGCTACTGAACCCCTCAGGTAGTCAAATTTTATAATTGTTTTGTTTTTTCCCTCAACGTCAGTTTGAAATGACCGTCACATATTTAGGAAGCATAACGAAGCAAAGCCACCGATTAGCCACCAAGCTAACCAGCTAGCTAGCCGAAAGGTTCCCGATTCTGGTAACTTGTAAATGTTTTATTTAAAAAAAAAAACCTGGTAAATGTTCAATGGTCCGAATCTTTGCTCGTTCCTTAAGCCCTGTTGCTAGGTTATGGATAAATAAACACGCACGGATCGAGAGCTGTGAGCTAGCGGTTGTTTAATGAGATAAAGCACCCTTTCTGTGTAGTAATCCGCTCTCGGTGTTCCCTCCTGCGGTCTCAGACACAACTCCAGCACGCAGTCGCTGCTCGGGCCTACCCGGCCCGGCCCCGTAGGCGCAGGCTCTCCATAGCAACGACAGACAGCTAATCTCGTTCGTCTTCTTGGGACAGAAACCGCGCATTACTGTACACCGACGGAGTACATGGTCTCCGCTACATGGTGCTTTAATCCAGGAATGAAGAAACCGCTGTCATGGATATCGCGTAGAGGTTAGTTCATGTCAGTAAACATGAAAAACGATGAAGAGCAGGTCGCTTGATGGAGACGCTGACCGCGCTGGTGTGAGTGAGGAGATGAGGAGAGGTGCTGCTGGTGCTGGTGCTGTAGCGCGAGTTGTGATAGGCTTAGCGAGAATGTTTGGATTTCTCAGGAAACTTCAGTGAACTCTGCTGGGGAAAGATAACACCACCACCACTGTGATGTAATGCGACATGATGAACACGGCACGTCAACTATACACACATACACACACACACTATGCACGAACCCATTGTTGACAGCCATAGAAATAAACACAAAAGTGGTGCAAAGTAAAATCAGATTTATTTATTTATTTATTTTTGATCTCGTGTGTTGACGTTCTTCCATATCAACCCACAACCAAGGCAGTAACAAACCTGTAGTGGAATTATTACACACTCAAAATTAATCTTTTCCTCATTAATGTACCTTATAACATAACTTGCAATGATCTGACATTTCAGTTCGATTTGGGGAAAAAAGGGATAAGCAAACTCTGGATCAGATATAAATGTGTTTGTTACTTTAATAAAAAAATAAAAATAAAAAAAAACTTACAGGCGAGACAGATTGCTTAGATTGCATATGATTATATGGATTGTTATCCTAATAATAATAATAATAATAATAATAATAATAATAATAATAATAATAATCCTAATCAGTGCCTTATTACACACTGAAGTAATTGACAGAATTGTTAATCACATTTTTGACTCCTTTTCTCCATAGGAAATGGACTGTACCATTCCAAACACGGTTGGAGGGGGGGTTCGTAATGAGCGTTGCGCCGAATTCCAGACTAAGCCTTGAGCTATTAGACATTTTTTAAAGTTCACATTTCACGATTACATTATACGGTATCCACGTAGTGCAATCGGATCAGTGCAATGTTTTCTTAGTACTCTTACTTCCATTCCCGTTCGGTCGTACCTCCTCCCTCTTTCCTAGTGGCCCGAGTGGCTGGAAGAAGTTCGGCAGCGAGCTTTGAAGGATGCGACGAAGATGGCGATGAACGGAAGGAAAGAAGATGCGTTATATGAGAATGCGGACTACTGCGATATATATAACCTCCAGCATGTACCTTACGGAAGCAGCAGCGGGTATTTCGCTCGGATACAAGGTACAGTAGGTCTGTGGTGCTCCTACGTTACAGGGTGACTAATGCTCTGCTGCGCTTAAAGCCGTGATGCACTGCATCATTTGGAGGTGCAGCACTGAAAATGCGAGATTTTCTCAAAAGTTTTTTTTTTCTTGAGACATCACATTCAGCATGTCGTGTAAAGGAAAATGACTTTCATTATTACACCCTGTAGGATCTATAACTGCAGATGTGGGCTGATGTTTCTCATCTCAGGCTATTTAATTACATAGGCTATACCTGCAGGAATAACATGATGCAATTCTCTTCTCATGTTTGGACTATTTAAAACTGCATATGTCCTTCAATAAATCAAACACCAGATCTACAGAATGTTTAATGGACCTCAGGTATCATTACAATATGTCATTTTCACCACACCGTTCAATCCCCATTTATCAGACCAGGATGAATATTGTGACCGTCCCTAAAATGAACAGGATGGTGTTCTTATTTACAGCACGATCACACGTTAATAACATGATCAAGGCTGTTACACAAATATAAACGTTGGATGGCTGAATATGTATATATGTC
The DNA here is from genome assembly GCF_019097595.1 of Hemibagrus wyckioides. Classification (NCBI taxonomy): domain Eukaryota; kingdom Metazoa; phylum Chordata; class Actinopteri; order Siluriformes; family Bagridae; genus Hemibagrus; species Hemibagrus wyckioides. The sequence goes on from NC_080719.1 coordinate 24,621,037, forward strand.
CAAAGTGTAAAATGAAATTTGGGCCCCATGCACAGGATTTGGACCCAGAATTCCTGTTCTCATCTATAGATTTTGCTTCAGGATCAGAGTTACATGTATCATTATTCTGCTGCTGAGATCATCCATAAGTTTCAGAGTAAGATAATACATTCTCATAGATTTTAGATGGTTACAATCTGTTATGACTAGGTCATATATCTAGATCATATCTAGATCTTTCGTTGCCTTTATAAACGTTGTTCCTAACAGCCACAGCAGAATTTCTGAATGGACTGGATCCGGAAGAGTTGCGTTAAAATTCCTGAATGGATGGGATCTGTTTGTGTTGCTGGTTGTTGTCTGAAACACAAACTGGAAACAAATATCTTTCAAATGTTCTGTAAGACAAGCTCCAGTGTCAGGTGCTTTCTACCTTTACCTTCTCATGTACTCATTGGACCTTGCATTATAGATGCCTAAGGGTACGGCCTTTCACTGAATTAAAGATTTTTCACCACCTCTCTTATTAGTGTTGTTGCCACGGCAGTTCATTTCTGCAACCTGGACAAAAGTAGCATATGACCTTGAACCATGGCCACATATTTCCTCCTTGGGCCTGTTTCTGGGTTTGTATTCTCTGATGCCTAAGAGATATCATGTTTGCCCTCCGACATCACAGAGTAGAGGAACAGATCACTATAGCTGCTCCTTTCAGCAGAAAGCTTAAATCAATACCATAAATGGTCTTCCAAAAGTCTTTGGTAATTCAGAATCCTAAGGGGATTTTCAATGTTGAGTGTTTTGATATATTTGCTCCTGAGATCAAGCTCTTTTGGCCCTGACACATTCTCTGTCCATTGGACTAGAAGCAAATTACACTCTGGTGCTATTTTAGTCTACTCAATCAGTGTTGTCAGGAGTCCATTGGAATGGATATAGTTGATACACGGGTCAACAACAGTGTAGCAGCTGACCCTACACCCTACACCCCTACTCTTCACAAACATATGACTGCATATTTTGTGGAACAACATGGATTACAAGAAGAGACAGAAATACTGCATGAAGCTAGCCTGAATAGCTATGGTCCTATCTATAGGGCTGAATATGGAAGACTTATTTCTTACTGAATTGACAGGATCCTTGCAGTTCATTTTCATTTTCTGTACTTGGTTGCATTCAGCAGACACAATGTTTTTACTTAATAGTTTTCATTTAATAGTAATAATAATAATAATAATAATAATAGCTGTAAAGTTATATCAGTCTTATTTAATTATAAGGATGCATTAAAACTAAGAACCAGAGAAGAAAGACTAAGATATAATATATCAAATGATGTCAGAAGTTTTTCCACCCTCAACAACAATAACAAATAAATACTACTTTGTTGAAGCACTTTTTGGTTTTATTACACCACTCAGTTGTCTTGAGTAAGAATCTTTCAGTGTGGCACAACTTTACTTAGGAATATTTCCTGACTCTTTATTGCAAAAATGTTCTAGATCCAGCAAACTATACCGTCCAGTGCACAGCCAGCTACAGATTTTTAGTTGGATTCAGGTCAGGGCCCCAGTTCTGGCTGGAGAAAAACAGCCCTGTAGCTGATGCTGCCACCACCACCATGCTGCAGCATGACTATGGTGTTCTTTTGGCACCAAACATCCATTTAGGAATTATATAATTATTACACCTAATACATTTTGCCACATGGATTGGAGTTGAGTTTAAATGTTTTTTGTAAGTAAGGGCTTCCATTTATCCACCCTAGCCCATAGCCCAGACATGTGAAGAATATGAGAGATCGTTGTCCCATGCAGAGAGTAATCAATAATTTTCAGATATTCCTGCATCTCCTTTAAGCCTCTTGGTAGTCTCCATGGTAAGTTTTTGTCTTGTCCTTTTATACATTTTGGAGGGATGTCCTGAACTTGTTGATGCATGTCTCTGTGCTGTTCCATTTTTTCTGTTTGCTAAAACTGGCCTTTGTTGTGTTTGATTGTACATCTAAGATTTGGAAATTATTTTATATCTCTCTTCTTTCAAGAAGTTTTCCCTCTATTTTCTCCTAAAATATTTTTCTCTTAATTTCTATACATTGTAATTTCACATTGATAATGGATTTATTTATGTATTTTTTCATCATGAAAAGCTGCCATTTTCTCAGGGGTTTGTAGACGTTTTATTTCCATCGTGTGTGATTATGTATATCTCAGAGATGGGCACATGAGTTTGCATATCAGGTCCAAGTCACCTAAAGTCTTCGGACTTGATTTGCAACTTCATAAGACACTTGAAAACACACCCAGACAGGTTTGATTAGTTAGCGATGTTACTATTGTTAACAAGACATCCTTCTGTTTACATCAGCAAATATTAGCATTTACTATGGCATATTTATGGCATTCTCATCAAAGTCAGTTGATCTAACTGCTACTTTGAGAACTAGAATGAGATCTAGTGTTTATTATTGTAAGGCTAACAGGTGTGCAGTTCATTCCACAATTTTTATTGTGTTAGAATTTGTGGATAAAATGTGATCTCAGTGATTTGGACCGTGGCATGATTGTTGGTCCAGATGGGCTGGTTGAAGTATTTCTATAACTGCTGATCTCTTGGGACTTTTACACACAACAGTCTCTAGAATTTACTCTTAAAAGTGAGTGACAAGTCTTGTCACAGGAAAATGACCTGATTGGTTCAAGCCCATGAAGCATACAGTAACTCAAATAATCACGCTTTACACCTGAGCAGAAAATCATCTCAGAGCACATAAAACATCAAACCTTGAGGTGGATGGGCGACAACAGCAGAAAACCACATTAGATTTTTTTTACATCTGTGCCACTTCTGTCAGCCAAGAACAGGAACTAGAGTCTACTGCTGGCACAGACTCACTAAAACAGAGTGGATGAAGAGTAGAAAAAATAGCGCCTGGTCTTTTTCCAGTCTTCAGCTATCAAGTTGGGGTGATCCTGTGCCCACTGTAGCCTCAGATTCCTGTTCTTGGCTGACCAGAGTGGAACCCAGTGTGGCTTTCTGAGTTTCATTGTTTTACTGTGAACAATACTGTTCTTTATTTTTATTATAGAATTACAGCTCAAATATATTCCTCATGTAGTTTCTGTAGATTCAGGACTTGACTTACTCAAGCTTAAAGACGACTTGACTTGGACCCCTGTATAAGTTCGATCCTGACCTACTGATATTGTGCCTTGTCTCCCTAGCATTACCTTCATATTCATCTTACCAGGATAAAGCATTGAATAAGTAAATGATGGAATGACAAATTTCCACCATTCACACCATCTGCATTGAATCTTCCCTTTCAGGTCCAGAATGTGTTCTGAAGCCTCCTCTGAACCTAATGGGTCAGCATCAGCCTGAGCCCTTCCAGCCCATATCTCCTGCCCAAACTCTTGGCCCAGCACCTGTTTTGATGCCACCAGAACCTCTTGCTTTCCCCCTTTGCAGTCCCCTCTCTGCCAAACCTCCCCCTCACCTCCAGTTGTTCCCAAACCCTGCCATTACAGCACCCCTTGGATCCAGCCCCATACCAACTGAGAACGAGTTCCAGGCAACCGGCAGTGATCAGGACACAGCACTAGAGGAGTTGTGTAGACCTCTCTACTGCAAACTGTGCAACGTCACACTAAACTCTCCCCAGCAGGCGCAGGCACATTATCAGGTAAAAATCACACACTGATGTGGCTGAAATCATTGTGGAATATGTATAGCAGTGCTGAAAAATCCTTTATTCTTAATTTGTAGTCTTCAAATGGTGTAGGATTGTTAGAGCTATGTGGACTTGGTATTGAATTCCACATCCCATTACACCATGAAGCCTACACACATGGATGCCATGGACTCCAGCTCCCATTACACACGTTCAACGTTCACCAGATAACTGATCAAGTGCAAAGTATACTCGTTTCTTCTATACATCTTACAGTGTTTCTTCACCGGCTGTTATCATGCCATGACATTGTGTCATAGTGTCATAGTCTACCTGCTTTATAGTTTTTATGTTTGTTTCCTGTTTTCTGGTTCCATGATTATAGTCATTGCCTATTTGAAAGATTTCACTGTAATGGATTTTGCCTGTCGATTATGCTTCTCTAATAAAGCATCCTATGGTGAAAAAAACACACTATAAGTGTTGACAAGGAAAACTTTTTTGTTAAACATCAGAATATTTTATAATATGTTTATTATTATTTGATTATGTGGAGTATCTGTCATACAAGTCCTTGTATATGTTGTTGCTACTAGAAATGACATTGAATTGTTTGCAAAACAAAAACATTTGCGTAACTACTTGTCAGAACACCTTGCTATAAGAAACTAGTAGCAATACCCATAATACATGCACTACATTCTTCATGACAGATGCTTTTGTTTTGTTGCAGGGAAAAAATCACAGCAAGAAGCTAAGGAATTTTTATGCTGGCAGTCAACAGCCACCTCCAATACGAATACCTGAGGAAGGAGAGCCAGTTTCACAGCAATCCCTCTCCACTCCACCTACAGAGACTGGCACTACAGTGGGCAAGCCGGTAAACATCCACCCACATGTTTTTTTTCCCCTTGTAGATTCAACTCTAACACCTGCTTTTCACTCATTTACTACAGTTCTGAACATATAATAAATCATGATTGTTATATATTTTTTTTGCCAAAAGTTTTGGGACACCCTTCCAAATCATTGAATTCAAACCCTCAGTTCCAGTGAAAGGAACATAATGCTTCAGCTCAGTACCAAAACATGGTACTCCAAATGGATGAATTAGAGTGGAGACTGCGAGACAGGCCTTCTTGTCCAACATCTGTGCCTGACCTCACAAAATCCACTTCTAAAGAAATGGTCAAAAAAATTCCCATAAACACACTCCTAAACCTTGTGGGAAGCCTTCCCAGATGAGTTGAAGCTGTTGTAGCTGCAAAGGGCGGGACAACTCCATATTACATTCATGTGCATGTAAAGGCAGACCCAGTCCCAGTTTTGGTCTGGCTCACAGTCTCTGCTCTAAAGGTGTTCTATGGGGTTGAGGTCAGGACTCTGTGCAGGCCAGTCAAGTTCCTCCACACCAAACTCACTCATCCATGTCTTTATGGACCTTGCTTTGTGCAACTCATTAAGAGTTCCCTTCACTGGAACTAAGGGGCCAAGCCCAAGTTTTGGGGTGTCCCAAAACTTTTGGCATTATAGTATATATATATATATATATATATATATATATATATATATATATATATATATATATAAAGATGCTGCATTCTCTACACTCAGCTGGAAAATAGCCACAGTTTTAATTGCACATTGATCATGTGGTGTCACTCTGTAAGCCTTCGTTCAGTGAAACCAGTGCGATAGTAATCAGAGCCAATCTCGCATTGCTTCTCCCCCACTGCAGGCGTCCTTTATCGGCCCCAGCAGGGTCATCCTGGCCACAGAGAATGACTACTGCAAGCTGTGTGATGCCTCCTTCAGCTCCCCCGCAGTAGCCCATGCTCATTACCAGGGCAAGAACCATGCCAAACGGGTACGGCTTGCTGAGGCCCAGCACAACGCCAGCTCCTTGTGAGTCTCCTCATGCCACTAAACAAAAAAGGCAAAAAAAAAAAACGGAAAAAAAAACACAGCAAACATTAAGAATAACACAATGGTTAAAATCTTATAAATATTCCCACTACTTTTTTTAGTTTTCAGAAGATTCAGATGTGGCTGTGTTAAATGAAAGTTATTTTCTCTGCAATTTATTATTATTATTATTATTATTATTATTATGAGTTGTAGCTCCCTGGGTCCCTAGTTTTATCCTCAGGTTACTCTCTATATAAAATTTCACACCCACCTCTCCAAAACCATGCTATTATTTCTGGCTACTCTAAATTGCTCCTAGGCGTGAATGAGTCTGTGAAAGTGTTCATGGTATGCTGGACTGACTGACCTCCCTTTCAGAGCGTATTCCTAGCTCAGTGATCAGGATCAGAAGTGGCTATTTGAACAATGGAAATTTTATATGATCAAATTTTGAATCAGCCCAGAAGGGCATCTTTAACACTTCTTTCTAGAGCCAAACTGAAGTGAAAGATAGTGTTTATACCTATCCAGAAGATTTGCATAGCAAATACATCTTTTCTGTTTGGCTTTATCTTCTGCCTGGTGTTGCCCTGATAGCTGGGAAGCTCGTTGAAATGTCTGAGTGGCTGGAGTGGGATAAGTCTGATAACTAGCACAGGACATCATGTCCTGCTTTTCTGTTTGAACATTTGTTCAGCACAGTGAGCCTAGACTTGTTTGGTCATTGCCATGTAGTGTTTTTGTTAAACAGAAAAACTCACTTTAGGTGTGTATTGCTATAATTCTTAGAGCAAGCTCACTTCGTGTAACCTCATAATGTTAGCTCAAGTATTACGCTCTCAAGTTTGATTAAGAATGATCTTTTTGCAGGGATGCAGCAGACCTCACACAGCGGCGTTCCAGGAAAGAAGGGAGTGAGTACAAACTGAAGAACCGCAGGACCCACATGAACACTACTATGGCAGGTACATTCAAGGGCACAAGGGTTTTACATACTAAAATATGAAATCGTTTGCACTACTTCATGAATGGTTCAACTTCTAAACTCACTAATATTGTACACACACATCTCGGATTTATTATGAATATATACGCACTATTTATATAGTATAAATAAATAAGCTGTAATAACGTGGCTGCTTTAGATAGCAGTCCATTTGTGACTGTCACATGCTTCCACTATTGCATGATAGGATTTAGTTTCTGGCCTGTGCTCAAGGCAGTGACGTTAAATACTACATTTCTGAGCTGTGTTTTGGCAGCAGTATCTTTTTCAGCAGCTGGCTGCAGATTTCAGTGATAGCTGGCTGTCCTGTGGGTACTGGGCTACTCTCACTAAACACAGTGCCAGGCCTTTGGTGTTTGCAAACTGATCTTCCAGCTCACGTCAGTCTGCCCCTTTGAGCGTCACCCACATGGTGGCAGGTCTCGATCATACACACTTGGCCTTACTGACCCTTCCAAACACACTATACTCTCCTATACACACACACACACACATTCACATTTGCAGACTCTACATTGCACTCAAATAAATCACATGACACATGGCTTTGGGTTTAGTTATATTTTGAAAATACTCTTCCAAAAATAGTGAGGCATAAATTCCATCTTAAAATAAAGTGCTGTGTAGTCCCTCACCCCATTGTATATACCTCTCATCTGCAGTGGTATTAATTACTGTAGCTTATCCAGTGAGGCTCTGGTTAAACTGGTTAGATTGCTTACTAAACAAGTAGTTTTGACCTTGCTGTTAAAAATACACTATATGACTAAAAGTATGTGGATATCTGACCATCACACCCATATGTGGTACTTCGTGAGAACTGTTACCACAAAGTTAGAAACACAGAATAGTCTAGAATGTCTTTGTATGCTGCCCTTCACTGCAACTGATGTATATAACAAGCTCCATTAAAGACAAGAGATATGCACCAAGGTTGGAATGGAAGTACTTTTAGCCTCACAGACACCTGACCTCAATTCCACTGAACTCCTTCAGGATGGAGGCAAACCTCCATGATAAAGCCAACCTTGAGTTCACTGTGTTTTTACAGAAATATGCAGTTCAGAGACCTGGGCTGTTAGTTCAACCCAAGTGGGTTAAGTTAGCTTCTTCAAAACCTGCTGAATGTACTGTGACTGCAATGACAATAACTTCCCATGCTGGATTTGCACAAATGTCTAGATTTACACTAATAATTATTTATGTTTTACAGATTTTAAGTATTGAAGTATTTGCACCAACGAAGAGAGCATATTATTGTGTTTGGTTTATCTTGTGGCAAAACTAGTACAAATAATGCCATAAATAAGTATAGCAATCCTGCACATCCTGGTCCCCCCTAGCTCTTTCCATGACAAGCTTTCCCTTCTCATACTACAGCAAACCCAAAGCATAGCTATTTTTAAAAGGGTTCCTTTGGGTCAGTCCCTCTGTGCACCCCTACCTCACACTTCTTAAACAGAGTGGAAAGATCAGCCACATGCCAAGACGTCCATTCAGTGTAATCTACTAACAAATCCTAAAAATATTTCAATGTATTTGTAGACAAGGAATTTCTGCAGAAAGTTCTGCAAATATTATATTATGTGTAATATGTTCTTAGTTCCTTGGCACATTCCCAAGAAGGTCAATGATGGAAAACTTCACAGGAAAACTCCACCCTGAAACACACAAATAATTCAATTCAAATATTTGTAATGATTTTCTCAACCAGTTTGCTTCTCTGTTCCTGTGAGAAGTGGTGGTCTGCCACATTGATGTCATAGAGCAGCATTACTAATCCAGTTAAAATGTTGTTTAGTCCGACACTAATGCTCTTGTTGCTTAACCCTGCTCCATAATCTAGTGGAAAACATTCCCAGAAGAGTGGAGCCTATTAGAGCAGCAAAGTGGGGATTCAATCTTAAAATGGATGTTCAGTTAGCACATGGACTGTTGGTCAGGTGTCTGCAAACTTTTCACCATGTCATATCAATTACAAGGAGTAGTAAAATATTCTAGATAATGATGAACAGAAGGTCTTCTTTTTCCTTTCCAGTGCCACCCTTGCCTCTGCCACTGGGGTTAAGGTCTCAGTGACTATAATGGTGCTTAGAGAGAACTGTAAAATATAATTATTATAATGATTTAATGATAGTTGTTGAATGTTTCCACTCACAGAGCTCTTGTTCACTGGATGTTTTTTGTTTTTCACACCATTCATGTGAAGAGACTGGAGATTAGACGTTTCTGAAATACTCAAACCAGCCAGTTTGTCACCATCAACCATGCCAAGTCACTGAAATCACATTTTCCTCAATGTTGTATTTAATGTGTACATTAGCTGCATGAAAGAGCACAGGTATAGGTGGATGGTGGAAGTATGTACTTGTGTTGTGTGCAGATATCTTTCCTGTAGACAGTATCTTATTCTCCAAGTATCCTTATCTTATCAGTTTTCTTGGATGTCAGTTTCAGGGCCGTATTACAACCCACGGCCAAGGCAGAGAATCCCACGTGACTTGGCCATGTGTGTGACGCCAAGTGGGCAGTTCTATTGCTCCATGTGCAACACGGGTGCTAGCGACGAGGCTGACTTCCGCCTGCACCTGGAGAGCAAACAGCACAAGAGCAAAGTGTCTGAGCAGCGCTACCGCAGTGAGATGGAGAATCTGGGCTACACATAGGAGGCCGTCCGTAAGGAAAAGAAGACCGGAATCGTCCATGTAATTCTCCAAGTGCCCATATTAGCTTTGTTACAGAAGAGTTGTGCATTTGCACTGAACCAGTCTTACATACTTTGCATGGAAAGTTTTAATTCAGTGATACTGAAATGAAAAGACAGCTACCTCTTGCAGAATTACAGGTCATTTTTATGTCAGATTGTGCAGCTTTGGATTTATGGGAGCATCCTGTTTTATTGTACTTGAGAAACTGGTCCCTCCAAGGATTTTTTTATTTTTTGCTCCCACGCTAGGATGATGGTGAAAGATGGCAGCTTTTGCAAAGGTCATCAGGATCATAATGATTTTTATCAGTATTAAAGTTGGATTAGATTATGGGGACTTCCAATCTACTGTATGTGTGACTCTGCAGGTTCTGGTTGAATTATTTTATTTTATTTTATTTTTTTTACATTTATGATCCAGTTTCTTCTTTCCTGGACCTAATGTACATATTGTATATTGTGCAATGAATGCCTCAAAAAGGAAAGGGATACATTTTAAAAGGTCAGAGGCAAACCTCCACACTACAGCCAGCCTTAGGTTCACTGTGTTATTACAGGAATACACCGAGTGCAGAGACCCAGACTGCCATCAGAAGGTTAGTGTCACTACAACTGGGTTCATGTTAGCTTCTTCAGAACCTGCTGAATGTACTGTGACTGCGATGACAATAACTTTCCTTGCTGGATTTGCACAAGTGTCTAGATTTACACTAATAATTATTTATGAATTTATTTATGTTTTACGGATTTTAAGTATTGAAGTATTTGCACCAACGAAGAGAGCGCATTCTTGTGTTTGGTTTATCTTGTGGCAAATAATGCTTCAGTATAGCAATCCTGCACATCCTGGTCCCCCCTAGCTCTTTCCATGACAAGCTTTCCCTTCTCATACTACAGCAAACCCAAAGCATAGCTATTTTTAAAAGGGTTCCTTTGGGTCAGTCCCTCTGTGCACCCCTACCTCACTCTTCTTAAACAGAGTGGAAAGATCAGCCACATGCCAAGACGTCCATTCAGTGTAATCTACTAACAAATCCTAAAAATATTTCAATGTATTTGTAGACAAGGAATTTCTGTGGGAAGTTATGTGAGAGTTTTGTTGATTTTGTAAGGCCATGCACATGCTGGCAGGTTATTATTTATTAGATTAGATTAGATTCAACTTTATTGTCACTGCACATGTGGGTACAAGGCAACGAAATATAGTTAGCATCTAACCAGAAGTGCATTTCGCAGTGCAAATAATTAGCAAATATAATAAGTATATACAATAAATAATTTGCATATATAAACAATATACAAAAATATATAAATAATTTGCATATATAACAGTATATAAACAGTGGGAGGTAAATGCAATGAGTGCAAATGAGCAATGATTGTAGTGGTGCAATAAAGAAGGTATTGTTATCTACCCTGCATACTCATTGCTCCTTTTATTATTTTGAAAGAGCAATGCGTGTACAAGGCAAGTTAACTTTCAAATCATGATATATATATGATATATATGGTCGATAATGAAAAACTTCACGGGAAAACTCCACCCTGAAACACACCTAAATAATTCAAATATTTGTGATGATTTTCTCAACCAATTTGTTTCCACACTGGTGTCACAGAGCAGCATTACCAGTCCAGTTAAAATGTAGTTTAGTTTCCAAACCTATAAAGACCAGGTTATGATCAGTTAGCTCCTAAAAAATAGAAATAAAGCAGAAGTTGCTTTTCTCTCACTCCAGTGATATTCAATGTCATATTAATGAGAAATCCAACACAGAAGTACTGGAGACTGCTATACAGATGAAGGACGTGGCTGTGGCAGAGACTCTAAAGGCCATCTACGAGATGACAGACATGATGCAACTGACGGCGGTATTAGATACGGAAGTGAGAGAGCTGGACAGAGTAGAGGATATAAGCGGTCTGCATCAGTCTTTGTGAGTAGAACTGAAAGAAGGGCTAAATCCTATTTGTCACCTCTATCAGCAGTCTTGTGGGTAATGTATGAAGGAGTTAAACGCAACATGTTAATGAAGATGTTTAAACTAAAAAGCAATTTGCACATGCATGTTTTCAGGGTGGATCTTTCCTGTAAAGGCTTCACTGTCAGTGAATTCTGTGGTGCACATAAATACTTGTTTACTTCTACAGAGACTTTCAGGCATTTTAAAGTAAGGGCATTGCAGAAGAATGAAAAAGAAGAACGCCTCTTTTTTTTACCACTCTTCCATTCCATTCCTGTGTTTGTCATTAAATCATTAATGATCTGTATGACTACTGTAGAAACACCTGTTTGGTTTTAATTAGTGGTAAATATGCATAATATTTTAAAATGGTGTAAGCATGACAATGTGTATGGATGTGTAAAGAGGAAGAATACACTGCAAGCTGGAAAAGCTGAGTGTCTTTATAAACCCGTTTCTCATACGCACAAAGGTGTTGCTAGCTCAGGCCTCAGGCTTTGTTGGCTTAAAGCCATAAACTTATTTCTGCTTGCTGCACTAATATCATTGTTTGAGAACAAAGGTTTTCAGGTTCAGTGTTGAAAAACATGAAGCACATTTATCTTTGTGATGATCTGGTCACTGTGCAGATGTCATGTGTTTTCACTGCTCTCCGGTCATTTACTGTATGCACTCTGGTTGAATTCTCTTTCCCAAAGTGTTAATGGTCATGAACTCTTAAGGCTGCACAGTGTTGCCCATAAGATCAAGGCTCTTTTATATTTCTCCACATACTATTGGCTCTAAAATCAGGCTATGATAAGGGAAACGTTCTTCACTGACCGACTTCTTCAGTGCACAGCAATAATCTCTGGTGTTGAATCAATGCCTTGAATGAACAAACCAACCCCGTAGAAGTGAATTCAACACAGTAGGTGTTCATTTTGCTCTGTCAGTTTTAAACATTTATGCTAAATGAGGCAGAACTACTTTTAGGCATGTAGTGCCTCAGATCGAAGAGATTCTAAGCAAGTACTTTGTTGTTTGTTAGAGTTAGCTGGACAGTCCAGGCGTTTCCTGTGTGGAGCGGGAAAGCAGGAAGCAGTGACCCCCACATACAAACAGGCTTTCCCCCCAGGACACTATCCACACACCGGCTCATCTCGCTTCTCCCAGCCAAAACCAACACTGACTTCCAGAATGGCCTCGTCGGTCATTTTGCTCTGAAACTGTGTGGTTTTCTCTCTTTATTTAGTGATGATGATGATGATGATGATGATGATGAGATGGAATAAGATAGTGCCTTCTAAAACCACACTTTCATCTCATGTATGCCCCTGGGACTTTCCCAGGAAAGATGTTTTGGGTCCATTCATGGTGCAATATGTGGCAATATTTGATTCCTTTTTTTCATGAAATTATAATAATATTTAATAAGTACTGAAGGATCACAAATATTTGGACAAGATAAAGGAATATAACTTACTGAACTCACTTACTGAAGAGACTGCCGGGACGATTATTTTCACTGCATTAACATGCGTATGTATATACATAATGTTTCATTAAATAAGAATTACTTCAGCACTTTTGCACTGGTTTTTATGAACATGTGAATCAGTCATAATGTTAACCCACTTGTTTTCGTCCGAGTATTAAAAGGCATTTCCAGAGTTAAACCTGTGTCTACAGTGTAATAATCTCATTATCATCTTGCTTAAAAGACCACACCCTAGAGATTCATATTCACTAAGCAGCACTGTCCAAAGAGGAAGTCAGCTGACTGATTTGGGTGACTGTCTGTTCATCAGCATTTGGACTACCGAATCCTGTGTTCTACAGCAGAGGAAGTACAGCTAATGTGTCAGTCTAATATCTAATCTGATCTTCTCACAGAGCACATTATTCAGATTCTGTAATGCTATTTGTTTAACAGAGTTTAGATTTGATCTAATTAGCTTCCTCTAGCAAATACTTGTAGATTTTTATTTACATGTAATAAACAGACTGATGTACGGCGAAAAAAAAAATTGGGCTAATGTGGGTTTTTCGAAAAAGCTCAAACATTTCACAGTCTTGGTTAAAGATAATGTTTTTTTTTGGTTAAAGTATGTTATAGGCAGTAAAAAAGCATAAAATGTGGCAACAGGGTCTTCTTCAGGCCAACACGATGCACAAGCATTGTCTGAGGTTGAGGCAAATTTTCCCAAATGCTTTCAATTGCCTATGTTGTGAAATTCTGTCTATTCGTGTGTGTGTGTGTGTGTGTGATTTCCAAAATCTTTACCTAGTTTGGTTCAGTTTTGTTATTGCTTCAGTTCAGCAATAACAAAAACAAGCTTTTTTTGTCCATCGGTGGAGAGATAAACTGTGATCCCACATAATTCTTCAAGAAGGATAGTAGCAGGACAAATATTAGCCAGATTCATTTTAAATAAACAATACGCAACTCTTAAAGTTATCCGTTGGAGCCACATTTGACATTTGGCACCAAACAAAATTAAAGCACCTTGCGGATCAGAAACGTCGAAAGAAAATGGAATGAAACAGACAGGCACAGGCAATTCAAACCCAAAGATCATGTTGAGTGCCAGTGTTGTCAGTGAAGAACAACAAAGGGCAGTGGATCGTGGAGAAGTGAAAAAAAAAAGCCTGGATGGACAAATGCAGGTTCCTGTTTCATTATGCTGATGGAAAGAATGCTTTCCCGGTATGCAGTAAGGGTTCTGCAACCTACTGAAGAATATCTGAACAGCATGACGTGAGCAAGTATATCCACGCATAGATGGATGTTTTAATCTGATAATGAGTCATAGAACATTTCCAGGAACCGGATAGTGAGTTTTCATTTTAGCTTAGAAGACTTTAATTTTGGATCTTAACCCTACTTTAAGATGAAATGGATGTGCTACTTCTGCATCTTTTAGAACCCATGATTTGATTTGGTGAATACTGTTTTGAAGTTTTACTGTGTAGGTGTACCTAATTAACTGACATCTGAATGTATTTGCATATGAAAATGTGAAAAAATGTTCATATATAAATATATATAAAACCAATCTCTTACAAAAAACTGTTTTGTCTACCTATCATTATCACAATATTAAAAAAAAAGTGTAAAAGTGTAATTATTGTTGTATGCTGCCATTGAAACAGTGATACCTTGATTATGGAGAATAAAATATGACTTATAATAGGTATAATAATAGAATATAATAGAATAAAAAATTCCTCAATTATCAAAATGGACCTGAGAGCAGATGAGGGGTTTCCCTGTAGACTTGGTCACCCCTTCTCTTCTCTTTTAGTAGTTTTTCTTGTTGAGAGATATACAACTGCCTATCGGAAACACTATATGGCCAAACGTTTGTGGACACCTTGACCATAATGCCCACATCGGCTAGTTCAGTACCCTATTCCAAATCCCCCTTTGCTATTATAATAACCTAAGCTTTATGCTGTATTTTAGAATTCTATCTATGGGGTTTTAAGTCCAGAAACATGCAGAAAAAAAGTGATTTATGGAGCAGTTCATGAAGATTAGGACTAAGATTGAGCAATATCTAATAACGAAGAAATGAGCAATTAGTGTAGTACAGCTTATGATAATTAAGACGGACAGAAAAGCCTTCAACCAAGTGGTTCAGTTCACGTCATCTGTACATGCATGACACAGAGTTCAGTGGAATCCTTAGGAAGGAAATGCAACCAGAAGGAGCACAGGTCCAGTGGTGACAGCAGAGGGAGCTAGATCATTACACCACCAACTGTGAGTACACTACAGCCAATAGAGTAATGAGAAATACTACTGCAACCCAACACTCAGGTCCAACATGTACTGTGAGATTAAAGGAGTCCATGCTCCTGTATATCATGTGGGAGCGTTTGCAGTGATTATTTATTAACCTATCCTATTCATTATATCTATGAACCAGTGAAGAACTGTAGAAGAATGTGGGAAAGTCAGTTCAGTTCAAAGTGAGGACACAGTTGCGTTTTCTTAAAAGCATGTCTTCTACATGAAACAAAGCTAAAAGCTTAATTTGCATCTCATCTCATTCCATCCCATCACTTCCCTTGAGGCAGTCGTTCAACTGTTTATTGTCAGCTGTGTGTTTGTGTGTTTGAGCAGAATACATGATTTACAACACTGAATCATCTCTACTGTTCGTGGAATGCTCTGCTCACATCACCGGGCACAGACGCCATAGGGCACCATTCCACACCCCTCCTTTCACAGCCCGTTATGTTTGGGGGTGAATATATGGGGCAATTTTCATACCAACAGCTGATGTCATTCTCCCTGAACTCTAACCTCCCTTGACCAGGTCACAGATGGAAAGATCTATTGCTAGTCTATTGCTTGTTTCTTGGCCCTAAGTCTATTGCTAGGGCCAAGGAACAAACCCATTAAACCCTAAGACGTGGCCTGTACATCAGGACACTCTCCGGTATCCTGGCAAGTTGATACTGGTTTATTTGTGCTACTAAGAGGTATATATCACCTGCTGGCAGGGATCTTTTAGTGTTGCTATACAACAGAGTAATGGTTTACAGCAATATTTGTCATGCTTCAGTTGACCATAAAACTGTGTCTGGTGAACACTTACTGTATTTAACCCTTTATATGACTGTGATTAGTGGGACTTAAAAGGTCTCATTGATTTACTGGGAAGAAGAGACCTTTGTGTGGATATCTGGAAAAAAAAGATTTTTCTGTTGTTTAATTCTAACAAAAAGACAACAAAATACAACATAATAATATTTAATCAAAATCTTTAATTGTCTTTTTTTATATACTTAGTCTTTATGTAAAGATTGCCTAGGCAAGTTTAACAACTATGGTAGTAAAGACACAAGCTCTTCCACACCAACCTTCATAAACTATGTCTATATTTTCAGAATATTATACTATGTCACTGTATATATATACACTGACCAGGCATAACATTATGACCACCTGCCTAATATTGTGTTGGTCCCCCTTTCTGTCGCCAAAACAGCCCTGACCCGTCCTGCACTGTGTATTCTGACCCCTTTCTATCAGAACCAGCATTAACTTCTTCAGCAGTTTGAGCAACAGTAGCTCGTCTGTTGGATCGGATCACACGGGCCAGCCTTCTCTCCCCATGTGCATCAATGAGCCTTGGCCACCCATGACCCTGTCTCCGGTTCACCACTGTTCCTTCCTTGGAGCACTTTTGATAGATACTGACCACTGCAGACCGGGAACACCCCACTAGAGCTGCAGTTTTGGAGATGCTCTGATCCAGTGGTCTAGCCATCACAATTTGGCCCTTCGTCAAACTCTCTCAAATCCTTACACTTGTCCATTTTTCCTCTCACTGCTCATAATGTTATGCCTGACCGGTGTATATAGCAGAAGTCAAAATTTCGACATCTGATGGTTTTCTGAAGCTGCTTAGATTTAGGAAAATTGTCATGTCACTGTAGATCTATAGAACACAGACAGCAGATCATTTAATATGTTTATGGTCAGTTCTTTAATTTAATATGTTTATGGTCAGTTCCTTCCTTCTGAATTCATTCAATAATTCATGTTCAACCCTTACTACACTGAACCTCATTTACAAAGTTCACTATATAAAAATTGGAGCATTTGTAGAAACAAGAAAGGACACAGCATGCGCTCACTCACTGTTTCCACTATTGAGTTAAAAGACGAAAGTGATTTAAAGTTTCCATAACATCAGCATGATGTGAAGGACCTTTGTGTGTCTATTTTTGTAAATTTTCTTAATTAACACATAGAGAGGATATATTGGGAAGTTAACGACCATTTACCTTGTGATTTCATTTTGTGAATTGTATTGCTATTCCGAATACACAGCGTTGCAATGGTGAATCAGCTGCTCTTCACCGCTATGAAGTGAATAGAGGGAGAGATAAATGGGTAAGATGTTTCTTCCTGCACTATTCTTCCTTTCTATGCAGATGTCCTTGTGTAAGAACTGCTGCAGCTGCAAAGAAAGGCCATGAGTGTGAGGAAGTGTGTGTCAGGCCCAGGCTACATTCTGTTACCAAGGGAACGGGAGGAAGTGAGGGCTTCCTATTCACTGGGAGTGTGTACTGTCTGTTGTCTCCTGAACCGAGTGCATATAAATGCCCTGTTTTAGCTGACAGTTCAGCATACTGAAGTACTCTTAACCAGACCACAGAAAGTTTCCCATTGTTGTTGATACATTGATACATCCTTTGAATACTTGTTTCACTTGGAATTTTTGCTTTTTAGTAAGTATAAATTCTCTAGATCGCAAGACAGTGATACATCAAGCAATATAATATAAGCAATTTAAGCCATTCTAAATTTTGTAAATAAATAATTCCTAAACAATTCAAATGACATTTTAAGGAGTACTCGTGGTGTAGTAGTTAAAATGGCAGGGTCAGGAATCTGTAAGGAATAAAATAACTGGTGGTTCTGTTATGGTGGGATACAAAATTTGTCGAACCCACACATCCATAACGAGAGCATGCATAATGACATTTGAGCAGTACATCAACAATGGAGGTCACATGACCCTTTACTGTAGATTTGTACTGATTTTGCTGTAGGTTTATGTGAAATTGATTTAAAAATAAAAAAAGAAGAAGTGTGGTTGCTTTTTTATTGGAATAATTTTAGTATCTGATAATTGATAATTCACTGATGCCCTAATTAAGTTGTCATAAACTGTGATAAATTATGCTTATATACTGATCAAGCATAACATTGTGCCTAATATTTTGTTGGTCCCACTTTTGGTGCCAAAACAGCCCTGACCCGTCCTGCACTGTGAACCAGCATTAACTTCTTCAGCAATCTGAGCAACAGTAACTCGTCTGTTGGATTGGATCACACGGGCCAGCCTTCACTCCCCACGTGCTTTGGCCGCCCATGACCCTGTCTCTGGTTCACCACTGCACTACTGGATCTGAGGATTGATAATATGGACTCAAAAATAAATGAGAGAGAATTAATCACAAAAATCATCATATGAGTCACTCCTACACTTCCCTAGTCAAGTGTTCCTGTCTCAATGAGCAGCAGTTATCTTCTGGCTTTAACAGTGTCTGTGGAAACTGCCACATCAACTTCAAGTAAAATCATCCAGCTGTGGCTTTCTTATACTTTTGTAAATAACAATATCTAATAAAATGCATTCAATGGGACAATAAAACTGACAGAAGGCTGTGCATGAGGTGGAAAGAGGCTGAGAGGAAATGATAAAAATGAGGAACCCGTGCTCCGATTAGTGTCTATGGCTGTGTGTCTTCAGTGTCAGTCAGCTGACTGCAGTTTTTGGACATTTGATTCAGCCACAATTGACCTGTCCTTGTGATATTCACAGATGTTTTACTGCATGAGTCTTTGGTAGTTATCTGGAAGATTCCCTAGAATGTTGTTCATCCAGTGCTTTAATATCATTTAAAAAAGAATGCTGAAATTTCACAGTATAATCCAAAGGAAAATCTAGTTTATTAAAGAAAATTGAGTCCTAGTTTTTTTCCCCAAAAAATATTTTAATATTATAAATATGCTATTTACACACTACTTAATGTATGAGAGTATTATCAAAAGGAAATGTTCACTGACGTTTAAACACATAATAAAGTGAACTCTTAGGCACTTTTATGGTGAAAAAAAACAGAAGCTAATTTTTAATGTAACACCTCTAACATGCAAAAAAATTGTTAAAGGAGTTCCTGGATACATATATATATATATATGTTGTTAAAACTGTATTGATCTGTGTTACATGTATTAGTTTCCCACTAGAAATTTTAGAACCCATTAAAGAATTAATTACAGACTAAAATGGTCATCAAGGACAAAGTACAACTCCATTTGGTTTTACTGATGGTTTAGTAAATTAAGCTATTGATTCTCTGGAAATAAGCAGAGCTGTGGAATCTGCAATCATGCGGAGATTACTGAACATCGATCAGATCTGAGCACAAACATGAAACTGTAACTAAGTGCACATTACACAAGTTATTACTTGGTTACAGATTTATTCTTTAAGTTTAATGTGTTATTTATGCAGCAAACCTGCTGAACTTTCACAAATGCATTTTTTTTAATGAAAGCCATGAAGGTGTGTGATATTTTTCTGGTCAGCAATTCAGAAGGAGTTCATCAGTCCAGACATGGTAAAGAGCAGGTATGAAAAGCTTCATGTCAGCTCCACTAGTAAGTGAATATGACCGACACTGGACTTCACCTTTGCTGTTACCACAATTCCAGCTACAAATTTCAGTCTCCGAAAGCTCGACATCGTCCGAGAAAAATGTCTGTCCTTGTCACCGCAACACAGATTGATTAGCAAAATTTGACAGGCACATCAAACTCTTGTCACTGGTCAATGGTCAATACTATGTCTATTCCTTATAGATGCATAGAGGTTCATCATTCCATTTCTGACCGTTCATCTTTCCATTCAAATCTGGTCCTGCTTGGGTCGGCTGCACTTTTTGCTGCCCTCCACGAAGTGTGAGGCAGATGTAAGTATCACGCGATCAGTCCTGTGAGGAACATAGTGGTTAGAGAGTTGTCTCTCTCTCTTTCACTCTATTTTCTCTCTTTCCTTTGATCCATCTCAATGGCAGTCCGGCCTACCTCTTAATGCGGCTTATCCGCTCACAGAGGATGGAAAGGTATTGTGTGAGCTTGACCATGGCAACGATGAGCACGCCGATCACTAGCGTGCATGTGGGCCACAGCAGCGAGGAGAGAATGGCGGCACGACCGTAGAGGCGCGTCAGGATGGCGCTGTCCTGCTGTTCTGCTGGGTCTGTGTAACAACGCACCTGCTGCTGGACCTTCAGCCGCTCAGAGATGTTCAGTACCAAGGCATGCATCGTTGAGTGATCTTTACGGCACTTAGGGACAAAGAAACACTGTGATAAAAAAAAGAGAGAGAAAGTTTTACCATTACTATTGCAAACATTAGAGATTATTTTAGTAATTGCAGTTTTATATAACAAAGACCCTACATCCTGATTTAACTGCATAAAAACTTTATATAAAAAACTATAACTTTAAATATCCTTAGTCATTCCTGTAGGATCAGTGTCTCTTGTTGAATTGGAATAAAGTCAATAATTACTTAGAACTAAATACTATTGCACAATGATGTAATGCTTACAAAGTAATAGTCCACACTTTGATTATATATAACGTGTGTCCTGTTTCATCATGTGTTGTTTTTTTTTTTTTTGCTTTATGTTTGGTTTCTTCGTGTTCATTTTTTTGTTATGCCATCCTCAAATCCTCAAAGGTTTTAGCTCAATGCTATTCTTAGACCCTGTGACCTATTTAAGTAGTATCAGGACATGCTTTTTGGAGCCTGCGAAGCACTTCTGTAAATCATTCTGGATAAGCTATGAGGGTATTTTCCGAATGATTTAAAGGGTTCTGTGTTCTGTTGTGTTAGCTCTTGATCAGTTTGTATTTGTATCTATGTCCAGTTTTATTGTGCATTTGGAATCCTTTGCTTGTCTGTATAAATTTGGTTTTGTCTGTTTATTTTTTAAAGATAGGCGAGAGAGTTTTTACAATCTGAGACCTTTAATACTTTCTGACAGGAATAAAATACTAAATAAATGAATGCCTGCAAACCTGACAAATTACAACTGGACCAAGAAGAACAAAATACAAATATTATTGTAATGAATGCAGATCTCATGGTCCTCCTACAGGTTTCTTTTCTCGATAAATTCTCTTTTTTTTTTTTGAGAAAGGCGTCCATACGGTGGCTGAGAAGTGCAAAACACAAGAACAAACCCAAAAACACAAGGACAATTCAGACAAAGTGGAAAAGGTAGGTATAGTTAGTGAATGGAATTCTTCCCTCTGATTGGACGAGACATGGGTCTCTCAGGATCTACAGGAAGTCCAGCAGTATCTGCAGCAGTAGAAAGTGGATTGGTGTGTGTATGAACACAGCTCTGCTCTTATAGCGCTCCTTACCTCCTTTAATCAAACAAACATTCCTGGTGTGTTTTTAGAGATCGTAAACTAATCTTTACTCCATGATACACTATCAGTATATCCAACATCACACCATATGAACGTCCTTCCTCACAGTAGCACTGAATGAACTCCATTTTCTTATCAATATAAATATATATGTTTGTTATTCTCTTTAAAAGATTTAAAGTTGCACTATCGAGAAAAAATGGTTTAAAGTGAAGGCAGAACTCCACACATGTACAAGAAATAAAGTTAGATACACAATTTCCTACTTCCTGTAGAGCCTGAGTGACAGATGTCTCGTCCAATCAGAGGGAAGAATTCCATTCACAAAAACTATACCTACCTTTCCCCCTTCATCTGAATTCTCCTTGTGTTTTTGGATTTGTTATTGTGTTTTGCACTTCTCGGCCACCATATGTCTACCTTCGAAACATCTCCCACTAGAACATTCCCAGGAAGTAAAATCAACTCTGAATTAAAGTTCCCATTATGTTCTGTGTTTTGTGCTTTGTCTATACCTCAGGATTGTCCTCCTGGGTTTCCTCATTGTGGGACAGTTTCAGTATTCGTCCTGATGAGTTCAGACTGACGTACACCTGCAGGCACGGGTATCTGGAGCTCTTCCGGCACTCTGCTCCACAGCTGTAGCTACAGTTAATTTCCCCAATAATAGTTGCATTTAGCACGGTACAGCTTGACTCCTCTGTCCACACACTGAAGGATAGAGAGGGACAGGGGTGAGTGAAGAGGATATACAGATAGAAGATGACTGATTCTGTATGTTCTTATCTAGACATGTAATAAAAGGCAGGAGTATACACGGAAAGTGGAAAATAAAGTCTGCAACTTGGTTTCTCTAAAGAATTCATTTCTAAGCAATGCACAACAAAGTATTATCCCTAACGTGACTTCTGTAGGAAGATAAGAACCCAAAAAATGATTTCTGGCCTATTTTCCTCATTTATAGGTGCACAGTATGTACTCATGTTTTATATTTAGACCTTGCTAAATATCATTTGTATGGAAGTTAATTACATCTTAGGAAATTTCCATTTTGCTGATATTCGGGTATTTTACAGAATCCTGCCTTTTTTTAAATCCAGAAACAAGTGAAATTTCTTTAGACTTGTAAGTTGCTGAGATATTGAACAGGTCGTTATCGATATTATATTATAATCGGCTTAAAAACTTTGGTATGATTTTCCATCATGAGCAGCGTTATTATTTGCAGTAATTGTGACAGACGAACCAACAGATTGTGCTTCTCTGTTTATCAGAATACACAGTGCCAATCTGGAGCTTGACTTATTCAGACTTCTGTTCTGATTATATTTCTATTATCCCAGCTTTACACTCAGCATATGTCAGACTTAAGGTTTAGATCTTTTGATATTAATCACCCATTCCATTAATTTCATTGAATGTCTGTTTCATCTCACATGTGAAATATTTGGCATCTTTGTTGAATCTGAGTTTATACCAAGAATCTGTCATGGTTTGGCTTAAAGTGTTTCATAGGACAGAAAAGTGGGATATGAACATTTTTGCAGAAACAACAGATCAGATTCATTATTGCTAATATGCACATTTATGATTGGTCAAGATCTACCAATTCATAAACTTTCTTTGTACATACATTACTGTCACGATCCTGTGAATTTCGTGGTAACAGATTAGGTTCTTTCTGCATTCATTGACAGTTTGGATGGATTTAATCATCGCTCTCTATATAAAATTATTTAATGTCACAGACTTTAAAAGTGACTGAATATCCATACCTGTCTGAATATGACCGCACCATTGTAATGCCCAGGACAAAGTACATCATGACAGAAAAGAAGATCATGCTAAGCCCAAGGAGAATAGCTCTGTCCTCTCCTGCTTTCAGTGCGGTCACAGTCTTCTTCTTGTCCAGAATGTCATATTCTCTAATCTTCTGATAAATGGTCCTGGACGTCAGATAGAGACATAAAGCTTAATGGCTTATTCTACTGGAAAAAGAACACCTACAGGCTTCCAGACAACTGGACAAATCCTGTTCCTTAGTATTAGAAGGTTCTCTCCAATTCAGTCTTAACTTAAACTCATAATATGCATGATATGTTGAGCATTCAACCCCCCATACAGAGCCAATAGCTAACTAATTTGCCTCTAATTCCCATAAGAAACTCAGAGAGACTCAATTAACAAAGCCGCAATGGATGCTAATAGGATTTACCCTTCAAGATCAAACAAACATAAAGAGTTCTATTGAAGTCCATCTAGATTAAAGAGCATCAATAATCAATGGCGCAAAGTAAAAGAGGAATTTATTTACAACTTCTGCATGTTTAAGACACATTCAGCATTAATATGGTAATAGGATAGACTTTCTAACACACAAGGTACACTCTAAACAAAAATTTATTTGTTGGAAGCATTTAATTAAGGAGTGAATTCCAAACCAAACTCAATTCAACCACAGGAAATTCAAGAGTCTTTTGAAAATGCATGAAAATGTGGCTTACTTGTATAAGCGCTAACTTGAAAGATTTATGTAAGGTGAAATGAGGCATATTGAGACTTTTACTCCCATTTAACTTACACAGTGTCCTAATTACTGTGTAAGAGTAAACTTTCAAAAAATGAGTTCAAATAACAATTCAACAGCGCAAAATGTTCTGAAATGAGCAGATAGCATACCTTCTTTCATTTCCTGATCCCTGAGGTCCTTTGGATCCAGCCCACAGGAACATCCTCCCAGCACTTTCCAAAGTACTCGACAAGGACTGCTGGGATAATCTATTGGGCACACACACTCTCAGTCAACCATGAGTGCTCAGGTCTTGCATCCCTCCACTGTTTCCACTATTAAATATCAAAAGCTGGGGAAACATGAATCTCTCGCGAGCAAGTGTTTCTCTCTGAGTCAGGGCTCAGAGCCAGCATCACTCACAACATTCTGAGACGCTTCATCGTGCACAGAGGTTGGAAAACAAAACCAGGGAAGGGTCTTGCGTCGATAAAGTTAAAAAAAAAAAAAAAATTCCAAGAGCCAGCTGAAGAACACAGCAGGAGAAAATGATCAAGGCATAGTCCTCAGGGAGGAGTGAAGTGTGTCTACCTGAATAAAGCAGCTCTCTACAAACATAGCTGACATCAGTCGACGGGTCGCCTTCATCTGCTCCCTCATTTCCTGCTTGCTTGTTTGTTATTGACTATTCATAGGTAGTGAGCGAGCAGCGGGATGGGGGGATAATGAGCAGAGCACTGGGCAGGGAAAGGAGCACCCACCATGCTACTGATCCCCAATAGCATCAGTGACTACCTCCCTCCCTCACCCACTCTCTCATTTACTGACTCACCAAGCAAGCAAGAGAACAGTGGGTGGGGGGTGACCATTCTTCAGAGCTTCCTTGTCTCCAGCAGCTGGCCACTGATTGGCCTTTATAGCACATCGGTGACACAGGTGTTTGAGGGCTCTTGCGAGTGGCTGCACACACTTGTGAAAGTAACAAAGGACGGCTTACCTGAAGTACATTTGTGAGTGTGTGGGGGATACATCAGTCCAAATAAACCCATTCAGGTCCATTTAAATGGCCCAGATCATTTGTTTATAATTTGTTATTGTTAGTGAGTGAGTGGGTGTTTAAGTAAGCAAGTGATTTAGTGGCATGTAAATGTGAGAGTAAATGAGGGGTTGAGAAGAACATTGAGTAAAGACAATGAATGAGGTATAAATGATCGTCTGGGTATCTGAGATAAATACGGTTTTGGAAAAGGGAAAAGGGGAATGAATGAATGACTGTTTAGCAAGGGTCTGGAAAAAGGAGTTGATAAATGAAGGACTGATGGACAAACACTGAATTTGAGTGAATGACCAAGGCATTGGTTGAATCAATGATGAAGGATAAATGAGGGTCTGTTTTAGGGAACTTATTAAATAAATGGTGGATGGACATATGGTGGTCTGGTTATGTGAATTTTGAGTGAATGACTGAGGGAAAATTATAGGCAAGGTATCAATGATAAAGGGTTTGGTTTAGGGAATGGTTAAATGAATGACTGAGAGATAAATGAGTGTCTCGGAAAGGGAACAGGTGAATAAATGAGGAATGGTTTGGATAAGGGAATGGATGAATGAATGACAAATAAATGAGAGTTTGAGTAAGGAAACATGTAAATGAAGGATGAACAAATGAATGACTGAATAAATGACTGATTGAATGAATGAGAAACATACTATGGGAAAGAGTGAGAAATTACAGTGAAGCTTGTGGTGGATGACTGAGCCACTGAGGGAGTAGGTGAGTGACTAAGGGACTCTGGTTAATTGAGTTGAGCGAATGAGTAGGTGACGATGGTAATTGGAGGCCAAGTGAATAACTGAGGTCATCAATAGCGTGACACAGTGAGAGAATTACTGTTTCAGTGGAATAAATCTAGAGCCATTGGCAGTGTTTTTCACTTTGAACAGAATCACCAAGATGTGTTTTAATAGATCAGCCAAATGCTATATGCCTTTGTAATTACCTTGGAGTGCAATTATGTGTTGTAATTTTAAGAGCAGGGACATGTAGAGCATTACCAAAACATCTGGACCTTTTTTAAAAATGAAGGCATGCATCATCAAATTGACGAAATCCTGACAACAAACATGCAGTGATATTTGTTTTTGGTGCATCCAGGTTAAGCTAAAAATAGCTGTGATGATGTGTTCAGAAGAATAGTACCTACATGCTTGCAGGGGTGGTTTTTATGATATAAATGGATGATTTCTATTGGATTGGATATGAGTGTACACTATTGTGTAGGCAAGAATGTTGTCCTTTCTGAGGTGTTGATACTTGTATTGCTAAATAACATGCTAATATTCCTGTCCAGAGGCTCGAAGAACATGAAGATACTGATAACTGATTATTCTCCTCTTTACTCACAGCTGTTTGTGGAAACCATACAGCTACCAGTTCAAACCTCTGACAAGTGAATGGTATCATTTTCTGTTTCATCTCCGAAACAGATAAATTAATAGGGCTTAATAGAAACAAGTATTCACATTGTTGTGGAAGAAAATGACTCCACATGCAGTGTCTAGGACTGACTGCTTTAAAATGTTGGAGAAGAAAGTAAAAATAAAGTGTGTTTTTATGGTGCTCCGTGTCCACTGGGCCTCGTTAGCAATGTTATGTTTATTAGTTCTACGATCCCCTGTGCATTTATTTAAGACATAATTACATGCCTAATGTTGCATGAAAATTGTGACACTAATGAGAACAATGGAAGTAAACTGCTAACAAAGCAGAAAATAGTTGATGAAGTTAAAGTGAAATCATTTCTGTTTCTGGAATGAATGTGACCATGCTGTGACTCTGAATCACATTGTCCTTCCTTTACCTACTACTACTACTACTACTTATAACTTGCAAAACTGTTTACTTCACAGTCATTTATGTTAAAGTTTATATATAAATGCATCCATTTTATAATGATAAAATTTCTAAATCAAAAAGCTCCATATTATAAAAGACTAGCAATATGAACTGCGTTATTATTTATGACATGTTCTTTTGTGACTGTTCTTTTACTTTTCCACCACTTTCTCTGTAACAGGACGAGCTGCATTATTTCTGTCTTATTAACTTCAAGGCATACAGAAGGACCAATGGTTTATAGCTGCTATAATGGAAGTCATAACAGGAACCAACATGTTTTATGGACATTACAGACCATTAAGCATCACTACCTGTATAAATGGATAAAGGTATGACTTGTTGTTTAATAAATTGACAATTAGCCAATTAGCAAATTCTCACTCTATTTACTGAATCCACTTTTAACACATTTTGATATTGAACCTTCTGGTCATTCACTTCATACCTATAAACAAGGCACTGTACTCTGACATCTAAAAACTCAGCAAGCAGAAAGTTTTGTCTGACGTTAAATTAAATACGTGTTCACAATTAACACTATGGCAGATTTTACTCCATAAGCAGACCCGGGATTTTAAAAGTGGTTTTGTCTCATTAAAAGTATAAAATTGCTTAACAACTATCCAACAAAACATATTTTAGGTATAGTAAATATATATATATATATATTTTAGAACTCTAATGACATTTTCCCTGTGTATTCATTTACCATTCACATCAAGCGGAATGTGATTACCTTTTAATGAGTGCATTTTCTGGTCATTAATCTAACGAGAGTTTCATTATGGAATATTTCTACTCTGCTGGTCAGAAAGGGATGCTTATCCAAACACACGCTTATAAAAGTGCATGGAATATTAAACGATCTCCGCTGTGCAGCTGATGCAAATGCAGGTGGATAAACAAAAGAGGCCACTATGCAAACCAAACTGATCTGAGATCTGAGGTTTCCATACTGAGAGACCTTCTGTTCCTGTTAATGAAACAGAAATATGGAAGCAAAACTAGCTCAGAATCTTCAATGTGTTATATCTCAGACTAAAAAGCTGTTTATTTAAAATATTAAAGACTGAATAATAGACATTTACTGCAAGTGTGTAGATACTGCCTGCTATCAGTAGATATTTTGCATGGTCATGTGATCATCCTCCTGTATCCTTTCTTTCTTTCTTTCTTTCTTTCTTTCTTTCTTTCTTTCTTTCTTTCTTTCTTTCTTTCTTTCTTTCTTTCTTTCTTTCTTTCATCATAAATTGTATTTATCCAATAGGTGAATATGAGATAAGCATCATATTATACCTTTATGCACTTTTTATCCATTTAAGTCTACATGCAATACACTTCTCTTATTCTATTTTCCTTCCCCATTCCCCCAATCCATACACATCTGTTTATCCCATATCTCATTCCCTGTTTCACGTTACCTTTATCTCCTTCTGTTTCTGCTTTCGTTATTTGTATTTCAGGCTCTGTCTGCTTGAATATAGATTATGATAAAGTACTTGCTCGTGATTACTGTTTCTGTGAGTGTTTGCTCAGTCTGCTTGTTCCAACTGTGAGCATAGAAAAAAAAAACCTAATGAAACATTCTGTACGCACTTCCTGCCACAGAAACCTTTCTTTCTAGATCTCTGGGTCCTTGATTGTTTACTCACCCACACGTTCTCTGTTTGGTTTAAGTCAAGTAACACATCTCCAACCTCGCAAAAGGCTTAGTCTGTAGTAGTCGCTCCAAATTTGATTCATGTTTAAGCTTCTGACAGAGGTATTTTAGAAGCCATTGTACAGACTACATATCCTGCAACCTGTTATCATTAAAGTTTTGAGCTCAGCATTTGCTGTGTACAGTACTGTCAACTCTCATTATTTTATGGTGAGCTTCATTAACCAATAATTTATCTCCAGGTATCTAAAACTCCAAAACACAATGAGCATAGTACTGTCATTGACAGAATCCAGCGATGTTGTTGTTCCTGGTATAAATTGTCTTGCAGGGTCAAAAAGACATCAATATGAGATTTCATGGAAACAACACCACCAGCAATGAGGGAAAAAAATATCACAAAATAGTATGAAGAATCAGCGCTGGGGTTTATATCATTCTAGCCCAGATTGTAGATTCAAGCAGCCTATCAGAGAGACAGTCATGTCTGGTGATTATGGCAGAAAATGGCTTTAGAGGAGAAACTAAATTAAGATACACTGAGCACACAGCGTTCAATAAAAAGTACAAATTACACAAAAGAACAGAACAGCAGACAGAACTGAAACGTTTAATATCAGTTTCCTGACAGTCAGAACATCTGTCTTTTACATGTCATTTATAACCAGATGCTGCTCTCATCTTCAACAAAAGTGTGACCAGGTCATTCAAATGGTGAAAGAGAGGACAGGGAACTAAAGCTTTTTTTGGAATTCTTGAGTCTGTTTAACATTGACTTTGTTTCAGTGTTTCTATCGTGTGTACTGATAAATAAAGCTTTCTCGATGCAACCGACTGAGAGAAGATAATCTAAGCTAAAGCTCAGTGGAAAGAGTTCAGTGCAAATCTCTACGCTCTTCACCCAGAGTGCTTTATGTGTTTTTTTGCTCCAGCTGGGGGCTATTTTTTAAACAGTGACGTGATTTTGGAGGAACAAAGCTACGGGATCGTTGTGATTCTACAAACAGTCCTTTTTCTTTTTTTTCCTCAAGATGTCCTCTTTCAGATCTTTATGTAATTTTAACATCAATCACTCCCAGTTAAACACAGATCGTCACGCTAAAATTACTCTTCCCAGACCAGTATTCACCTCTAAATTACATGCTTAGGGAGGAGGAATAAGCAGTCGCAATTCCAAAGGGAAAATGTTCATTCTAACAGGATCCTAACAATCCTAATAATCAAAGCCAAAAACACTGAAACCAGAGGTGGAATAATTCCAACATGTCAGTTCATTGTAAAACAAAAAAATGCCTGTTTTTATAATGCACTAACTACCCATATTTCTGACAAAGCCATTTTATAATTCATTAAAAATATACAGTTGTATAGTTAGCTAGGAAATACGCAGTATTGTGCTTTAAAGCATGCTCTTCAGTAGCTAGTATGGAGTATTAAATAGTTACAGTGTGCAGTAACAAGAAGTGTGTAGTTACATACGGTGAAGAATGCAAGCCTGTGCCATCCTCATTACAGTATAAGAGTTTAATAATTCGCCTATAGACAGCATCAACAATTTAATAGAGCAAAGCTTACCTTTAGGGCACTGTATACTTAAACAAAATGAAACAAAACACCAACCTTCTTGTCATTTCCTAGTTTAAGTTCAGTGCATTCTAAAAGAAACATTTATATAATATAAAATATATAATATACATATTAAAGCTCTGTTTGATTAATTCTGCACTTACAGGCAATAAAATCCATATAATATCATGGGTAGTGTCACTGAGTGTCAGCGTCCATGCGATATTAATAAAGTCCAGTGAACACTAAATTAATACGACCTTGTGCTGTTCTTATCTCGCAGATCACTAACTGCGGATTTGTTAACACTGTCAGTGATTTCTTTCCCCTCTTTTTTTTTTAACATCATTTACTCTTAAAGAAAACATTGCTGCCAGCTGTCTGGTGGCAAATATTTGCTCAACACCATGAGAGCAGCCTGCTAACTGGTGCAGCCTGAGCGAATTTCACCCCACAACTATCTCAACCATATATCCCTTTTTATTTATTTTTTATTTTATTTTATCAAGCCAATGGAGTTGCATATTGAAATACCTGCATTCGCACAGTTGTCTCTGGCTGTTATAGGATGAAGCGCAGTCGCAGTAAGAAGTAGCCATTATTTCAGCGCTTTAAGCATGGTCAGGCTTCTGTCAACAGATTATTCAGCAGGGCCAGACTAACTGGCAATAAAGGACTGACATGCCACTCCTGGGGCAAGCGCCACACACACATTTGTCAATATTGTTTTGTGGGCAGGAGGGGAGGGATCATGACAGCGGCTATCAATTGGCTCTTCC
Organism: Hemibagrus wyckioides; assembly: GCF_019097595.1. Lineage (NCBI taxonomy): Eukaryota > Metazoa > Chordata > Actinopteri > Siluriformes > Bagridae > Hemibagrus > Hemibagrus wyckioides. The sequence goes on from NC_080719.1 coordinate 24,651,651, forward strand.
AGTCCAACCTCTGGTTGGGAATCCACTCAGCAGGCTGTTAATCTTCCTCATTTAGGCCCAAGTCATTCTGAGGCAGACCAACAGTAGGGTAAATAGCTTTAAACAACAACAGTGATAAATTACAGACAGCTCTGACGCATATGCTAAGTCTTGCATTATGAGCTGCACTAAGGGTTTTTTTTAGCTGCTAAGTTTTGCTCCCCATCTCATTAAGTATTTCCTGATGGTGCACAACTACAGAAATAAAGAATTTGAAGAATAGCTGCCTAGTATAGTCTTGTATGTTGCTTATTCCAGATTGCCAATCATTTGACTGATTTCAAACAGCTTTTTATGATGAAAACAACCAAGGCTGATTGGTGTAATCAGAACTTGCCTACAAAAGTTCCATTCATTATATGTGTTTGTGACTGAGCAATCAAACAATGACCAACGCATTAAAAAAATTATATATATATATTAAAAACAAAAACAAACAAAAAAAAAAACAACAGTAATTGATTGCCACATGAAGGTCATAGCACAGGCTCTATCAATAAGTGAGACAGATTCCTATCCAAAGGAATATCTATTCAGCTTGAAATCTTTAGCAATGGCTTTAATTGTCATCATTGATGATGAGTTGATGAACAGTTCTGCAATTCAAACCAATAACCTTCCACTCTCTAGTGTTGAACCTTAACTAAAGAGCTCATAATGTTTCAGTATATCTACACTGCACTTCACCTACAGTATCTTTCTAGTATTGGGTTAATGCAGGAAACATTTGGGCCATCTTTGGATGATTAATGGTTCCAGCTTATTCAAGAGGTTCTAGGAAAAAAGTGAAAAGTGTTTTTCTAATAATGTAGCATTTTGGACTGTGATGGTACTGGTATCTGTTTATAGCTCCAAATATCCATATCTAAACCTGAAGCTGGTGTGTCCTATACTGAAAGTTGTTTTTAGTTTTTGAATTTAATGTGAATCCTACCACTGGTGAAGAAACCATGGGGTAAAAACTGGAAAAGGTACAAATGCCAGCACTGTTATCAGGATCTGTGAATTCTGAGTTGATGAGCTGGGGCTGTGTTCTAGCATCCAGGTTCAGAAGAATTAATTGCACTCAACAATGGTAAGTTATTAAGTGTGTGGGCTGGAAATGAGCCACCATTTATTTGTCTTCTAGGACAGAAACTTCTCCAGGCCACTGGCTCTGAGTGCTGCAACTGGCATCAGAGCATCCTGTCTAACAGGTCCTTACTCCAAATGAAACTGTTTCAAAAGGCACCATGGATCTGCTTGTTTTGGTATGTTTAACCTGGACTCTCTGACGGAAGTATGCCATTTATGCACATGCACTTCCTGATATAACTCAAAACCCTGGCTTGTCAGCACTGGTATGGCTACAGGTTGGGAAGGTCAAATGGAAAACTTTGCTTGCGTGCATGCTTTAGCTTTTTATGTTCCACTGGAATGCTCCAAGGTCAAACACATCATCACATTCAATTGATCAGTGGGCCTTTATTTGAGGATGTATAGCATGGATTCAGTAGTGATAAGTGATATATATTTATGGGTTATCTTACTTCATTGTAACTCAATACAAATAATTTAAATTTGATCTCATCTTTCTGTTTTTGACCCCTTTGGCTCTCCATGCTCTACACCTGTTTTTGGCCTTGTAAGCTTTTCACTTCCTTTTTATGGTCTAATCATCCTGTTCTGATTGTTCTCTTGCTCTCCCTGTTTCTACTCTTACATGCATATATGATTTATCTTACATTTATAATATTTTTGGACTGTCACAATGATTCTAATACAACCTGGACTACATTAATACTGCAAAGTATATGTAACTATATAAGACTGTCCAACAACCCACACAAAGGCATGATAATGTACAAAGTTACAGAGAACCAGTATCAGTTGCTGCATTACACACACCACCACCTCCACCACCACCAGCAACAACAAAAGAGTTCAACAAATCTATAAATTCTATGAATAACTTATGATGCCATTTATTCCACCAGTTCATCATTGGTATCACCCCCAAGCATTTCCAGTGTGAATTAAATCACATCAGATCAGACGTTATTAATTCAATTTGACTGAAGTTGATATTATTTTGTCTAGGCTGGTGCCAGATCCTGACACACCTCTAATGCTGTTGCTTCTCTCTTCCTCTGGACCTGCCAGACTCATCCTGATGTTCTGCTTCTGCTTGGATCTTTCTACACATGTGACTTCTGGTGCTGTGGATGGTCCCTCATACATACCCAAGTGATTGCATTCCTGAAAAAAATGTCACCCTTGCTTCATGATATAATTACAGCTGACAATATATATGTATTGTAGATTTGTAACTGCTGCTGTAATCATAAAGACTGTCCTGTGCTCATGCCATGATTCTTAGTGTATTAAGAGATAGCAACTTCAGTTCAAACGTTTCTTCGGTGTAAAGGATCAGGATTAATTCATTAATAGTCATATTGATTTTCCTAGACAGTAGAATGGTATTTAATGCTCACTTGTGCTTAAAGTCAGAACTGCGCATAGCTGAGACTTCACGTCTGTTTTCAGCAGACTGTCCCCTGCCTGAACTTCTCTCTAAATATCACATAGGTCTTTAGATATGTCTGAAGTCTGTCTGCAATTTTGGTATTAAATCCTGTTAATCAGCTGTGAATACACACATTCATCTGCCTTTACTCTGCTCCAGCTATATACTGTAACGGTTTGTATTCACACTATCCAGTGTCACCCAGAAGAAAATGGGTTCCCTTTTGCAGTCTGCTTCCTCTCTTTGTCAAGTTTCTTTGTCATGTTGTTTCAGGGAGTTTTCCTTGCCACAGTCAGCCCTGGCATGCTCATTATGGATCTAAATCTACATGAAGATCTCTCTAAAGCTCCTTTGTGACAATGCCTATTAGTCTCATACAAACTGGAATGGGATTAACAACACTGTTCTAAGCCACCATGACCATACCATATAATATTATTTTAATTAATTCAAATTCATTGCCATACAGAATTTTTCAATGTGCTACTTTGCTTATCCTGTGCTAGCTTCCTTAATACTGCTTTTCTCATCTCAGGCACACAGAGGACATCAGAAGGCCACAGGAAAACCAGGATAAAGAGCATAATGCCCTCAACTGTGAGAGATTTAGATTTCATGTAATCAGGCCTGCTTGTCCTCAGGTGCCACTTCAAATGCCCATTTGCAAAATTTACACAACTGGGAGGATGAAATAGAGAAAACAAGAGCTACGTGCCTTCCAGTATTGATATTATTCTTGTTTGGATCGGACCTTTCTGCTTTGACAGCTCACACTGGTGTTCATGAGTGACTGATATCTGTTAGCAGACAATTCAGTAATGTAGCATGCATGATATATCTGATATATACAGTATATCTTGTAAATAAATTAACTCAGTTACATTTAGATATCAGGTTTGGCCTTGCCATTAGGGGGCACAAGCTATTATTTAGACAGCTATTTATTAAATTAGATGGCATAGAGAATGCTGCTGGATTTCTGGGGGAGGAAGCGATGTTGGAAACTGACAGCCCTAAGATTGAGGAATAGTTTCCTGGTGTATGGACCTTTTATGTTTAATAGACTCTTAGCCAACTCTGCTTATGTAGTTTGTGGGCATTTATCGTGTTAATATCAAACAGATCTGTGTGAAAGATTGATTATTGACATCATAATCAAATAAAGTAGAATATTATTTGCTCTAAAGGTGAAAAGCTAATCAATTCACTATTAGAGAAAAAAATAATGAAAAACAAGCACTTCTTTTCCAGGAGTGGAAGTGCATATGCAGTAAAATTACTAAATTGTACTAAAAGCACAAGAATTGCATTGATAATGGATCAGTTTCTTAATCAAATTTACTGCGGTTTTTGTTATTGATTTTTTTTTGGGGGGGGGGTGTTGTTTTTGACTAGCTCTTTACACGGTGAGATCTTAGCAAGCAAATAACATTAGGCCAAAGTAACATTAGGAAGTAACCTAAATGAAATTATATTTATGTTTTCTGAAAAAAGAAAGAAGAAAAGTCAAATGATATTGTTCATAGAAAAACTTGGTAAGAAATTATTTTTTGGCTGTTTTTTTAGAATTCAGAAAGAAAAATGGATTTGTGTGACATCAAGCTTGTAATGTGGCCACAGCCAAAAACACAAAACTGTTATCATGGACAGATCAGCCTTGCTGTACTGCAGGCACAAAATGAGAAAGAAAATATCATTTAATATAATGGAATTGCTTGACAGTTTGTCAGAAACTGGGCATGCCTCAAACCCAACAGGATCAGAACTGTATAGCCAAGGTTAAAGTGGAGCTCCAGGATAAAATAAATAGCTGCCATTCCTACAATTAACAGAAGAGTCCCACACAATCCACTAGTCTTTACAGGGATCTAAAATAGTCTGTGTTATCTAACACACTCATAGTTTATTTAACATACTCATCATTTAGAGCTCAACAGACTGTCTGGTGTTTTAGGTGGTAATGGGATGTCACTGTGCTTCGCCCTGGCATGTTTCACAGTGTAATAGTGCTAAAATTAGAAGCAAGCAGAAGTGCTGGGTGGGTGGGCTCCTGCTGATCATCCTGAAGGTCAGACAGTATAGCTGGAACAGGACTAAAGGTCAGGGTGGATGGGCAACATAAGAAAGATATCCTGGAGATATACATGTGAATGGAGGTGTACTCAGAAATACACACACAGACAGGCAAGGATGTCTTCCTGATCAGTAAAGCCATCTGTCGTCAGTATAATGATCTCTAACCTGAATTCTCTCTTTAAATCTCCCTAACTAAAGTCTAAAATTAAATGATTGTATCAGTGAGAGCTGCTGAATGTCATGAAAAGTTGAGATGTCATTCAGAATGCTATGAGGTTTGATAAAAAGAGACTAAAACATACAATTTTAAATGGAATTTGTCTCTGGGCTAGACTTTTCTGACAAAGTTTATTCAAACACCCGCCCCCACATAGCACTACAAAAAATATCGGTTTAAAAAAAAATTGAACATAATAACAGAATACAAAACTGATAATGAATGATATAATGGAATATAATAAATGTGCAAACAAAAAAAATCTTGAGAAGCTTTGCAACTCATTCTTTTAACAATGTACATTCTAGGTAATTCTCAAAAAACCTTAAAAAGCATTCTTTGCCATGATGCTACAGTATTTCAGAAATGATCCTTACATTCTTTGCAAAAAGATATGACAACATAAGTGCTTTGCATGAAGCACCGAAACATCAGCATTACTACCATTATAAAACTAGCCTTACTGTTATAAAATTAGCATTATCGTTATAAAAGGTCCAACTCAAGCAGATTACTTGCGAAATACAAAGAACAATTCAGGACTCAATTTGTTTGTGTTATTAATTTTATGTTCCAGTACTTCCATGCCAAGGAGCTTTGTCCTACCTCCAGGTGTCAGCAGCAGTTTAGCCGTTTCTGCCGATAGGATTAGTTTAACCAGTTTCTGAGAGTCAATGTTGGTCACTCGGTTGCGCTAATGCTGGGTGTAAGCCGACATGCTCAAAACATTTCACATAGCATGTAGTGCAATAGGAGTGACAAGCACAATAGACTCACTCCCAGACTTAAAATTAGCCGGCTACTGTGAATGTATGCATGTGTCACACGGGGTTACTTCTTTGGCTGAAGTCACTAACTTTTGGTGTCCTTTAGGGCGAGTCAGGATTGTGCCATGATTTTTATTTGATTATTGTCCTAAATAATGGATTTAAAGATGCTGTTCAAGATGCTGTTTGTTTATGTATGTTTGTTAACAAAATGTGTCATGTGACACCAAGATTAATTTAGGGGTTTCACATTAAGGTGGACGAAAACTTATGCCCTCACAACTAAACTGATTTTCCAGTATTATGGGCTGTTTTATGTAGATGTGGGCCTAATGTTGAAGCACAGAAGTGCTTTATATTACAATTTCCCTTCACTGGAACCAAAGGAGTCCAAACCTGTAGCATGACAATGCCCCTGTGCACAAAGCCAGCTCCATAAAGACATGGTTTGCAGAGATTTGTGTAAAAGAACTTGAGTATCCTGAGCCCTGGCTTGAACATTACTGAACACTTTTTCAGACGAACTAAACCCCAGGCCTTCCTCACACCAATGCCTGATCTCACTAAAGCTCTTGTTTGTAGAACCATCATAAATCTTGGCAGATACTAAATCCATTTCAGTTCCCGGTCACACTACGAAATGTTGAAAAGAATATTAGCAAATCATGGTATTCACCCTCTTCACACTTGTACAAGTCTGATTAGGAAATGTTTAATGACGGTTACTACAAATGAAGGTATTGCTAGTTATTAAATACAAAGGTTCACATTCTTGTCAGTCTGGAGTGTTTATGATAATTATTCAAAATTATATGATCATAAATCATAAGTTCCTGTTTACACAACTGTACCTTTTGAATATGTACTAGTTATATATATAGAGTAATATAGTTATACACCGATCAGCCATATCATTATGAGCAGTGACTGGTGAAGTGAACGAGACTGAGTATCTCCTCATCATGGCACCTGTTAGTGGGTGGGATATATTAGGCAGCAAGTCAACATTTTGTCCTCAAAGTTGATGTTAGAAGCAGGAAAAATGGACAAGTGTAAGGATTTGAGCGAGTTTGACCAAAAGGGCCAAATTGTGATGGCTAGACCACTGGATCAGAGCATCTCCAAAACTGCAGCTCTTGTGGGGTGTTCCCGGTCTGCAGTGGTCAGTATCTATCAAAAGTGGTCCAAGGAAGGAACAGTGGTGAACCGGAGACAGGGTCATGGGCGGCCGAGGCTCATTGATGCCAGTGGGGAGAGAAGGCTGGCCCGTGTGATCCGACCCAACAGACGAGCTACTGTTGCTCACATTGCTGAAGAAGTTAATGCTGGTTCTGATAGAAAGGGGTCAGAATACACAGTGCAGGACGGGTCAGGGCTGTTTTGGCAGCAAAAGGGGGACCGACACAATATTAGGTAGGTGGTCATAATGTTATGCCTGTTCAGTGTATACAGTTGTATCCAGTTTCTGCAAAAATAAAAATCATTTATAATCTGGTGTCACCTAGATGAAGATGGTTCCATTTGAGTCTGGTTCCTCTTTAGGATTTTTTCCTCATGTCATCTCCTTGCCACCATTTTGTCTCTGGCTTGCTCAGGGAATTTATACATTTCTGTAAAGCTGCTTTGTGTCCTGGTGCATTGTTAAAATCGCTATACAAATAAAATTCAGTTTAATTTAACTTAACAACACTGTGGTATAATGAGTCGTAAAAACCAGTTAGACATGTTCCCATATGCAAATACCAACTGTTCATCACTGGTTTCACAAGGGCACAGAGTTCAAACTGTTCACAGAATCTTGCTTTCTTCATGGGGTAAGTGTCTAGGTGTTGTTGCTGTTGTTGGACCAAACCAAGTGTAGGCAAAAAGTTGAAGTGTAAAAGGTGTAAGTAGCTCATCTTAGCTAACTATTACACATTTTTCTGTAACAAATTCAGGCAGTTCTGTTTTTCTAGCATGTATCTGCCATCTAGAGGACAAGATATTAATCTGCAGTGGACTAGATGCCCACTCCTGTTGGTGTGGTGTGATGCCAGTGAAAATTTCCTTGAAGTCTTCCAACAAATCCAGCGATTATTCCTTGCCGTCTGAAGACTCTGGAGACTTTGGAGAACATTTACACACTATTTTTAATTTTTATAATAGTGTTAACTTTGCACCTGATTGATGACTGTGTTATTTGCCTTCTTTGGCTCACTAACTTTTTTATATTCCATCCCTTTTGTGTTGTTGAGACTCTCACTGTGTGTCTCTGTGATTGTGTCTGTGTTTGGGTTTCAGCCTTTCCCAGTTTTTCCGGTTATTGCTTTTCATTTCTTTTCTTTTTTTTGTGTGTGTGGAGGGTTTAAATGAATCAGAAAACAGTTCACAGAATTGTTACGGAAGTACACAAGCAACATGTAGAAGCATTACACACTCCACATATAAATGATCACACAACACATTACAAACCCAGATCAAAGTAAACATCAGCAGAAAGTAGGAGTGTAGTTTCGAGTTATGACGCAGATTTAACCTGATAAAGATCTGCTGAAGTGATAAAAAATAAAAAAATATTGCGAAAACCATGAAAGGATTTCAAAATGATAGAAGTTAGGCAGAGAGATAGAAAAAACAAAACAAGAAACCATCTTACCCATCTCTTCTCACAGATCTTTTCACATGTCTCTCGTGGAGCATGGTGCCCTGTTTGTGCTTTTGGCCCTTACTGTTTCTTTGTTCTTGTCCAGAGGAGGAAAGACCGGAAAGAATTGCGGGTGTTTATGTTCTTCTGGCACAGGAAAGTCGTGGTCTGAACTATAAGAGAAAACAAGCAACTTTTCACATGAGCATTTCTCACCTAACAAATTACAACTAAAAGTATGAAAAAAGCTTAGAATTTAACAAATATTAAATTCTAAAATTAAATAAAAATGTTAATAAAAGAAAGATTGTGTCTACAAAAAATAGTGAATAGTGAAAAATAATAGTAAAGTTTGTTTCAATGTTCTTTAAATATACAAAAATCTCAAAAAACGAATAAATGTAAAAAAAAAATCAAAGTAAAATTGATTCTTTTTTTTTCCCATTCATTTACTCATTCAGTGGTCACAACAGGAAGACAGTAGGAGGGAGGAGTAGGAAGGAGGATGCTGGAGAAAGCAGAGAACACTTTATAACACTTTATAAACGATGCAAAAGAGAGTAGCTTAGTCTCACAACTCAAACTCCAAAGTGCTAAAATGGACTGGTGGTGCCTAGGCTTCCAATCCATTGTGTCCCTGACCAGAATAAAGTGGCTAGTGAAAATAAACGAATACAAAAATGTAAAAAGAAATAAAATGAAATAAAATAGAAATAAAATCAAACAAACAAACAAACAAATAAATAAATGTCCTGGCGGTGCATAGTCTTTGAATCCACTGTGTCCCTGACCAGAATGAAGTGGCTAGTGAAAATAATGAATGCAGGCATTCATTCTAATAAAAAATTCATTCAAATAAAAAATGAATGAATTAAATAAATAAATAAATAAATAAATAAATAGATAGATAGATAGATAGATAGATAGATAGATAGATAGATAGATAGATAGATAGATAGATAGATAGATAGATAGATAGATAGATAGATAGATAAATAAATAAATAATTGTTTCCTACATTTAGTATCCATTTAATTTCAGTGAAGTTGTCCTTGACAGAGACAAAAAAAATTTGATCTGTTTTCTTAACAAAGATGCTGCATGTAATAATATTCAAAAATCTCTAGGACACACACCACCCAGTGAGATTGTTCAAATTGTGTGAACCCATCCCAGATGAACAATGGAAAATAGAAACAATATTTTCTGTAAATGAGAAAATATATATCTAATAACAAGTATCACACACATGCACTGTTACACCTCTGTAATTTTACATAATTATATATCCACTAAACTGTACTAACTGCACTAAAGTGTGTGCATAAGAATAAATTGTTATACAGTAATGTTATGACTATATTACAGATGTGTAAACATTGCTCGAGGCTTCAGATGCTTGGTGCACATTAAACCCAATCACATGACTAATATTATTTACTCCCTCTGTGGTCCATGTGTGGTTCCTTAATATTTCGTGTCATGACCACTTCCTGCCACTAGGTGTGAGTATTGAGATATTCAGAAATTTTCTACTTTAGTGTACCAACATAACGTCAACATAACCTGCAGCTTAACACAGAAAGCTCACATAAACTGGTCTAATCAGATTTACATCATTTCTTCAAAGAACCAGTAATCAGCACTTTGTCAAACATAGCTCACGTGGTCAGTAGAATGTCCTTTAAAATGGAGAGCATGTTGACGCAAAATATTTATAACCTGAGATTAGTCCACAGTGTTGTTCATTCATTCATTCATTCATTCATTCATTCATTCAGCCATCCATTCATTCATTCATTCATTCATTCATTCATTCAGCCATCCATTCATTCATTCATTCATTCATTCATTCATTCATTTATCCATCCATCCATCCATCCATCCATCCATCCATTCATCCATCCATTCATTCATTCATTCTCTCTATTTGTACTTTCACCCCCTCCTTACACACTACGCAGGATGTGTTTATACAGGCCGCCATTTGGTGTCTCTGTTTCCATAGAAACACAGCTATGGACCTTGTTTACCTCTCTATCTCTCTCACCACACACACACACTCACACACACACACACACACACACACACATTCATTCTGTCTCTCCTTTTCTTGAGCAATGTTCCCTTGGGTTTGGCCTTTTATTTTAAAATAAACCACAGACATTACATTGATTCAGGGTGTTCTTTTGTTTGAGCAATACTTGGTTCTTGAAAGAAATTACCTGGAAAATGGAAACGTACACATCGCTATCTGAATAAGAGCTGGCTGGAAATAAATCATAATATATAAACTGACACACTGATCATTTCTGTCCAAGAGGAAATTGCTCTGAACAAGGTGAAAATTAAATGATAAACTTTGCCTAATTGCAGGAATATTTGGTTTCATCTATTGACTAGACTTGAATCGTGTGTTGCATAATTCTGATCTGTGTCTCAGATGAAAAGTTTGTGGGTTGATTTCACATGAATGATGGTGATGATGATGATGATGATGTGATTAACGTAATGAATGCTACGTTGTTTCTTAACATTATCTTTCATATCTTTTCATATAAATCAAATTGAGTAAATCATCCAAATTTTTTATAAATGTTAAAGCATTACATTAACCCCGGATCACTCAAGGGCAACCACCTTTTTGTGTTGTTTTTTTTGTTGTATTTTTTTCTTTTCTGTTCTAACCTGCTCCTACTATTAAACATTTACTTAGTGTGAATCACATAGTAATTATGTTGAGCGCCCTGGAGAGTCCATGATTAATCACATGGCTTGATTATTCAAACGGTGCGGTGCTTAGAAAGCAGCAAAACATCCCACACTATAGATAACGATTCTACGCATGGCTAAAATATGCCTTTTGTCAAAGACATGAATCAATAGGCTCTAGATGGAGTTCATCCGAGAATGAGACATGTTAAAGGAAAGACCGGATCAATCTATTTAGCTCTGTCCCTACAAATCCACTCAGCAGTCTTCTTTTACAGAATGATCTGCAAATCCCTCATGACTTCTAACCAGAGGGAGCAGGGCAAAAATAGCCTGCTGGCTGGACACTTACAATGTACATGGATGCTTTATTGTATCATTCGACACTAATCTATAGAAAGCAAACAGAAAATGTGTTCATTTTTTTTTGTGCTGTGGCTGGGATAGTCCTTTTTGCCCATATGGTATAAAGGAGGCATGAAAGCTTCGTACATGACCCGTGTGCATACAGAATAGCTAACACACTAATCCTTATACAATTTCCTGTTTACAATAAAATTGCCCAGACGTGGTGGTTTAAACAAGTGAGTGAGGGGGATGGGAGACAGAGAGAGAGAGAGAGAGAGAGAGAGAGAGAGAGAATGTAATAGAGGTTCCACAGAGACCATAAGCTCTGAACTATAATGACACAAGAGAGAAACAAAGCAGCTGAGATGCTCCTAGATGGAATCTACCTCAGAAAAACTGATAATGGATCATGACGCAACCTTGTTGTGGTTACAAGCAGTAATAAAGGGAAATACAACTGAGCAAAAATGAACAAAATAATGTATTTGCAAGCCAATATTTTCATTATTCCATCTACAATCTATTCATATGATCGTTGAAGATTAGGGGTTAGCATCTGTATCTTGTCTTATGTCGCATGATGCAATAAACAAAACAGAACATTTATTTGTTCGGCTTCTTATACATTTTTCATTATCTACTTCAACAGACACGAGGATGTTAAAGAATATTATAATGTAAAAGACAGCAGTGGGTTTGGGAATAAAACATAAATTTAACAAACACATGAATTACTCATGTTGTAGAAATACTGCACATTATAGCTGAATGCAATTCTTTAAGGTTTCTTAATGCAGACCTGTAATGAATCCACATCACTGTGAGTAAGGCTTCGAGATGAACCATTTCACACCTAATGCAGTTAGAAATCATTACACATCTACACATTACTTAGATCCTGCTAAAATTAGCAGGCAGATATCTTGAACCAGAAAAGCCTTGGTACATTTCAGTAGAAAGCTTCTAATATTCAAATTGCTTAGGGATGACATAGTACCTGTAAATTTTTAACCAATATCGCATATTCAATCTTTAATTAGGAAATGATCTTTAATGTGCTATTTCCTGTAAAGAATAATTTCCTAAAGTGTGAAGGATAAGCTGAGTGAGCAGTCATCTACAACACTTTCTGTCTATCTTAAGTAACTGTAGTCTATAAAAAGTATACTTTTCATATACACTGATCAGGCATAACATTATGGCCACCTGCCTAATATTGTGTTGGTCCCCCTTTTGCTGCCAAAACAGCCCTGACCCGTCCTGCACTGTGTATTCTGACCCCTTTCTATCAGAACCAGCATTAATATCTTCAGCAGTTTGAGAAACAGTAGCTCGTCTGTTGGATCGGATCACACGGGCCAGCCTTTGCTCCTCAAGTACATCGATGACCCTCGACTGTCCATGACCCTGTCACCGGTTCACCACTGTTCCTTCTTTGGACCATTTTTGACCATTTCAAACTCGCTCAAATCCTTACTCTTGTCCATTTTTCCTGCTTCTAACATCAACTTTGAGGACAAAATGTTGACTTGCTGCCTAATATATCCCACCCACTAACAGGGGCCATGATGAGGAGATCATCAGTCTTATTCACTTCACTGGTCAGTGGTCAAAATGTTATACCTGATCAGTGTATATTTACAATCTAAAACATTGTATTTACTGCCCACACATAAATTTCATCATAACACAATGTGGTTACATGAAACTGTCAGAAAATGGAGTTGGTCCAAGGTCTGAATTGTGCATAATTGAGACTTGGCTCTGCTTCTAGAAACCTCCATCCCAAATTCCCAACTCCCATTCAACTGTAATTCTGTAGTTACACCTAAGATCTGAACACGGATGTTTTAGCATCAACCCAATGACCAGGTTTGTTCATTTGGAAAATATCTGTACAAAGCTGTATTTTTGCTCATCACCACCAAACCAGAAAATCCGTGTTGTAAGAGAACATCCTCTTCACATTAATGACTGCCATGTGATTTAACTTTAATTTCCTCCGCACAACTCTCCCATGACATTGTTAACACACAACTGTCAGCTACTGAAGAAAACATTCCAACTTGTCCAAAGCTATAAGCATTAACAGTGTCTCAAAGAACAGTTATGTAGCTATCTTCACAACATCACTCAAATGCAATTTGCGCTTCTTGTGCTGGAATAAGCTAAATGTGTGTGTGTGTGTGTGTGTGTGTGTGTGTGTGTGTGTGTGTGTGTGTGTGTGTGTGTGTGTGTGTGTGTGTGTGTGTGTGTGTGTGTGTGGCAAAACTGGAAAAATCCTGGCGGTGGAACTGCTAGCACTGACAGGTCCACAACCCTGACCAGGCAGTTCCTAAAGACAAGTGAAGCATTGAATTGCTTTTCTGTCTACGAATGACTTGCTTTTCTTTGTCCTGAAAGCATTATATCCGAACACACCTACATTAAAGTAAACCTCCTCCTTGTTGACTTTTTTATTCAGGACAAGTCTCAAACTGATGCCCTGTGAATCTCTGAAGCTAAAAACACAATCGGTGCGTCTTTCTTTTACGTCTGTGCTTGTAGTCGAGTGTTGTATCTAAGTGCATGTTTGGTCCAAACAATTTCTACCTCATTAATGAGAGCTATCTAGATTAATGACTAACAAGAAAGTTCTTTGATTTTTTTATGGAACACTACTGTCCACTGTTATACACCATACTGCCAAAAGTTTTGGGACACCCCTCCAAATCATTGAGTTCAGGTGTTGTTTTTCAGGGGTTGGACTCGGCCCCTTAGTTCCAGTGAAAGGAACTCTTAATGCTTCAGCTTCATACCAAGACATTTTGGACAATTTCATGCTCTTTGTGGGAACAGTTTGGGGATGACCCCTTCCTGTTCCAACATGACTGCACACCAGTGACCAAAGCAAGGTCCATAAAGACATGGATGAGTGAGTTTGGTGTGGAGGAACTTGACTGTCCTGCACAGAGTCCTGACCTCAACCCCATAGAACACCTTTGGGATGAGAATTAGAGTGGAGACTGTGAGCCAGGCCAAAACTGGAACATCTGCCTTTACATGCACATGAATGTAATATGGAGTTGTCCCACCCTTTGCAGCTATAACAGCTTCAACTCTTCTGGGAAGGCTTTCCACAAGGTTTAGGAGTGTGTTTATGAGAATTTTTGACCATTTCTCTAGAAGCACATTTGTGAGGTCAGGCACTGATGTTGGACGAGAAGGTCTGGCTCACAGTCTCCACTCTAATTCATCCCAAAGGTGTTCTATGGGGTTGAGGTCAGGACTCTGTGCAGGTCAGTCAAGTTCCTCCACACCAAACTCACTCATCCATGTCTTTATGGACCTTGCTTTGGTCACTGGTGTGCAGTCATGTTGGAACAGGAAGGGGTCATCCCCAAACTGTTCCCACAAAGAGCATGAAATTGTCCAAAATGTCTTGGTATGAAGCTGAAGCATTAAGAGTTCAATAATTTGAAGGGGTGTCCCAAAACATTTGGCAATATATTGTATATATAGCTGAGAACACACAACGTTAATCAATACCGAATTCTAGCACAACAAACGTGAACATGTTTACTAACGTTAACTTAGCCAGTGATGTATTGTTTTATATAGATTACAAATTTGTGTTTCTATTCTACATGATGCATGTATTATGTATGTAAATGTATTTTTAAATGAACTCTAAATGGCCTTTCTCTGGCAGATTTGAGATGTTTGAGGCAATTGTGTGATCATTCGCACGACATAAAATTCCATATGCCAGATTTCAGGATGTTAATCTAAAAGCCAACATGTACTAGTCACATTAGACTCACAGCATCAGTTCCTGGAGCAGAATTTGGACACCAAAAAAAGGCAAACGTTAGCTGCTCAGCTGTATCTGAAGTAAGTGTTAATTTGCTTATGAAATATTCACCATCTGTGTTCAATTGGCAAAAAAAAAGAAGATTTTTTATGTGGTACAGATTTTCTAAAAAGTAGGGTGAACACAGATTATGTCTGTGCATGTGACACAGAGAGCAAGTCCCTTGAAATCTCGATGCTGTGTCTCATGCTGCTCACGCCATTAAGGTGCCTGCCTTTGTTCTGTGCTGTTGGCATGGCAACTAAGTCAAGCCTGTGTTGTTATTAAAGCAAATCTACTGGGCCAGTGTGTGTGCGTGTGTGTGTGCGTGTGTGCGCGTGTGTGTGTGTGTGTGTGTGTGCGTGTGTGTGTGTGTGTATAGCATTCTACAGAAATTAACACTACAAAGTTGTGGGCAGCTGGACAGTAAGATGAATTTGGTCCAACTCTGAGTTATGTTATTCTGCAGAGAAACATGTCAGACTGAATAAAAACAAGCCACAAAGTGGGAAGGAAAAAACAGACATGTTCACACTAACCATGACTGGTGACAACCAAGACACAGATACTAAAAGAAACTGGTGTTTTTTCCCCCACTTTTAAATCACATTTACTTAGAATTAATTTTATGAAAATGCAAGCGATACGATATTCTGTTGATTTCTAGGTTCTGACTGATGAGAAGGTGCTGATTAAATGTATGGCTCTGACTGCATGCCAGCTGCAAATCACAGGGTTCTATCACTGTAATATGTTATTGTTTCTATAGTAACTGCAGGTCAAAATCTGCTGACACAGTGGGATTTTTTGAAACCAGCTCTGGCCCAGTATTGAATATTATTAAATATTATTTTTCAGATGCCAAGCAAAGGCTTAAAGTTCTGTCCAGATTCTCACAGCCTGGTTTTTCATTTGTGCAACATTTATGTCTTTCCACATTAATATAAACAAGCTGCTAATCAGCTACTACTACGAAAATACAGCTGATTGAAATCTTTAATCCATAACAAATAAGAACAACATCTCAGTTGTGGCAAGTAAATGAACCAAGCCGAACATTACACAGTGATATAAATGCCTAGAGTGCACTTGTAATTTAACACAGCAGCAGAGTTGGTGGTTCAAAAAAATCCTAGCAATAGATACACCGCTCAAGCATAACATTATGACTACCTGCCTAATATTGTGTTGGTCCCCCTTTTGCTGCCAAAACAGCCCTGACCTGTCGAGGCATGGAATCCACTAGATCCCTGAAGGTATGCTGTGGTATGCACAGGGTGAACATGGTCTGCAATAGTGATATAAAAGAAAACGTGATTCATCAGACCAGGCCACCTTCTTCCATTGCTCCATGGTCCAGTTCTGATGCTCACGTGCCCATTGTTGGTGCTTTTGGCGGTGCACAGGGGTCAGCATGATTGGTCCCATACAAAACAAACTGCGATACACTGTGTATTCTGACCCCTTTCTATCAGAACCAGCATTAACTTCTTCAGCAGTTTGATCAACAGTAGCTCGTCTGTTGGATCGGATCACACGGGCCAGCCTTCTCTCCCCACGTGCATCAGTGAGCCTTGACCACCCATGACCCTGTCTCCGGTTCACCACTGTTCCTTCCTTGGACCACTTTTGATAGATACTGACCACTGCAGACCGGGAACACCCCACAAGAGCTGCAGTTTTGGAGATGCTCTGATCCAGTGGTCTAGCCATCACAATTTGACCCTTTAGGTCAAACTCACTCAAATCCTTACACTTGTCCATTTTTCCTGTTTCTAACATCAACTTTGAGGACAAAATGTTGACTTGCTGCCTAATATATCCCACCCACTAACAGGTGCCATGATGAGGAGATACTCAGTCTTATTCACTTCACCTCTCACTGCTCATAATGTTATGGCTGATCGGTGTATATACACTACCAGTCAAAAGTTTGGACACACCTTCTAATCCCATGGTCTTTCCTGATGTTTATTTCTTTCTACATTGTAAAACAATGCTGAAGGCGGCCGAAATCCACAATAATGTCCTTTGAACAGTTGATATTGAGATATGTCTGCTACTGACGCTCTGTAAAGCCTTCATAACGCCTCTAATCTGAGGTGCTGTTAATTGGTGATTTCTGAGGCTGGTCACTCTAAATGAACTTCTCCTCTGCAGCAGAGGTCAGTTTTGGTCTTGCTTTACTGGGATGGTCTTCATGTGAGCCAGTGTCATCATGGGGCTTGATGGGTTTTGCAGATGCACTTGACAATACTGTTCCTGCAAGAACTATTCCAGAACACCTGACCTTCGTGTCTTAAAATAACAACTGACTGTTTTTTGTTGTCATTACATATGGATTACTGAAGTCCATGTGTGTTATTTCATAGTTTTGAAATCTCCAGTATTGCTCTAGAATGTAGAAAATAAATCCCTAAACAAAAAACATTGAATTAAAAGGTGTGTCCAAACTTTTGACTGGTAGTGTACATGGCAAAATTTCTCCATATTCAGAGTCAGCTTATCAAAATTACCTGAATGTAGTTCTGATGTTTCTTGAATAGAAGCATCAGAGACCTCTGCGTTTAAACCAGAAACAATAGGGGATAGAAAATATGGACTATGAAAGTAAGACTAATATGATGGTACATAAATGAGAAAACGGCAATTATTCAAATAAACAATTAATAGAAGTTTAGAATATGTTAACAATATATTGCTGCATGAATAGTCCTAGTTGAAATTATAATAATCTGTATAAATTTAACAATATGGCTTTTATTATTCAGGTCCTGATAAAATAGCATTTGATCCAGCACCTCCAATGGCATTAAGTCTGAGAGTAGTGGTATAAATTAAAATATTAAAAAAAGAAAAAAGTCTGTATCTAATGTGGTGGCAATTTAAAATTTTTATTTATTTTTTGAACTAATTTTTATTCTGAAAAAACACCAAATATCCAGCATATTCTGTTTTGTTTTTTTCATCTATGCCATGTTCACAAAACTAAAGACCTTATAATAAAACCTAATTTTACATTTGCGTCATCCACCTGTTTGTTATACTGGTATTCGGTGCTTGGCCCCCGGCCGTGTGGGTTTTTTTCCATGAATACGATAATGGTTCATTATTGAATCCACTATCCCAATTAAAGACTAATCTTTTTTCTGTGTTGGATCCAGTTAGCATTATTATGGCTTTCATATGCTCCTTTCACCGTGGGTAAATACGTAGAAGCTTGTTGATAATAAAAAAAAAAAAACGTCTTATGTAAATACACGTCTCTTTCAATTATTGGCCTGAAACTAGGATAGGTGTGTCTAGGAGAGGGAAAAAAAGGAGAGAAAGAGAAAGCGAACAGTCTGCTCTTAATTAAATAATACACTTCCACGCTGGCATTTCCCAGCAGCAATAGGGCTGGTTGCTATGGGAATGGTGCAGAGACCCACTTTGCTTGCCACAGAGTTGCTGCAATATTTCTTCTGAGAAAAACCCTTGATGAAAAGACTTATAATTTATATCAAGGCATCTCTTTTATCATTCTTATATGTTTCTAAATGTATAGCCTTCAGTAGCTGAATGACTTGTTCTATTATAGCAAATAGGTTGCTTTTAATGTCCATTTGCTGGTGTGGTGGATCCCACACAGGCACACACACCCTCCCACACACACACCACCACCACCACCACCATCTTTTAACAATCCATGAGGCATTGGACATTTTCTCCCTAGGCTCTGTTGCCAGTGAAGGCACATTTTTTCAGCATTGCATAATTTCTGACTGCAGCGAGTGACCTACTTCTCCTGAATCGTTGCTGGGCTTGTCTGTGTTGGGAGGAATGGGGGAGAGATCACACTGCTCATTCGAGGCAGCATAGCTTCATGCACTTTTATAGTAGTGGAAGAAAGGCTATGCTCAGACCTTGTGAATCTTTTACTGCTTCTAATGGAAATGTAAACAGCTTTGTCCACCCTGAACATCCATTCAAGTCAGCATTTCTTTGTCCAGCAAGCTAAAATCAATCCAGATTATTATAACAAAACAGCTGAGTAGATGAATAATAATCATTTAACATTAGGTTTAGCAGCTTTATGGTGTCTGTGTTATAAAATGATATAGTATTAACATTCAGTTCATCAAACAGTGACATGTATATTCTTAAAATTAGGGTACTAATTAGGATAGAGCAGGAAACACATTGTGTATTGCTAAAATAAGACATCTAATTTAGAGTTTGAGTATCTCTTTGTGTAATTATGCAGTTGGGAGATAAATTGCTGGTCATTTTGAATACTGTGTCAGCATAGCACCTCTGAACAGGATCACTGCTCTCTGGAATATAGTTTCCTGGTGTTCAGACATAATAACACTGTGCAGCAATACGTTGTTTTTGTTGTTGTTGTTTTTTGGTTCCATATAAGAAATGAATAACAAAACTTTCAACAGCTGTAAAGTGCATGGATATTTACCTCTATACTAGCTAGCAGTCATTCTGTTCATTCCTAATAAGAGCTGCATGATTCTCAGTATTCTCTCTTTCTCTTGGAATTACAGGTGTGCATGTGCCAAATAAATGATTAATTCATTGCCTGCCAGGAAACTGAAATGAGATGCGGCTCATACACTTTGTCTCCTGATGTTAAGGACAACTGAATAAAAGACCTTGGAATATTTAACACTAATGAGACCTCAGGTCTCCAACCCTGAACATCACGGACTGTGGGGAGAGATTCCTGTGATGGATGATCTCATTGCACCATCTCTTAATTCTGTTATGGTTTGTTTTGCACCTTGGTCGCCTAGTAACACTGTCGCCTGGCAGGACCATTTGTGTACGAGCATAATGCCCAACTGGGATCCTCTCTATCTTACTGTTCTCTTTGTGTTCTCTCTCTGGCATCTCAATAGTAGGAGGCGGCAGCATGCATACACTATTAGCCGTGTGCACTGCTCTCACACAGACGTGACACTATCCATAATCAACATGGAACTAAATAGCTAAATGTGTCTTGACCTTCCGGCAATCACGGTTAAAAATAGCTACATGCCTGGAAACGCCCATATCTACCATTAGAGTAATGTAGAGTAGAGTAAAATTTTACAACAATCAGAGCTGTAATAAACCAAAATTTTTTTTCCAAAATTGGGGTCAAAATGCAAATGGTTTGCAATGCGTGCTAAAAGAAAGCCTTTTTTAAACATAAGTGCTACTGGAACAAGAATTTACGATTTAATGAGAGCTATATGCTAACACTCATTGTGAGTTTGACATAAAATTAATTAGAATTAGAAAATAGAAAAGAAAACATAATCCATAGCAAGTATGGTTGTTGTGTGGCTGTTTTTCCTCAGAGGCCATGGCCAACTTCTCGGATATATGGCATCATGGACTCCACGGAGTACCAGAAAATATTTTCAGAATGTAATCAGAATCTGTCTGCCTCACAATTGTATTACAGCCGAATCTTTTATCAAGTTGTTGTTGTTCTTTCGGCCGCTCCCTTTTTGGGGTTGCCACAGTGGATCAGTTGGCCTGCATGTTTTGATTTTGGCACAGGGATTTTATGCCGGATGCCCTTCCTGATGCAACCCTCCCATTTTATCCGGGCTTGGGACCGGCACTGAGGGTTAACTCTTCAGTGGCTGGGTTAGTTCACTGCCTGAGAATGGAACCTGGGCTGCAGCAACGAGAGCGCAGGATCCTGCCACTGGACCACCAGTAGTCTAGCTGAATCTTCTAGCAAGATTTTGATAATATTAATAATAATGAAATGGAAGCTCATGCTATTGATGTGCCCACGACAATAACCCTCACATAACTCTATTATAAACATATGGAGTGAACTTAAGACTGAAGAGAGTCCATATGAGAGGACATTTGCCTGAAGGCTCTGGAGAGAATCTGTCCTGAGGAGTGCTCTCAGATCTGTGTTCTCCAAACACATCAAGCATTCAAAGAGAAGAGTCAGTCTGTTCTGTTGACAGTGAAAGATTGCACAAAGTATTGGTTATGGTTAAATTTTTTTTATTATTATTATTTCTTAGAATAAGAGGGAAAGGTGAATTATGGAGTGGTTAATGACTGTACTCTAGAAATACATGTGCAGCAATGTGACCTTGTTTTCCATGAAAAGGCTGAGAAAAAGAAAACAAATGTGTCTCTCTTTTTCCTATGCTTGATTTTTTTGTGCTAGTTTAAAGTCTTTTGGGTGTTTTGTTTGAGATATAGTTGGACTCGAAATTAGCTGAAACTTGGCTAGGTTATTTAATGATATTAGCTCTACTGTTTACACCTCGCACACTGGCAATGAGAAACTCACCTGCTGTGTTGAACACTGCTGGGCAACATTACGTCTAACACTGCACAAAACAAGCTGCTAGACTGTCTGCTGGATGATGTTATGTAACCGACTCTCATCTGGCTATTACAAGGTTATTTTGCATAGCATCTTGACTTTATTTTGTTTGAGAGTATGTAGTTATGAGCATCGCCAAAATCTATAGTTGCTCAGAAAAGTTATATACATATATATACTTATATACATATATATATATATATATATATATATATATATATATATATATATATATATATATATATATATATATATATATATATATATGTATGTATATAGCACCACAGGGTCAATATTCATGGTTAGGTTGCAATAGCCAAACCTTTGGTCACTCTTGCCTATGCGAAACATCAGTTTCAATGGGCCAAAAGCAGAAATCTTGGGCTGTGGACAACGTGAAACTCATCTCTGATGTGTCCACATTCACTGTCTTTTCACACATCTGGGAGAGTTACAGTGTGGAAAAGCCCTAAAGAAGCTTTCCACCCAAACTGCCCAGCGTGCAGCATGGGGTTGGATCAGTGATTGTTTGTGCTTGCAATATCATGACATTCCCTAAACCCACTACTTGGACTAGATGGGTGCGTCACTGCCGAGGAATTCCAAGAAATTCATTCTGGAAGACCATGTGCACCCAGTGGTTCAGACATTGTACTCTGAAGGTGGTATTGTGTGTATCAGGAAGATAATACATCATTATACACGTAAATATACGGGTGACAAATTGGTTTAATGAACATGGCACTGCGTTCAAAGCCATCGCTATTAGAGTCAATGTTCAAAACAAACAAGAAGTTGCGTGCATATTATTCATGTCCTGTTTCTCTGAGAGTGATATTTAGCAAAGTGCAGGGTTGTGCTTTTGTTGTGGCCAAATGTGGTGTTGCTGAGTTCATTTATTTCACCCTAATTAGAAGGACATTGCTTTGAAAAAGTGCAGAGATTCAAACTGAACTTTATATTTGCTTCCTATGCTAAAATTGTGATTGTATTGGATTGGATTATTGCAATTTTTGCAGTTCGTTGAAATATAACGATAACAAACTTGCCTGTTAAGTCATTTGACAAAAATGAGCATGTCCAGTGTATGTAATTGAGGCAAGTGGATGTCAGTACAATATTTTATTAATAATCCATATAGGCAGGTACAGTTGTTATCAAACAGGCCAAGGTCGACAGATCAGAGCAATGTAGAGAAAACCAGAAATCAGAACAATCAGAAATAGTGCTCAGAATTACGATGAAAAACAAAACATGAATGAAAGAACTGTTGAAATACAATGAAGTGTATAATAATAAGAAGAAAACAACGAGTCGGAGTTCAAGTGAATGAAAGTCATCACTGTTCTATATATAGTATTTGTTTTAAAGACACGTTTGTGTGCTTAATACACATTAATGCAACTGAATCACAGCAAAATAATACAGATTGTAGTAGCACCCCATTCACAGCATTGGGGGAGTGGCAAAGACCTTTGGATTTCAGTTGTGAATGACTTGCTGATGTGGCAGAATGTACACACACTAGTGCTTAATCATACTGCATACTTGGGCACCGAGCCTCAGCTTGAGCTTCTCACTTTAGAATTGGCCGACAGGCCGGTGATTTTTTTTGTTTTTTTTTTTTTCCTTCTGTGTTGCTGCCTTTATTTTCTGTTCCGTTGAACTAAATGCTCTGGAACAGTGTGTCCAGTGAGAGTGTTGTTTCTCTCCCTGTCTCATTTAAACTATAATTACTGGTAATGGTCTCTGTGGCACCGCATTCTTATGACGCACGGCAGCACTGTAACTGAAAAAAAAAAAACAACAGGGGAAAAACAAATAAAGGAAAACAGAGGTGATCTGAGGTCACAGCACGTGGGCGAGCCTGACCACAGCAGGGTTACCTGAGCTGCTCCGGTGTTGTTAACAGGCCTGTTACTATCCCCCATGCTGCAGGATTAATCAGACTTCTACACTAGCTCTCAGCTCCAAATCTAAAGCCTGAACTTCTAGGATGCCATTTTTAGATCTTCATAACTAGATTAGGTCACCTGAGTGCTGCTGTGTTAACAATAAGAGAGAAGCAGGCACACGTTGTTTAAACGTATTTCAGATGTCTCTCTGAAGAAAACCTCATCTGGAAACTAGAACAGGTTTTAGAGCATATAGATTTCTGATGTTATTTTCAGGCATGACGAGACTTAAACAAGAGTATGGTGCAAACTAAGAAAGTTAGATAATAGCGGTGAATTGTTGTCTATATAAAGAGCTGAAAATAGACTCGCTCTACACCCCCATCTAGTTCCCAGGCTCTGAGCTTTAACCTATTTCAGTTCTTGCACTATGGCACCATATCTCTTCACAAAGGCTGCCACTTCCTCGCAGTGTGTTCTTAAAAGCATACTTCCTAGCCCATCATGTGTGGTGGTGGGGGTGGTGCCTGCAAGTCTCTCGCATATTTCCGTAAAGAAACCAAGACGGAGCAAGAAGGAATGAACCTAGTAACCTCCTTAAGCAGGGGAAGTCCTAAGCTTTTGAACACCGCTGTTAAGATCATCCTGTCTGTCACTGACGGCTTGGAAAGCACACAGTGAAACAGGATGACTGTGAGCGCCAATTTAGGAGACACAAACACATTGTGAGGCAGTCCATCCCTACTGCCAAGGACAAAAGAGAAGGAGCTTTTTGTCTGAGACTGATGAATATCGTTGATAGGATTAGTGGAATCTTTTGCTTAAGCTTCTCAGGACATGGCCTGTTCAGCCGAGGCCATACATACACAGATTAAACCACACACAGGCCAGGGAATTCAGGTGAATAAGAATTGTCACATGGTTTTTTAATAAACCTACAAACCAAGTTGAAGGTCTATAACAGCCCCCAGTTCACTAAATCACATTAAACGTGAATATGCTACAGCAGACTCTAGTATTTACTAGTATTTAATACACACAACTCTTTATAAATACACTATTTTTGTACTTAGTATATGTACAAAAATCATCACTTCAATGTGATTGAAGTGTACTTAACCACGTTATAATGAAATTATACATCATTAAACATACCTTGGGAGACTTTGAGTATACCCTGGTATGTACTGTACACTGATGCTCATATTTAGAGTCAGATTAAAGCATGTCTATTTACAATTTCACTACTATTGCATTTTTGGCACATAAGAAAGTCATTAAAAAATAAAGATGCGCATATCAGAGACAGTTATACTGGATCCTGTAAAAAGGCAAAAAGGTTGGAATTGGATTAGAAATGGAAAATATTTACATATTGTGAGCCATCATGATTTTGTCTTTTGTTAGGATTTCATTTACTATTTTTGCAGTGTAAATGGTTTTTGTTTGAAAGGATGTCATTTTTGAGTTTTGAACTGCTTCAAACAATATCAGATGGATATCTCCATCGTAATTCACTCAGTTTCAGTATCGGTGTCAGAAAAGAAAAAGTAGTATTGTGCCTTCTCATGCTTTTACATGAAGGATATAAAATAAAATGCAAAACAAAGCAAAACATACTTTACAAACAGTACTTCCCATTGTGTATTACCATTATAAAACTAATATATAAGGTGATTTTTCCTCAATATGGAACCTTTACTGTTTCAATAATATGGAATCAATTTGGAGGATTCAGTCATTTCCTGACTTCTATACAATAACCTGAAAGCTTTATGTAACCAGATTTCTGGCACTGTGCTTGGTGATTTTTGTACTGCACACATGAAGTGAAGTTCCCCAGGCAGCTGGATTACCAGAGCTGGAACTAGGGTTAAGGTTTTGGTGTTGTATCTAATCCTCAGGCGTAGGAGTTTCAATCCCTTGTCAGTCCTTGTTAGTGTTAATGAATGGAGAAAAGCTGACAGTGGACATGGAGCATAGCGAATGTAGAGCTTCATGAAGAAATCACAGTGACCAAAAAGCAGTGAGGAAACTTAAATTCCTGTTACAAAACCTAGTTATTTTTATAAAATTGTTCCAACTTTTCCAATTGTTCCAAACCGGTTAGCTATTTTCTTAAGGATTTGACATTGTTCCCTTGTAAACAGCTGTAAACTGAGCTCAGGTTGAATCAAAATTTTATGTTTGAATTTACAAATATGAAAATGAATATGAAAACATAGATTCAAAATTGTCATAGAGTTGAGTTATACACTGATCAGGCATAACATTATGACCCCCTTCTGCCGCCAAAACAGCCCTGACCCGTCCTGCACTGTGTATTCTGACCTCTTTCTATCAGAACCAGCAGTAGCTTGACTGATAGATACTGACCACTGCAGACCGGGAACACCCCACAAGAGCTGCAGTTTTGGAGATGCTCTGATCCAGTGGTCTATCCATCACAATTTGGCCCTTTTGGTCAAACTCACTCAAATCCTTACTCTTGTCCATTTTTCCTGCTTCTAACATCAACTTTGAGGACAAAATGTTGACTTGCTGCCTAATATATCCCACCCACTAACAGGTGCCATGATGAGGAGATACTCAGTCTTGTTCACTTCACCTCTCACTGCTCATAATGTTTTGGCTGATTAGTGTACGTATAGCACAATTTTGTTTGATATTTGTATTCAGACCTCCGCCATAACTACACAACATAAGCAGTACTCAGAGACTCGTATAGGATTTGCACAAGGAAACACAATTCTGACCTTAGACTTAAGTCGATATTTCTTGCTTTATATTGACTCAAGAGAGGATCTGTATTAAGTCTACTGTCTGTCAGTTTGACACCACTGTCTGTACTCATCTTCAATAACCACTTTGTCCTGATCAGGGTCGGCATGTGTAACCGCAATATGTCACTGAAATTCATGTTGTGTGCTTTGTAAATGTGCTCACAGACTGTGGAATGGCAATCGTGGGTAATATTAAATGTATAGATTTGACACTATTCTTTAATTAAGTGTCAGTACTTTTGATACTGATATTTGTTTTTTTTAATGAATCCTGATATAAGTAATATAAGAATCCTGATTACTGTGTGCTTAATTTTATCAAACACTTGATATGATGTGTGACTTATTATTAATGGGAAGCATAGGATCTACTGCTCCTTCAGCCTTCTCTATAGATTCATATAGACAGAGAGAGAAAGGGAGGGAGATAGAGAGAGGGGGCTAGATAGAGAGAGGGGGCTAGATAGAGAGAGGGGGCTAGATAGATAGATAGATAGATAGATAGATAGATAGATAGATAGATAGATAGATAGATAGATAGATAGATAGATAGATAGATAGATAGATGGGGGAGATAGACGGGGGAGGGAGCAAGAGATTGAGAGAGAGAGAATGAGAGAGAGAGAGAGAGAGAGAGAGAGATGAATGAATTCCAATGAATTAGAGAGTCAATACTTTTTGAAGTATTTGCATCTTATGAATACTAGTCTAGATGTTGCTTTGATTAAAATGTTAAACCTTTTCTCTAGTTCTCATTTCCTACATCCCTATTATAAAACCCAGGCAGTGGTCTAGACTAAAGAAAAGGGCTAATTAATCAGGTAGGGACTTCAAGATCTCAGTTTTTTCTTTGCAGAAGACAGCATCCCACAAATAAGGCAATAGAATACCTTCATCCTGCATTGTCTTCTTGAGGCTAACTTTAGGGACCAAACTATTTCAATAACATACTATTTGTTTGACTTATTATTTACTGTAGAACTTTTCATTAATGGACATTTATTCCAAGTGATCCTGTTTTTTTTTCATCCCATACAGGCATAACACTAGTTATAGTTTAATACAGACTTTAGTAACTTCTTGTTTGTTTCTTAAGACTGTGGTCAGGAGCTCATGAGTCCCTGGCTGGTTTCCCAGAACTAACAAAGGTCAAATATGGCCATATGTAAACTGCTGTGGAGAAGAAATATATCCACTCACTAATACACATGCACACACACACACACACACACACACACACA
This sequence comes from Hemibagrus wyckioides, assembly GCF_019097595.1. NCBI lineage: Eukaryota > Metazoa > Chordata > Actinopteri > Siluriformes > Bagridae > Hemibagrus > Hemibagrus wyckioides. Next base: position 24,679,030 of record NC_080719.1, read on the forward strand.
ATTATTAAAAAGTACTCAGGACTGGTGTAGGCATCCGGTTAGAGGCACAGCAAGGTCTGGATACACGTGCATCAGCAAATCAGTGTGCACTCCAATGTCCTGCTGTAATGCTGTGGGGAATACAGAGAGAGAGAGAGAGAGAGAGAGAGGGAGAGAGAGAGGGAGAGAGAGAGAGAGAGAGAGAGAGAGAGAGAGAGAGAGAGAATGGCTTTGCAGATACTAATTTTGGAAATAGCAAGACAGAACAGGAGGGGTTGATATAAATCATTGTGAGCATATGGTAGTTCAGACAAAGGACATAAATTAGGTACAATTCTGGTCAGTATTTTGTGTATGTGTGTGTGTGTGTGTGTGTGTGTGTGTGTGTGTGTGTGTGGTAGTACAACAGGAATGTTCAGGATGTCAAGCCTATTTATCTGCTTACATAACACATTTGTTTATCACTGATAAAGCAAAGAGCCACAGTACATTATCCTTACTGATATACTGATATATTTCTGTACATGCTTTGGACTCTTTACAACATTTGTAAATATACTATGTGTGGAAATAAGTTTAAATTAAAAGCTGAATAGATCTGACCGTCATTCCAGTCTGCTGCTTGCCAACAGGGATAAAATAGCTCTATCCCACAGGGACACACTCCCCTCTCCTACCGCTTCATCTGTCCAGTCGGATGGTAAATATATCAAGCCAAAAGAAGCAATGGAAAACAGGAACTGAATTCACTCATACATAAGCAAGAGCCCTCTGGAGAAGGAATAAGAATAGAACCACATGTTTTATCTCATTTGAAACCTAATTCAATCCACTCGGCAAATGTGAAAGTGATTCACCAATATCCAGACCGGCTCGGTGGAAATAATGATGGTGGTAACAAGGCTGTGTTATACTGATCATCTGAATTTCCATTATAAGAGTACAGGCCATGAATATGCAGAGGCGGCGAGTACAGGGAGGTTTTTGTTTTTAGTCTCAGAGCACCCCATGGTGTGGTATTTATAGCTGACATTGTCAGCCAGTGTTGGGTGTAATGTAAGGACACGTCAAACAGTGCAGCAGTGCAATTTAATGTCTGAATAATTGGAAATGGCCCTGAAGAGGGGAGAGAGAGAGAGAGAGAGAGAGAGAGAGAGAGAGAGAAGCCATGTGGAAATTATGTAAAATTTTGTACAAATTCACATTCTGTTCAAATAAGCACAGGAGCATGTAGATGGATTTTATTAAAAATTGAGTTTAAGAAAAGCTAGGAATTCCTTATACCCCAAATCTTTTTCTTTTTTTTTTAAACAAAAATGCAAGTGAATACAAACATGAGCAAACATGCATGATTGCATGCAAGACAGTGCTACAGTGTTTAATCTATGTTACATTATATATTACATTTTAACATCATGATCATTTCCTTGTGTTTTAATTTACACTGTTACATGTGTCCCTGTTGTTCTAACATGATCATGTTTCACATGTCCTCATCCATTTCCTACCAGGACTACATATTTCCTCCCACCTCCCAAACACACGATAGTAAGAACACTGTCTATGCTAATTTTCCCCTAGAAGTGTGAATCTGTGTGTGCATTGAGCTCTGGCGTCCTATTTAGGGTGTATTCACACCCTGCTCACAGATCAAGACAAGGATTACACAGTTAACGAAGATTAACCAATGAATGAATGGATGATTAACACAACTATAGTATATCTAGCTAAGTGAGTAAGTAACTAGATAGATAAGTAGTCATCCTGGTATTTACCAAACTACACATGAACTGAACTGAACTGAGGGCAAGAAGCCTTTATTATTGGCACACATACAGTGGAATTCTTTTCTTTGCGTATCCCAGCTGAGGAAGTTAGGGTATGATACAGTGTCTCTGGAGCAAGGGCCTTGCCCAAATGCCCAACAGTGGAGCTTGGTGGTGCTGGGGCTTGAACCCTGATCCACAACCCAGAGCCTTAACCAACTGAGCCACCACTTGTGTCAGTTACTGGAATTATATCGGCTTTATACAAAGTTGCATTGTATTAGCAGCTTAAATTTAATCATAAAAGTAAAATAAATTATTGTAATTAACAGTCAACATACACTACACTGCCAAAAGTTTTGGGACACCCCTCCAAATCATTGAGTTGAGGTGTTGTTTTTCAGGGGTCGGACTCGGCCCCTTAGTTCCAGTGAAAGGAACTCTTAATGCTTCAGCTTCATACCAAGACATTTTGGACAATTTCCTGCTCTTTGTGGGAACAGTTTGGGGATGACCCCTTCCTGTTCCAACATGACTGCACACCAGTGACCAAAGCAAGGTCCATAAAGACATGGATGAGTGAGTTTGGTGTGGAGGAACTTGACTGACCTGCACAGAGTCCTGACCTCAACCCCATAGAACACCTTTGGGATGAATTAGAGTGGAGACGGAGAGCCGGACCTTCTCTATAGTGTATCAACACTTGTCCAAATAAGCTACAGAATTAGTTACATATTCCTCAATCTTTCAAACGTTCCAGAAAGTTGTTTACTGAATAAATTATAGTGATGGCACTTTAAAGAGTCCCCAAGGATAATACTGAATAATAGAATATAAAGTTATGGATACAAATATGAGCCAGATCATTACCATACCCATATTTAAACTTAGGCTACTGTGATGGGTTTCTAGTCATAGAGCAAATATCCAGTATTTTATCAAGCAGCTAAATTTTAAATACAGGTAAGAGAATTGGGTAACAGCAATTATCCAATAATTATGAATAATGACAAGTAAATTTGCAAGCACTCGAGAGCTTTAAAAAAAAAAGAAGGTGTGGACCTGTAGACACTGTGCACACCTCTGCCCCATTTCCCAAAATAGATTACTTAGCAATGCATTGATTATCATATTTAAGAATAGTTCAAATGAATAGAGCAGCTCTGGGAGTCACTCCAAGTGTTGTTTTTTTCTGAACAGTGACTTCTGACACCCATTTATGTGTGATTTATTCGATGGTAGACAAAAAGGCAAAGCCAGACGATCATCTAAGACTATTTTGTTTATGTCAGCAGTGTGTTACATTGATGGAGTACAAACTTAAGAATGTGTTATTAACCTTTGTCAAGTTAAGGACAGTTGGTACTTGTGTATGAATTTGTAAAGTGAGTGGCTCATTTCTCAAAGTCACGAATCAGCTGCACAGCCAAACATATGACACCCAGCCTCATCTTATATAAGGGTTCATAGCAGTTGTTGCAGAGGTGCTTAAACATTTAAAGCCATAGACAATAATCTTTTTTATTTAAAACCTTTATTTATTTATTTTACATAAATGGATCATAGTGTATCAGAGTAAAATGGATTTGGAGTCAGATGTGGCTTCTCCCATTGTGACACAAGAACCAGCGAAATTTATACAAGAACACCGTATCAGCAGTAATCACTGTATATGTGTGTGTGTGTGTGTGTGTCTTTCCCACACTCAAGGTTGTTTTTACACTTTATTTTTTTAAGCATTGTCAGTTGTAGTGAGGTCTCCAGGCTCTCTGTGCCCCGCAGACGTGAGTTAATCTGAGCATAGTGTGGTGAAGCTCCAGCACTAACATCAGGATCAATAGCACTCAGAGCTCTTTTATGATAGCAGCAGAGTGGCCTGGATCTGTCATATGTCATTACATCGTGACTAGCAGCATGCAAGCTCACAGAGTCCGCAGCCTCTCTTCCTCTTATTACTGTCATTTGTGCTATGCTATCATAATTTGCTTCACAGCATACTAGATGACTATGATAGCACATATTGCACATATTGCATTTGTGGTTGTTACGTATTCCGTTGTAACAGCACAGTTGCAGATATGACTGCTAATATTAGAAATCATGTTGTGTTTATTAATGAGTAATAGTATCAACTATTATTTTACAACCAGCAGCTTGGATATTTCACATAAATGCTGTATATACAGTATATTTAGATTTAAGATATTACCTTCCATGCCTGATTGATTGATGCCTCATCCAGGGTGTATTCCTGCCTCATTCCCAGCATTCCCAGGATAATTTCCAGTTCCACCACAACCCTGACAGTGAGATTGATTGAGCCTATAATTCACACTGTTCAGTTTACTGCTAAATCTTTCATTAAGGATAATAGTAATAAAAGACAGAGTGTCTACATGAAGCATGGATTTCATACTAAAATTCAGACATAAGTATCGCTATCTAGAAGTCATGCAAGAGTTACGCATACAGGGTGGAATGCCTAGCACACTTACAATTGAATTTGACCCGGTGCATTTTTCTTGTGCAACACCGGCTTGAGTGTGGTGCAATAGCAAACGTCCAGTGCCGTAGTCTGATCGTTTTGATTCATAGTCTGAGCAGGTTAATTGACTTTTGCCTAAGAATAATGCTAGTAGAAGCATGAAGAACTTTCCCCAATTAAATATTTAGTTAACTTGTACTTGACTGTCAAATGCTGAATACGTGCAGTCTCCACTCTAATTCATCCCAAAGGTGTTCTATGTGGTTGAGGTCAGGACTCTGTGCAGGCCAGTCAAGTTCCTCCACACCAAACTCACTCATCCATGTCTTTATGGACCTTGCTTTGCATTGCACTGATTGATTTAAGGCTCAGATGCAGCTGCTCGGCCATGAAAACCCGTTCCATGAAGCTCTCTACACACTGTTCTTGAACTACTCTTAAGACCACATGAAGTTTGGAGGTCTGTAGCTATTGACTCTGCAGAAAGTTTGGTGACTTCTGTTCACTGTGCTCCTCAGCATGTGCTGACCCCACTCTGTGATTTTAAAGGGTCAAATTGTGATGGCTAGACCACTGGATCAGAGCATTTCCAAAACTGCAGCTCTTGTGGGGTGTTCCCGGTCTGCAGTGGTCAGTATCTATCAAAAGTGGTTCAAGGAAGGAACAGTGGTGAACCGGTGACAGGGTCATGGGCGGTCAAGGCTCATTGATGCACATGGGGAGAGAAGGCTGGCCCGTGTGATCTGATCCAACAGACGAGCTACTGTTGCTCAAACTGCTGAAGAAGTTAATGCTGGTTCTGATAGAAAGGTGTCAGAATACACAGTGCAGGACGGGTCAGGGCTGTTTTGGCAGCAAAAATATATATATATATACAGAGAGAGAGAGAGAGAGAGAGAGCTGTTTGGTTGAAGGTGAAAATTAAGTGCAGGGTGAGTGAACTCCATGTGAATCATTCAGTGTATGTGTATAAAGGAGGCAGTGTATATCTCCACTTTTCTGAACACCCCACCCCCAAAAAAAGGTTCTTATCATCAGACACACTTCCTCTGTTCTCAGTTTTCTCTCCAAAGCCTCCCAGATGTGCAGTGTGCTAATCTCTCTGCCTGTGTCTGACTGAGGGATTTATTATCAATGTTCTCATGCTGAACTGGACTTACCCACACTCTTTGATGTGAGTCCCACACCCATGTATAAACACACTGTATTATAGCAGATTTTCACGTGAACATTGAGCAATGACACTTAATTAAAAACAACAATAGTTTTGGACATTGTTTGGATAGATAAAAGTTTAACATAGTTTAAGTTTGACATTATAGAAGACTTGATTTTACAGTCAAAGAGGGAATTTCAATGGCTGTCTCTGTGATCTGGTCATTTTTTTAGCTTTGTGTGGAATAAAAAATAATTTTGCCCAAAATATGTGTTTAGGAAACCATGAACCCTATTGCTACATACTGCATAGGAAATATCTGAAAGTGTATTTAATGTGAGTGATCAGGTGGGATTTACCGCTTGATCAAATTCTCAAATACTGAGCTTGAACACAGTTGTTTAATTTGAAATACAACAATCATGTAGAATCCACAGAATGAACATCATGGCATGTATGGGAACCATTTCTGTGTCTCACTTACTCTATTCTCCTTTACAGACTATTTAAATAAACTTGCTCAACTAATTGGGTTTTATACACCTGGGGTTCTCACACTTTTTACAGTTAGGTATTCTTTTAACTCTATCGATTTATTTTCACTCAGGGACCCTCAGTCAAGATTTATTTCACACCATATATTTTAAAAAGGAACAGTATTTATATTGAACAGTAATGTTACTGGAGCCTTTTTGGAGCCTTTTTTTTCCTGGAGCCTATTTACTGAATTTTTAAAAATTCCAGTTTTACCCTTTTTTCTTAAAATTTTCATTAGACTCCTGTTTGCATTATTTATATTCACATACATTCAGGTCAGACATAACATTATGACCACCTACCTAATATTGTGTTGGTCCCCCTTTCTCTGCCAAAACAGCCCTGACCCGTCCTGCACTGTGTATTCTGACCCCTTTCTATCAGAACCAGCATTAACTTCTTCAGCAGTTTGATCAACAGTAGCTCGTCTGTTGGATCAGATCACACGGGCCAGCCTTCTCTCCCCACGTGTATCAATGAGCCTTGACCGCCCATGACCCTGTCACCGGTTCACCACTGTTCCTTCCTTGGACCACTTTTGATAGATACTGACCACTGCAGACCGGGAACACCCCACAAGAGCTGCAGTTTTGGAGATGCTCTGATCCAGTGGTCTAGCCATCACAATTTGGCCCTTTTGGTCAAACTCACTCAAATCCTTACACTTGTCCATTTTTCCTGCTTCTAACATCAACTTTGAGGACAAAATGTTGACTTGCTGCCTAATATATCCCACCCACTAACAGGTGCCATGATGAGGAGATACTCAGCCTTATTCACTTCACCGGTCACTGCTTTGTGAGAATGTTATGCCTGTTTGGTGTATGAAACTTTGATAATGGTGGATTCTGGTATCCAACACTGTAAAAGAAAATCACAGGCCCCTAAGCAGTGCTTGATGAACCCCTGGTGGTCTCCAGGCCCCATGTTGAGATACATGGCTGTATACTATATGAGTCCGTACTGAATTTTTCTTTCTACTTATATTAATATATTCTAAGAAGAGGTTTATGAAATAGCTTGTGATACCAAGTGAATATATTTAATCATTTGTGACAAATCGATCATTTAGTGTGCATATATTTATGTATGACTACATATACAGCATTCCTATTAGTTTACAGTAATCACTGATGAATTCATAGACTTTGACTTTGGAGAACAACAGAACATATATTATTCAGAAGAGCTGAGTTATATACTACAGACTGATTCACAAAGACAAATATCCACACTTTCTTCACCAGTCTTTAATCTGATTAAACCATGAATCATTTTTATTGTTTCAAAGCCACTATAACTCTTTATATGTCTCAGAGAGAGAGAGAGAGAGAGAGAGAGTATGTGATGTGATAAAGCTTAATGTAGCAAAAAGCCAGTTGTGTCATTGTGTTATTTAATCCAGAAATAGTTCATCAGTATTTAGTATTCTTAGCGAACACATGACATTGGGAACTGAGAGCCTCTTTAGGCTTATCTAAAAGGGAAGAAGTTAAAAGGATAACTATAGATACCTTTTAGAAGCCGTGAAGACGCACAATCCAGTCTGATTTTTGGACGCACAAGTTTGAATAGATATTTTTTGATAAAGGCTTAGATTTGATATTTGCAAGTAGTGTAAATTAACCAAATCTTTTACAAAGTTTTTACTTAAACAGGTTTCCATGTAAAATTAATATGTTTACTCAAATAAGTAGATTTCATTGTCATTGGTCATTGGGATAGTATAAATAGAACAAAAAACTTTGGAAATAAATTCTTGGTAGCTGCATAATGCAGTGTGACACTGTGTTGTGTCTATTATTAAGACGACGAAGAAGAAGAAGAAGAAGAAGAAGAAGAAGAAAGGGGAAGAAGAAAGGAGAAGATCCTACTATGAATAGCTGCGTCCAAGGTTTTGACCATTTGCATCATGTGAACACAGAACTGGGAGAATAACTTTCTACTGCTCAGTGGTTTAGCCAGTTTTCACTGCAGTATCACGTTTAACTAGGTGACATTGTGTGCAGCTCAATTTGAGGCCTACTGCTATTTCTACATGTTCATTAAAGCGATTTTATAGATCCAGTTGTTCCCAAAAGTTTCTTGCGAACCTTGAGAAACAGCCCTTTAGGATAAAACCATACAAAGCCACTCTTTCTCAGTCTTCTGTTTTTAAGAGTTTAAGAGCCCAGCTAAATTCATCCTTTATATTTGGCAAAAACACTGAGAGTTGATCTTTATATAAGGTTTTACAAGGATGGAAAGTGTTAGCAGTCAGCCAAGCCACTGTGGCTTTAAATGGACCATCTCCCGTAATTCATACAGGGGGTGGGGAGTATTTTGCCATTGCCATTAGCGTATCAGTGGAAATGCATTTCTCTTTGGCATTTGGCAAAATCTAACCACTCGACTTGATTACTCAAACAGAGGACTGGGTTGGGCTTTTCACTGAGAGGAGACAGCTGAGACAGCTACTCTAATAAATTACCTTGGGCAGACTAAGCCTGTGCAGTACAAACAACGCATAATCTTTCAAGAGGAGAGAACGTATAAACGTCTCTCTTCAGAAACTCAGAAAGGACTTATTTTATTTAACACATATTGGTTGTATAATTTCATGAAACAACTGCTGAATTGCAATAAAAGTGAAGTGAATTTCAATTCATACAAGTCGAGCTTATATCAGAAAGCACATATTACATCATTTGTATTGATACTTCACTACAGATGAACCTGTCAGTGTCTATAACTGTGATCACTGGGTAAATCTTCATTAAAGTTGACTACATACACTATATTGCCAAAAGTATTCGCTCACCTGCCTTGACTCGCATATGAACTGTGACATCCCATTCCTAATCCATAGGGTTCAATATGACTTCGGTCCACCCTTTGCAGCTATAACAGCTTCAACTCTTCTGGGAAGGCTGTCCACAAGGTTTAGGAGTGTGTTTATGGGAATTTTTGACCATTCTTCCAGAAGCGCATTTGTGAGGTCACACACTGATGTTGGACGAGGCCTGGCTCTCAGTCTCCGCTCTAATTCATCCTAAGGGTGTTCTATCGGGTTGAGGTCAGGACTCTGTGCAGGCCAGTCAAGTTCATCCACACCAGACTCTGTCATCCATGTCTTTATGGACCTTGCTTTGGTCACTGGTGCACAGTCATGTTGGAAGAGGAAGGGGCCAGCTCCAAACTGTTCCCACAAAGTTGGGAGCATGGAATTGTCCAAAATGTCTTGGTATGCTGAAGCATTCAGAGTTCCTTTCACTGGAACTAAGGGGCCAAGCCCAGCTCCTGAAAAACAACCCCACACCATAATCCCCCCTCCACCAAACTTTACACTTGGCACAATGCAGTCAGACAAGTACCGTTCTCCTGGCAACCGCCAAACCCAGACTCGTCCATCAGATTGCCAGATGGAGAAGCGCGATTCGTCACTCCAGAGAACGCGTCTCCACTGCTCTAGAGTCCAGTGGCGGCGTGCTTTACACCACTGCATCCGACGCTTTGCATTGCACTTGGTGATGTACGGCTTGGATGCAGCTGCTCGGCCATGGAAACCCATTCCATGAAGCTCTCTGCACACTGTTCTTGAGCTAATCTGAAGGCCACATGAAGTTTGGAGGTCTGTAGTGATTGACTCTGCAGAAAGTTGGTGACCTCTTCGCACTATGCGCCTCAGCATCCGCTGACCCCGCTCCGTCAGTTTACGTGGCCTACCACTTCGTGGCTGAGTTGCTGTCGTTCCCAAACACTTCCACGTTTTTTTAAATTCAGCTGACAGTGGCAATATAGTGTAGCTAATATAATTTTGGCAATATAGTGTAGCTCAGCTGATCGCTAAACCCAATCATAGCTAACCTGATCATAGATATCATAAGCAAGAGTGTTTTCATTAATGTTCACTAATACGTTAAGAGTCAAAAGACTAAGTAAACTGTTAAATAAATCGAAACTATTTTATTTGGTCAGTTCATGGTATTCCTTATAAGGCTTTGCATAGGCTCTGCAACTTCTCAACCAGCTTCTACTTTTATTTTGATTCAGAAATAAATCGATCCATTGTAATTAACATGCATACGTTAACTTCACATTTGTTTTAGAAACAAAAATTCTAGCCATTTATAAAAATGTACATTCATCTATTTTCTATAACACTTATCTGACACAGGGTCACAAAGAACCTGGAAAGGAACTTAGGACACAAAGCAGGGGGGATAACCCTTGATGGAGTTACATCACAAGGCACAATCTCATACAGAGTGGACAACTGAGAATGGTCAATCAGCCTACATTGCATGTCTTCAAACTGGTGGAGGAAACCCCCATAGCATTAAAAGTGCTAACTACTAAGCCGCTAAGCACTCCTCTATCACAATGTCTTTAAAGGAGAAGTTCACTAGAACAAAAATCTACAGATCTGTTCTTATAATTCAATGAGTCATGTATTAGCAAACAAAATTGTGGATTGAATAAATATTTGTATTGTCTTTAAAGGAGAAGTTCACTTCCAGAACAAAAATGTACAGATAATTTCCTCACCCCCCGGTCATCCAAGATGTTCATGTCTTTCTCTCTTCAGTCGTAACGAAATTATGTTTTTTGAGGAAAACATTTCAGGATTTTTATCCATATAGTGGACTTCAATGGTGGCAGTGAGTTTGACCTTCCAAAATACAGTTTAAATGCAGCCTCAAAGAGCTCTAAACCTCCATCCCAGCACAGGAAGAAGACTCTTATCTAGACAAACCATTGGTCAGTTTCTTAGAAAAAAAAATGAACAGATATATAGCTGCTAAAACTATCCCTCACTCTAACTGTTGGTAACTTTGTTGTTTTGTATGTGTTCACTATGAATTAGCAATCAACTAGATTGACAGATTTACATCCACAATTACACACGGCTGTCGCAGATAAACAGACTTTATTGCAGTTAGTTTACAAGTACAAAAATCTGTAGACCATAGTCATAGTAATCTCTGACTCATACCTATTGTGATCTCTGTGTTTTAAAAATCATCAGATATTATTCACAAAAATATATATATATTAATATGGTACAAACATACGGTTTCATAGCTTATTGGCAAGGAAAATGATTTTCCTTCTCAGTCTTATTTTAGACCAGTGTTATGCTTCCAACTTGAAATCCTTGCCAATAACCAGTCCAATGGCTTGCCTTGCTTCACCCGCGGCTCCTCTCATTAGTATACTAAAGGCTGTTTTTGTTGCCTCTATGTTTCATCACCAGAAATGCCTTTGGAAATTAGGCGTGCACCCAACATTAACCGTTGCTTTTAAGTGACATAGCTGAGATTCTTCATTTTACCTCCTCCTCCGCTCCACATTCCCTTTTTATAAGTATGCTGTGGCCTGCCTACATATTCAGAGACAAAGTGAGTCATTCTGGCAATGTACCCTTGTGAAAAGGACAGTTTTGTAAATGTAAAAAAAAAAAGAGAGAAGAAGAAGAAGAAGAAGAAGAAGAAGAAGAAGAAGAAGAAATTGCTCTGGGGAACAGGCTAACAGGCAGTAAATTGTTTGGGGTTGGCTGGGCACCTAGATTTTTTTCATTCCACTTTGACTCAAACTGCAACTCACATATTTTTCTCATTTCCAAATTGGCCGCCTTTTCCTCGCTGTCATATTTTATTCATTTAATATTCTAATGCCTCTTTCCTCACCATGCGAACGGCATAAACGCAACCCGTACATTCAAATGGCCCATGGCTTCCTTCCAATTCCCTGCTTTCCTGCTCTCATCGATTTCCTATTCGTGTTTATTGCTGTCAGTGCCTCAGGTCTTGGATAAACCAGAGAGCCATCTCTCAGACTCCAAGGACCAGTCTCAGGTGTTAATCAGCCGTGCAGGAGACCAACAGACCAAATGCAGACTAGAATTAGCTGGATTTATTCACACTCACTGCATACTGCATGCTACAAATCAACAAGCCTGACACATTCTGGTCTAAATTGCTGTGTGGGGATCCAATGAATCGTCTCTGAGCGATGATTTAAACGGAATATAGGTTGTGATTATGGGCTGTGCCGATTATTACTAAGTGAACTTCAAACATTTTGTAATCGTACTTTGTTATCGTAACTTCCTAGCTTTGTTGAATCAAATTCAGTGGATGAATGTTTTTCATATAAAGTATTCAGTGATTTCTGTGTTGTGATGTGTTGATCTGAAGCCCCAAGAAAACCACCGAAGAAAGCAATCTAAGGATTATGATCTATTACAAGTTGTGTGGTTTTTATTTCTTCCTCAAAATGCATAACTGAAATGGACCACGGTTCTCTCTCCCATAAACCTTTTTTTCTTACTTTCCCATACTTTAGTGAGGAACAAAAGGTCACATACTGTATGAACATCATGTTCTGTCTAAAAGGGGCACATTTAGTCTTGGCTTATTTGTTAATAAACTAATAAAAGAAAATAAATGTATAATTAATAACTAAACAGTACATCAGAGGTATACACATGCTAAATGACTTCATGCAGCAATGTCCTGGCATTATACTGGACTCCTGATTGATGTACATATGCACCGATCAGGTATAAAATTATGAGCAGTGACCGGTGAAGTGAATAAGACTGATGATCTCCTCATCATGGCACCTGTTAGTGGGTGGGATATATTAGGCAGCAAGTCAACATTTTGTCCTCAAAGTTGATGTTAGAAGCAGGAAAAATGGACAAGTGTAAGGATTTGAGCGAGTTTGACCAAAAGGGCCAAACTGTGATGGCTAGACCACTGGATCAGAGCATCTCCAAAACTGCAGCTCTTGTGGGGTTTTCCCGGTCTGCAGTGGTCAGTATCTATCAAAAGTGGTCCAAGGAAGGAACAGTGGTGAACCGGTGACAGGGTCATGAGCGGTCAAGGCTCACTGATGCAAGTGGGGAGAGAAGGCTGGCCCATGTGATCCGATCCAACAGACGAGCTACTGTTGATCAAACTGCTGAAGAAGTTAATGCTGGTTCTGATAGAAAGGGGTCAGAATACAGAGTGCAGGACGGGTCAGGGCTGTTTTGGCAGGGACCAATATGTTGGTCATAATGTTATGTCTAAATGGTGTATTTGAATGCTTGGCACATTCTCACTCAAATACTTTTTTTAAATTTGTCTTAACTTTTTTCCTTTTAATTTCTCTTGTTTTTACGATACATCACATTACACTTCACAGAGAAAAACACCATCTGCTTCTTCAGTGTGTGTTTTTAATCCCCAGACTTTTTTCAGGTTTAAAGCAAGCCACTCCTGCTTAAAGGCAGTTGAAAATTGCAGTCTTAGACACTTCTACTCTAGAAAAATTGTTATGAGCTACACGCAAGCCATTTTAATAATCTGAAGGTGCAGCTCTGAATCATAATTCGGAATCTGAATATAGATCTTATCACTTAATCTGTCAACTTAAGTCCTATATCTACCTTACAGAATGTAATTTAATCGATTTATTTGTCTCTACAGTTATTTATCGAATAAGATTACTTTATTGCACTTGGATCATATTGTATTGGTGTATTGTGAAAATATTTGGCGTAATGGAAGACTGATTAAAATAAAATAGATAATAAGTGATTCTCTTACCGAATTTTAAGAGTAGTACTATGGGCTATAGAGCTGTATTTTGGTACACTTGGTGTGTTTACAAGTGCATTTATCACAGTTAAGCAGGAGCTGAAAGAGAACTGTGTTGGCTATGGCTATTTTCTGACCAGTCAAATATGCTGCACACATGAAACATCTGTGCAGAATACATTAGAATAGCAAAGTGCGTGCGAAATATAATTCTAGTGTGACATATCAGCGTTATAGGGTCGAAGGGTAGAAAGAAGTGAGAACTTGATGAAGGAGTGGGCTTTCGCACCCTCTAACTGTCCATGCTCATTATCAGCGCTCGTGTTTCACGAGTCATCTATGAGCAGGAGCTGGGTGGAGAAACATGAGAAGGGGTACCACTCACTTAGCTTTCCATTACAACAGTATGCATAACACAGGAATGCTTTAGATGAGAAATGAGATAGGCTAGACGGTCTAATGCAGCAAAGAGAGCTGCATTTATCTCCTGATGGATGTTGCAGAGAATGCTAGCCCATGTGTCCTGCTCTGTGAACCTGAAAATGCTGAGTGACTTCTAGAAACATTGCTTTTGACTGGGCCAACATGGAGGGGGGGGGTGTAAGAATGGAGAGGAATATATAAAGGAACCATGACAGAATGTTATGCTGCCCACCCTTCTCCTGTCGAGGGTTATATTTAGAGTAATTAAGACCCATGTCTTTAGGACAAATGCATGCAGGAGGAGCTTGAGGACAGGCAGAAAGAGAGACGGCTGGGGGGTTGGGAGGAAGCTCTGAAGCAGATCCAGTCGGTTGTGTAACCCATTAACGCTGCAGCTAAATATGGCTGGTGAAAAAAAAAGTCACCCCTGTTCTGTATAAGTGTAGAGCACAGGTAACTGCAGGAGGGCTGTTTTTATGTCTGTCAACGGAGATTGGTTTAGCTGTGAATGGGGAGTCATGTTTTTTATTTAAAACAAAAAAATCTTTCTAAACATAGTGCAGAGCAAGTTACAGAGCTAAATTCAGAAGGAGTATTTTTCAACAACATTTACTAAAAGATTTTAGAAGACTTCACATATTCACATATTTACTTTTTGATTTGATATTACAACACATTACAATACGTAGTACAATATATTGTACACAACTCTGCTCATGCAAGATTTTAACTTAATGAATATATTTCTCAAATATTAACCAGTTATTAGCCAGCCTATTGGAGCGATTTATACAGAAATGGATTCTGGATTGTTGTGGCTTCAAGTCGCAAGGTCATTTGTAGCATTCGGTTTGTTTATGTAAAGTCTTTTCGTGAAGATGTGTGTCCAGATGTGTTGTTGGAATCCAGTCCAGTGTCTTCCTTACTACCGCCCTTTACATATAGTGCTCATTATAGATCAGTCCCTATAGTAAATAGTTAATATGGAAATATGGGAGAGATTTCAGACATCACATAATATTTTTTAAAATATTTCCCCAGGTCAGTAATACATTTTCAGTCAAGGTAAAAGTTTGAAGTGTATAATCCAAAGATAAATATAAGGCAACATGGCTCCGAGTTAAGAATGATAGATTAAACTGTGAACGAGTGCCAAATACAGGCATCATGTTTTCTTCCCAACCTAAGATGTTTATAGCTAGAGCTCAGCAGGTCTGGTCAAGGTTGAAAGCTGTTTTCAAACCTAGCTGTGGTGCTAAAAAACTGTTCTTAGATTCATCCAAAACAGTTTTCTTCAAATGATCTTGAGCTCAGTCTGCTCCACGTATAAAAGATGGTCACTTGTAGGTCTGGGTGTTAAACTGTACGATTGGCCACTTATTCTGTTTTTATGTAATTTAACATATATGACAAATATTCCATTTAGGCCTAATGACATAAACCGTGTAAGCTCGATGCACTGAGTTCACCTTCATGGTGTGAATGCTTCCCCAGAGAGTTTCACACAATCTGTATGTGTTGTGAAGGCCAGCATGTCTAAGATTTTCTCAAATGAGAAAAGCATGTCATTCACAGCTTCTTCTGCTTAAGGAGCCCTCTAGACTCTTTTCTGTACTAGCACACAAGTCTTGGAATTGTTTCCCAGCCTGTCGTCCCACCCAGACTGGCCTGGAATCAATCCTCAGTGTGAACTCAAGCTTCAGCCCAAGTGTAAAAAAGATAACGTGGCAGAACCACAGCTCTCTCGTACTGATAGGATATCACCTACTTTAAACAAAAATAAAATATTAAATGTAGATCTCAGTAAAGGTTTGTGTGGCTAATCATCCCATTTTGGCTTTTGTGGGGAAGCAGATACTATTATAGATACCAGTCTCTGCATTCTGTCCTGAACTTTCAATATAGATTAGCTATACCATTCTTCAAAATTATGGCATTAGGTCCATTTAAAAAATAAATAAATAACAGAAACTGAAGTGCTTGTCTGGGATTCTGTTGCTGCTGTGATGGTAAGAATGAGGAAAGGCTGGTCTACACCCTCAAACCGATGAATTCTTCCCTTTAATGCAATCTTGATTTATATATCTGGTTTCTTCCATCCTACATCCTGTCCTCTCAGGAGAAATGAGGAGAAAACATATTACTTCATCGCAGTGCTGTGTCACCGGGGTTAGTTAACTTATTTAAATAAGCCTTTACATCTATGACAAAAGGCAGGGATGAACTTTTTAGGATAGGGACACAGTCACAGCTTTCTTTTTTTTTTTTTTTTTCTTTAAAGTTTTTAATATAAACTCATTGCACCACAGGGTTCTGGGCTTTGCTTTGAGGGAAGAAGTGATGGACTCATCAATTAAACGACGTGCAAAATGAATCAGCAAATACCAGAAAACTCTGTAGTGCTTAACCAGCATGCTACTGCCATTAGTTCAACTGCTTTCATTTGAGAATCCCAGATGTCTCTGTAGGTCTTTTACTGCGCCAAGTTTGGACCAGCATTTTACTGCTATTACTTTAACTCCTTCCATTTGTGCCCCTCTGAGGGCCAAGACTACAGCAGAGAAAGGTGACTGTTGCTTTAGGAATTTTACATTTTTTCCAGGTTTAGCATATGAGTGGTTACCTAGCAGACATGTCAGCATTTAGACATATATCAGAGTTTCTTAATGGAAATGTAAATGATCATGCTTCTATTTAAAACAGTCCCCCGGTTTAGCATAACTCTTTCTTTCTCAAAACAGCAGGGGCATTTGGCAGACCATATGACATCATCTGATATTCATAATTTGAATTGTGATGAATGCAAACTTTCTTTTGACAGTTAACTCTTTCTTGTACATGGTGTGCAGGTTTTAGGCATGAAGCACATCTAGTTTGTGATGATAAAAGTTTACTGTAAAGCTAATTTTACAAGCAGGTGAGATTTTTTAATTATCTGTTATCTTGGGACTTTTTCCGCGAGGAAAGGTCTCGTTAGATGAGCGACAATATTGAGCTTCAGATTATTAACTCACCTTCACCTTCACCTGTTTTTGTGCATCACATTTAAATGCTGCTATAAACTGCTGATGCCATATGTCTACATTAGTTCACAAAGAAATAGCATCCTTATGTGCATTCATTCAGAACCAAACAGACTGTATACTGGTCAGTGCTATTTTATGCATCTGTCCTGTAGTGTAATGTATTGTTTCTTTTGTCTTGCACTGTTTACACCAGGTTGCCTGCATGCATTTTATGCCAATAGGTTCATTTTACTTTTTATTCCTGACTTCTGTGTTGATTTATGCATCTCTGTGTCTTTATGTAGCATCAGGGTCCTGGAGGAACATTGTTTCATTTCAGCTATATATTGTCAAAATGATAAAAACAAGCCTCTTGACTTGACTCTTGACTTGAAATGAACGTTTAATGCAAAGTTGGTCAGTGATGTAAGACACTTTATATTAAGACATTATACACAGGAATTATAGATCCAGTGAGTTCCAGATAAAACAGATGTTGTTTCTTCCTCACTGGTGATATGTATAGCACTCATAAAACCACTACATAGAGCTGAAAGTCAATTTAGTCATATTTATAACTGACATTCTGAGTTTTTCAAGAAGATTATGAGTAGTTGTTGCAGTAGTGTGCAAAGAGTTTTTGTGCACCCCTGCTCTAATTGCTGCAGAACTTCTTCTTCTGGAATCTTCTGGAATGTCTAAGAGCAGAGAAGACTATGAAACTTATTTAGGTAATAAATTTGAGTCTAACGAGTTTCAAAAGGCAAAAACAAAAAGCACAGTCCAAAACTACTTTCAGAAATCAATAACAAACTGTTACACAAGCAATGACCAAGCAGAAATTCAGGGACAAAATCCAAATGAATAGCAAAGGCCATGAATCCAGAGTTTGCTGATTGACAAAGCAAGATATTGTAGATAGTGTATAGGAAAGTAGCATATAGCTATTGAGAGATTAAATGAAATGCATTACTGTTCAGAGAATGTATAGATAAATGTAGAGACACTTTGCCAGTTGGTGGTTGGTAAATTTTAAAATTATTGTATACTACCCTATAACTTACCTACTGGAATAGTATTAAACAGACAAGCCACTGTGGCAGGAAAAATGGACAAGTGTAAGAATTTGAGCGAGTTTGAAGATCAGAGGATCTCCCAAACTGCAGCTCTTGTGGGGTGTTCCCGGTCTGCAGTGGTCAGTATCTATCAAAAGTGGTCCAAGGAAGGAACAGTGGTGACCCGGCGACAGGGTCATGGGCGGTCAAGGCTCACTGATGCACGTGGGGAGCAGTATTAATTAACATAATTTAACATTGCATGAAATACGATAGCAGTATATAATATTAGCAATCTATATAAGCAAGCTACTGTTATTTAGGTAGCTTATTCTAATAAGCATCTGAGAATTCATTAGCTTAATGGGCTTATTAATTTGCTTTTCAAACAGTACATGACAAACTGGCATTGAAATATTCAGCAGTAAATTCATTTTAATTAATTGCTCCTTATATCTAGCTGGATGGTTTCCTAGGTTGCCTGAAGAGAATGTATACACCATGCCAGTTCGATTGTTCAGCCCAGGGCATTGTTGGCTGTTGAACAGAGCTTCGGATATTCTCTATCAACAAACCTGAGTGATAACAGAAGCCAAGCTAAGCATGTCCATGCTTTTTGAAAAGGGTTTACAGATAGGGACTTTTTCATTTTAGAAACCTTTCATCTGAATCAGAGCAGGGTTTCCAGGAAAAATTGGTCATGTGGACCCGGAAGTGCACCACAATACTAAACCTGAGACTACCTAGGAAGTGGTGTGATTTCCATTGCACTGGAACTGTGAATATAAATGCTTGTACATGGGGTCCACGCTTGTACAGGAAGTAAAGTAGCCTGTGAATTTGTTATAGTCGATGACAACATTATTGGTTTCCACCCAACACACGTACACCGATCAGCCATAACGTTCTGAGCACTGACCGGTGAAGTGAATAAGACTGATGATCTCCTCATCATGGCACCTGTTAGTGGGTGGGATATATTAGGCAGCAAGTCAACATTTTCTCCTCAAAGTTGATGTGCGCTTGGGGAGAGAAGGCTGGCCCGTGTGATCCGATCCAACAGATGAGCTACTGTTGCTCAAACTGCTGAAGAAGTTAATGCTGGTTCTGATAGAAAGGGGTCAGAATACACAGTGCAGGATGTTGTTTTGGTGCCAAAAGGGGGACCAACACAATAATAGGAAGGTGGTCATAACCATGTTATCCCTGGTTGGTGTATTCCATGAGTGACAGGTGAACATTGTTGGACACAGAATAGGTGCCTTATTCAGATATGTGGAGTAGACACATAAAGGAACAGTTAAACAAAACTCATTTTTCCATTAACACAAAATTCAAGAAGTGTGTATTCAACAGAACCAGTGAGAAATGTTGTTTTGTCAGCAAAACCTAAATATATTTCATAAAACAGGCAGCTCCAGTGGTGTAAACAGACACAAGTGTCATTCACTCCGCTGCACATAAAAACAACAAAAAACCCATCTTTATGTACATTTGTGGTGACGATAGATAGAATCGAGTGAGTCTGAAAGACAACGTTGTAGGGGGGTGCCAGAAACAATCACACTCGGACTCGGACCACAGCAAACACGGCCGGTGTGAAATCTACCCTAGTGCTCTTGTTACTGTGCTAGAAATACTGATACACCAAAAACATATTTTGCATGAAAGTGTTTTCATATATTGTTGCTATTGTTTTATCAACTGCACTATGTGATGATCTGCTACATACACCGATCACGCATAACAATGTGGTGAAGTGAATAAGACTGAGTATCTCCTCATCATGGCACCTGTTAGTGGGTGGGATATATTAGGCAGCAAGTCAACATTTTGTCCTCAAAGTTGATGTTAGAAGCAGGAAAAATGGACAAGTGTAAGGATTTGAGTGAGTTTGACCAAAAGGACCAAACTGTGAAGTCTAGACCACTGGATCAGAGCATCTCCAAAACTGCAGCTCTTGTGGGGTGTTCCCGGTCTGCAGTGGTCAGTATCTATCAAAAGTGCTCCAAGGAAGGAACAGTGGTGAACCGGAGACAGGGTCATGGGCAGCCGAGGCTCAATGATGCACGTGGGGAGAGAAGGCTGGCCCGTGTGATCCGATCCAACAGATGAGCTACTGTTGCTCAAACTGCTAAAGAAGTTAATGCTGTTTACTATGTTAACTATTTTTCTTTGATTGCCCTACTGAAGAATTGCAGAGTTTTCTTTTCATCAGTGCTTCATTAATACTTTTTAATATGCATTCACGCTGTTTGTATAACATCATAACATGGTTTTATACCTGAATTGCTAGATTTTATGAATTTAAATTGTTTGACAGTTTTTAGCAATAGTCCATAATCTGCCTGGGAAATATTTTGGGAGGTATGTAATGAGTAAAGATTGTGGCACAGAGTCTCAAGTGTCCCCAGAATATACTGTCAACACTGTTGCATCACGAAATCAGCCACTCGAGGAGGGAAAGCGAGTGCTCGTGTTATTGTCTTTCGGATAATAAGATGATAGATTATATGTGTGAGTAATGTTTATATATGTTTCAGTATTTCTAAATTGTCATTTACAGTTTTTTTTTTAATGAAATCAAAATCATGTCTCAGCATGATCACTCCAGTGAAGCAAAGGATAAATTGATTTGTCAGCTAAACAAAAATACCTAAAATACCAGTGTGCATCCTGTAGGTCTACACATCATGTGAATGGAATTCTTCCCTCTGATTGGACAAGACATCTGTCACTCAGAATCTACAGGAAGTAGGAAATTGTGTATCTCACTTTATTTCTTGTACATGTGTGGAGTTCTGCCTTCAGTTTAAACCATTTCTTTTTCGATAGTGCAGCTTCTTTTAAAGAGAATAACAAACATATATATATCTTTATAAGAAAATGGAGTTCATTCAGCGCTACTGTGAGGAAGGACGTTCATATGGTGTGATGTTGGATATACTGATAGTGTATCATGGAGTAAAGATTAGTTTGTGATCTCTAAAAACACACCAGGAATGTTTGGAAGAGCAAACTATTCCAGATTAAAGGATGTAAGGAGCGCTATAAGAGCAGAGCTGTGTTCATACACACACCAATCCACTTTCTACTGCTGCAGCTACTGCTGGACTTCCTGTAGATCCTGAGAGACCCATGTCTCGTCCAATCAGAGGAAAGAATTCCATTCGCTAACTATACCTAACTTTACCGCTTTGTCTGAATTCTCCTTGTGTTTTCTGATTTGTTATTTTGTATTACACAATACAATAAAACATACATGCTAAATTATCCAGTAGTAAGTTTACTTAGCTAACTAGTCTAACTATGAATTCAACATTTGCTATTTACAAAATTGTGCCACTTAGATACTAATTCATTTTGTTGATTAAAAGTGAGTGAAGACTTGCTGGATGAAATGACTGCTTTACTGGCAGCTACACCAACTTCAGCAGGAGCTACACGAATTTTTATCTTTTATACTGCACTTTCACCACAGAATCTGTAGATTCATTTCTCATATAAAAAGCACAGCACTGACAGTAGTTCCAACTGTAACATAAATGATAGGTTAACATTAATGCCATTGTTGCAAGTGCTACTTCACAGGGACTTGGCAGGCACTCCTAAAAAATCTTAGGCTTATTATAAACATACTCTAAAAAGCCATTCAGCAAAGAACATCTTAGAATCGTTGATATGGTGAAGATCTGTGAAAAGATTTATAGAAGAATCTTTAGGACAGTAGAGTTTTTCATAAACATCAGGATACATGGAACAAGAGATTTGTGATGCTATTGAATGTTTACAGTTGTTGTTATAGTGTAAGTGATAACAGGAACACATCCATAGCATTAAATAAAGAGTTTAAAAAGTGTCATTCATAATACATGAAAACATTTGCATTGTTGTCTAATTGCTCAGATTGTTATAAAAACATAATCCTAATCTAGCCATGGGGTTCACAGTACAGTGACTTCTGTGCCGGTCCCAAGCCTGGATAAATAGAGAGGGGTGCGTCAGGAAGGGCATCTGGTGTTAAACATTGCCAAATTTAACCATGAGAATCGATAGAGTACAAGACAGTGGTGAGACCAGCCATGCTGTATGGTTTAGAGACAGTGTCACTGAGGAAGAGACAGGAGTCAGAGCTGGAGGTAGCAGAGCTGAAGATGTTGAGGTTCTCTTTGGGAGTGACACGGTTGGACAGGATTAGGAACGAGGACATCAGAGGGGCGGCTCATGTTGGACATTTGGGGGACAAAGTTAGGGAGGACAGATTAAGATGGTTTGGACATGTCCAGAGGAGGGAGAGTGAGTATATTGGTAGGAGAATGTTGGACATGGAGCTGCCAGGCAGGAGGCAAAGACGAAGGCCAAAGAGGAGGTATATGGATGTAATAAATGAGGATATGAAGCTAGTGGGTGTAAGTGTTGAGGATGCAGAAGATAGGGATAGGTGGAGAGAGATGATTCGCTGTGGAGACCCCTGAAGGGAAAAGCCCAAAGAAGAAGAAGTTATAAAAACATAATCCACTTTGGGGTGGTGATGGTACCACAGCATGTTGTAGGTTATTCCTTACATAATACCATTCTATATTGATATTTATGTATAATGTATAGACATAGATGATAAAAAAAACCTATGCAAAACATATCAAATCCTTTACCCCTGGTGATCATGATGAGTCTGATTACCTTAGAGTTTCAAATTGGCAGCATATTGGATTGGTTCTTAAAATGGTTCCCAGGTTCCATAAACATGCACCAGTTCCAGCACTATCGCTGGCATTGTTCCAGGCAGGTATCAGAGGCAGGATTTACTGCTATGATTCATGCATGAATGATATAATAGACGTGTGATTCAGTTTGAACCTATGAACATCAATGTCACATGTAGCATGAAGCTTTTTTTTTTATCTATGGAGTGCAAAGGGCCTTAAAGAGTCAATGAGAAAGAGAAAAAGAGAGACCTAGACTTGGAAAGCAGGCAGCTATATTGTAATGAGAGATTAAAGTCCATAAATTTACCCTGTTATCTGCACTCCTGCCCAAGTTCCACAATGTTTCCATGGTCTAAAAATAACCATGCTGAGAACAGATTGAATCTGCTTCTGACACCACTGTCCACTGGGCTGCCTTTTACAGTCTCTTCTTCATTTCTTTCTTTCTCTCTCTTCTTTCTTTCTTGTCTATCCATCATGGGCATTTCTGTAATCTATAACTTGTCAAGAACCCCTCTAGACACATCACAATCCTCCATACCAATAATATTTCCAGAACATTCCATATTTCTAAAATTGCTAGCCAGGCTTTGTGTCTCTGTACATTACCACCGTTACCTAACCACTGCCACCCCCTAATACTCCAAACACTCACACATTTTATTTTATCCTGCAATACATGCCACTTATATAACTTCTCAAACGACTTTTAAAAGATGATGCAATTTATTCAGGTATGTTACAGATGTGAACATGAGGAACATAGTCCTCTAACGAGCATTAACGAGAGCTCTGGACTCTTAAAGTCTCTTCGGTCACGGTGCATTCTCTGACGGTGGTCTAACAGGCGGTGGATAGAGCTGTTATACCATAGCAAATGCTCGTGCCCAATGTCGAAAATGCCTAAAGAATGAAATTACACAGCCTTTCCCTCCCACACACCTCCAAATGTTCAGCTAATTTTCTGTGTAGAAGCTCAAGGTCATTTCTACACTTGCCCAGGAGCTTATGGCTTATTCGTGAATGTGGATCATTGTCACACTTCAAAGATATTAGGGCAATATTATTCCGATTCCAATCAAAAACATTGCCAAAATGTTCCTAATCATATTTGCAATTTTGTCCAAGTAAGAGTATAATCACAACAATCATCCTCGGCTTATTAAGGCGAATTTATATTTCCATCTATTGCTGTCTCTGCTGTCCGTAATGATCCTTTATTAGGAGTATCTCTGCTACAGGAGTAACTCTCAGAGCTTAATGTATGATTCATGCAGACTCTGTCTCCAGTCTAACGTGCCTCTAATGACCCTCTGCAATTACTAAATCTATCATGGCCCACAGAACAGCCTTTATATAGCTCTCTCCTTCCTGAGAGCACACACTGAGTTGAACTGATAATGTATCCACAGTAGAATTGTTTTCCAAAGGTTGTGTCCTGGCTAATGACATTTTCAGCATTCTTAAAACATCCTTGGAACACAGACAAAAGCCAGTTTTTTCCAGACAGAGTATGTGTGTTTAGTATTACGTCATGACATATTTACGTTCAATCACGTATGCTTTAATTACTACACTATATCTGAAAGTCATAAGGTGATAGGGCGTCTTGCACTTGCCACCTTTCTCTCTTTTTTCTGGCTTCTTCCATATTATGCGCATTATGTTACATTTATTGATCAGTGCATTTGGCATTCATTTCCTGCCCAGCTCCCTGCCAGTGCTACTTAGGAATGCAGTTATCTCAGCAAAGTCATTCTGGCCATTGCTCAAATCTGGCTTGTGCTTTAATGAATGTAATTTCCCACTGCAGAGGACATTCTTATATTGGTTTGGTGATCATTTGTTCATTTGTTTGCTTGCTAGTTTGTCTGTTTGTTAGTTTGTTGACCTTTCAATTACTGTTAATGGTGGTGTTACAATGATCTTACAATCACTATCATTACTTAGAGCCAATATTATGATTGTTTCAAAGCCCTCCATACTAAAATACCAAGTGTTTAATTGCTACCACTGTGATTTTTCGTTCACAAATTTGGCCAAGTATTATCCAAAATAATTTGATGAGCTTGAAGCTGGGTTCTCACAAAACAATCTTCCAGACAAACTAACCAAGCACTTGCAGTTATTACTGTTGTTGTTGTTGTTGTTGTTGTTGTTGTTGTTGTTGTTGCTGACCTAGACGTGTAGGACCTGTTCCTGGTTTTAAATGTGATTTTGTTTTTCCTCTCAATTCGATTTGGCCTTGTGTATTCATAAAATACTTTTATTAATAAATTCCATGTAGTAATCTTGGATTCACCTTCCTAAGTTAAAGTGTTATAAATGTGTTATAAATCATGATGTTTTCTAACCTTTGTGGATAAATAAAACCATAAAGTATTTTATGTTCAGAACCTATCCAGTTTTATGTTACAGTCTTATCCAGTAATTAAATAAATAGGTCTATAAAACCATAAATAGTATTGTTCGATGTCTGAGGTATAAATAAAATGGGTGAATGACATTTCAGGATCCTCTTCTAGCACTGCGTGATAAGCTGTGTATTTTGGCCCGTGGTGTCAGTCAGTTACCCTGACCGACCTTGTGGCGGTGTGTATTGGGCCATGTGATGACAGATATCATGTTTATCTTAATGGAGTGGGTGAAATAGATGTGCTGGCAGAGCTAGTTGGAGGAGGAACACTAGTGCTGGGGGTCTGGCCCATTGGGTGTAGTAATCATTTAACTCAACAAAAAGGGTCATTGTCTGGCCTCACTATAGTCTGCCTGTCCCCCAGTCTGGGCTGGATTAAAATCCCTCTGGAGAAACTGTCTAGAAGGCAACATGCTTGGTTATGAAAGATCCACAACAACGCAGTGTAAGACAGCATTAAAAGAGGCATCTCTACACCATGAGGTGAAAAAGCCTTTTATGAGCTCAGATTTACACGGCTAAAGGTTTGTGGACGTCTGACCGTAACACTCAAACGTGATTTGTTGAACATCCCTTTAGATTTAGTCCCTGTTTTGTTTTTATAATAACCTCCACTCTTCTTTGAAGGCTTTCCACTGGATTTTGTTGTGTGGCTGTGGGAATCTGTGTTCATTCAGCCACAAGAGCATTAATGAGGTCAGGCTCTGATGTGAGGTGAGGGTGGAGTTCTGACTTCTCATCTCAAAGGTGTTCAGTGGGGTTGAGGTCCAGGCCACTTGAATTCTATTCAGGCCACTTTGACATTTACGGACATTTAAGCCAGAGTGACTTACATTTATCTCATTTTTACAACAGTGGCTGCTTGGCAGACCTGGGGTTCACACTCACAAGCCTCTGATTGCTAGTCCAGCGCCTTGATCACTTATCTACCACTACTTGGTAAACCATAGCTTCATGGAGCTTACCCAAGGCTCTGGGTTGTTGACCGGAAGATTGGGCTTCAGGCCCCAGCACCGCCAAGCTTCCACCACTGGGCCCTTGAGCAAAGCCCCCAACCTACCCTGCTCCAGGGGTGCTGCATCATAGTTGACCCTGTGCTCTGACATCTCCAAGGACGGGATATGCGAAGAAAGAATTTGTGCAGTAATGTATATGTCACAAATAAAGACAATTTAACTGAAGCTTCCAAATTGAAGGAACAGTTTAGGGAAGACCCACATATGGGGGTAGTGGTTAGTTGTTCACAGTCCTTTAGCTGTAGTGTTTAATGAGGTTTTGATCATAAGCATGACCCGTCCTGCACTGTGTATTCTGACCCCTTTCTATCAGAACCAGCATTAACTTCTTCAGCAGTTTGAGCAACAGTAGCTCGTCTGTTGGATCGGATCACACGGGTCAGCCTTCTCTCCCCACGTGTATCAGTGAGCCTTGACCGCCCATGACCCTGTCTCCGGTTCACCACTGTTCCTTCCTTGGACCACTTTTGATAGATACTGACCACTGCAGACCGGGAACACCCCACAAGAGCTGCAGTTTTGGAGATGCTCTGATCCAGTGGTCTAGCCATCACAATTTGGCCCTTTAGGTCAAACTCGCTCAAATCCTTACGCTTGTCCATTTTTCCTGCTTCTAACATCAACTTTGAGGACAAAATGTTGACTTGCTGCCTAATATATCCCACCCACTAACAGGTGCCATGATGAGGAGATACTCAGTCTTATTCACTTCACCGGCCAGTGCTTAGAATGTTATGGCTGATCGGTGTATAACTGTCACTTCTCATTGTGGGGCATCAAATATTTAACTGGAAGTCACCAGTCAGTGTTCTGATGGAAAGATTTCATTGTGACATTCAGGCTCTGAGTAAAACCAACTCTGAGTAAAATCTGCTTTTCATTCTGTCCAAATTCCCTTAATTGCCTTTCCTCCTTCTCACATTGGTAACTTTCTTAAATTGGAAATTGAATGGGTTAAAAGTCAAATGCATTCTGTTCTTTCTTACCTGCTTTATCTAGTGCAAAAAAATGTTCATCCATTTAAAGAACTGCAGTAATATCCCCCTGATTTTTACAGAGCTGATAGAAAAATGACTTTGTCTTGCTGCCAGCTGGCACTGATATTGTTTATCACTAACTGTGTGTGTGTGTGTGTGTGTGTGTTAAGCCTCTTTTTTGTCTCATTTCACATGATGAACTCATAAAATATTCATAGCAGACACTATTCTAATTCAGTACATTTTCTGTTTTGGGCTTCACATACCATTCTCATTAAACTCTGTATTCAGTCCAAAAATACATGGCAAAGATTCAAAAAACATTTTCCTTATCAGATATTTTTGTTTAGGACCTTCTGTGATCATAATGGGTTTTTTTTTTAAACACAATGAACACACAGGATTATAGCATTCATACAACAGCGTGTAGCAACTGAGAGCGATGTTTCCAAACCAAAGGGCATTTCTCTGCGTAAATTATGAGTCCAAGGTTTGAATCTTGACAGCGGTTGGATATAAAAACCCTTGGAATGCACTGACTTGCTTTTACTGGATAGAATATATGAGGGTAAGCTTTAGAGGAGGCATAAAATGAATTTCATTCCCCCATGGAATAACTAGAACCACACTTTCATTAACTCCCACCACAAAGTTAATTATTTCCTACTGGGAGTCATTAAGGCCCCTTGGCGTACCTGGGCATCAAATGTGGTCAGACAAAGCAAATTTATTTCCTGACCTTCTCCTTCTTTGCTTCTCTCTTCTTTTAAGATGAAGATCAAACTCACTCAAAAGATACAGATGTCATATTCATTTTTCTAAATAAATAAATAAATAAATAAATAAATAAAAATAAATAGATAGCCAAATCAAGTGTCCAGTTTCAGAGTGCATGGCATGTTCATTAAAATCATTAAAAGCATGATTCTAAGATGTGATCTTCCTCATTCATCGGATAAATTTTATCATTGCTTCCATATTGATTTTAAAATATTCCTTGTCAAACAATAGCTATTTTTTTGCCCTCTGCAGTTACTTTTTGTAACGATTTTCTTTGTATTCCTTATTGCTTTTATGAGCCTACTTGTGTTTTTTTTATGTTTATTAGCTTGCTATGGTCACTAATTTGTTTTACAACTATCCTGGTTTTTTTTTGTTTATCTTGAGCTGCTTGCATGAGATCATTCTCATAAATGTAAATATAAAAAAGAGTTCCCTGTACAACTGTGTGTGTGTGTGTGTGTGTGCATGTGTGTGTGCATGTGTGTGTGTGCATGTGTGTGTGTGTGTGTGTGTGTGTGCATGTGTGTGTGTGTGTGCATGTGTGTGTGTGTGTGTACATCATTCCCTGCCAAATTCAGGGTGTATTTCCATGTTCCCATGATAGGCTCTGGATCTGGACGGATTGCAGTTACAGACGCTGAACTGAATGAGTTTTCTTTACAGATAAAAATGCATATATATTTTTTTCTCATTCAGTGTATCAGTATATTTACTGAATAGATACATCCATCCACTGTGACAGAAGAATATAAGAAGCTCAGCACAACAGATAAGAGCTGGACATACTTGGACCTGTTACATGAATTGCACTCACAACGGTCAAACTGAGAAATGTGTTACTCTCAGCTTCACTACTCTGCCTGATTTAGTGCAGGAACAAAACAAACACACGGCCCAGATAAATCTGTAACTCTGCAGCCTGTGATGGCCCATATGAGACTCAATCTCTCATTTTCACTCCATGTGGTCCTGACTGTGACCTAATTTACAAGCATTTAGAGGTGAATGTGTGTGTGCAGCTGCTTTTCCCAAACTCATCAGTACTCAGAATTGGAAAAGGCCATTCACTGGGCCACCTGACATATTTATGTACAGGCCAAATAGGAAAAGTCTAGATGAACGATGTCTTAACTTCAACACAGAGTCAGCAAGTCATAGAGTACAAAGACGTCCATTTCGTGTTGTTTGCTTTCTCTGGTTGTTTGTCCTTCAACTTAGCAACAGTTGCTGCTTCAAGCGTTCATGAAGCATAGACAAGATGTCTGCCTGCCTTATCTAAGTGAAGCAGAATCACTGGGCACCATCACTGTCCATGTTCTATCCCTGGTGAGCAATCTCCATGGCCATCTGTTCAGGAAGGTTTTCAGTCATCCAGCAGGCCACTGAAGTGTCTAGTAGTGGTAGTAAGTCAAGGAAATGGGATTTGAAATGGTGTAAGATGTTTTGCCAAAAAGAAGAAATCGATACTGTCCCCAGGGTGAACGGCGCAATATCATTGACGTTCCTTGACTATCAGCTTAAATGGGGGAAAATATGATGCTGCTCAGTGAAGGTTCAGATGTCAGATTTCCACCAGGAGAATTATCCAAAATAAAAATTTACAAATCAGTCAAAATCAATGGAGCAGCTTTGTAAAAGAAATCCTTAACTGAAAGAGGACAATGAGAGAAATGTTTGCACTTCCTGTACTTGATAAATCCTAGTCCTAAGTGACATACATGCTCGGGCAGTGTTTGGATCAGAATGAAAACTTCTGTTTCTTACAGCATGGACAATGAGAACAAAAGGAGAAGTGAAATTACACTCGCTGAACGAATCCCACTCTGAACAGTTGGGAGAGAACAAGCAGGTGTTCGGAAAAAAAAAGAGTCTGCCAGGAAAAACCGAGTAGTGCAGTGTCCTACAAACACAGACTGTATATATACTGCTGCAGCCAGCCTGGAGATATCAGGTATAAAAGCTTAAGGCGTGTTGTTTGAAGAGTGTACGTCTGCTTAAAACCACGTTAAAAATAAATGAAATGCTCTACATGCAAATATTTACCAGCTATTTGTGCTATGTATGACATCACTGAATGAAATTCTCTATAATCAATTATTTATGCAGTATCGTGTTGCTGTCATTTAGCATTTGGTCAGATAATATTTATAGTGTATAAAAACAATTCCAGATATTTTCTCCCTAATAATAATTCAAATGAGATATAATAATTGAATTACCGCTAACAATTGTGCAAGCCATACATATTCCAACCAGCCTGATATCAGCAGTGTTTTTCTGTGCAGTGTACATTTATTCTCACTGTACTCAGGCTCTCCTTAAAACACATTATCCATAGAATACAAATACAAATGTCTTTCAGGGTTTAGCCCTTGGTTGCTTGCATCTAGCAGGTCTAGACAATCAAATTAGTCTCCAGGGTGGTAAAAAATGCTGACTCACTTCCCTCTTGTTAGAGAGGGGAGAAACGGGCACTATAGCCTTGTTCCCATTCATCATCCTCAGAGTGGTTCTATAATGACCCGCTCCACTGCCTACCAATATGAGCGGTGCAGCAAGCTCAGTGCATAGGGGGCTATTCCAGTCAAAAATTAAACATCTTGCTAATGTCCTGTCTGCTTAATGTAAATCAGCCAATGACAGTGATATGGAGTCAAATCACCCACATGTGTTAGTAGTAAAGGAATGCATGCAATAAGTAAGTAAGCTTTAATATATAGTACATTAAATGACAAGTTGCTGTAGAACTGTGAGTTATTTCAAGCTATTTTATTTTTCTCTTTTGTCTTTATCTGCTATTTTCAGAAAAGCATGTATCTGCCTTGATGTAAATGGAGCAGCATAGAAAAGGTAACACTGTGAACACGTCATATTACTAGCTGGCTAACATGTTGTATTTCTACTAACATGTAGTTGTAATGAGAACGACAAAGCATAATTCCAATGACAAGAACAGGGGTTGGACAGTAATACTGAAACACCTGGATTTAGACCACAATAATTCATTAGTATGGTGTATGGCCTCCTTTTGTGACCAATAAAGCATCAATCTGTCTTGGAAATGACAGATACAAGTCCTGCACAGAGGCCAGAGGGATTTTGAGCCATTCCTCTTGCAGAACCGTGGCCAGGTCACTATGTCCTGATGGTAAAGGAAAACTATTTTGGACTCGCTCCTCAAAAACACCCCTAAGTGGCTGTGCTGGTCATGGGAGATGTTCAACTTCACGTTCATGTTCATCAAAGGACTCTGTCACCAGTCTTGCTTGTCAAGTTTGAACCATTTGGTGCACATGGTCCTGCAAAAATTCAGTAGCGGGCCTAGGGAATGCCATGATAGTGCAGTTCAAATTATCACTGATCCCGAACCTGGACATCCCTTTCAGACCGTTTCCTCTTTTGTCATCAGTTACTGCTGTTGGATATGGATCATCCAACATTACCCTGAATCCCGGCGCTCTCGATACACCACAAAGGTTTGCTGTCATGGTTAAAGATGCACCACCAACAATTTGTCCTCTTCTGAACTCCCATTATGTTGTGTGAATTATAATATTTTATGTACAACTCTGATAATTCAGCCTCTGCTCCTTCTTACATACATAGGCATGAATCCTCCAACACATCATTAATATCAACTAATAATTAGTTACAGTGATACAATGAACGTTTGGTCATCAGGATTGCCACAAAATATTTAGCTGGACAGACAAATATCTGAAAAGTTTTCCTTTGCCCTCTGTAACCTCTCCACTCTGACTCAGTGAGATATGTTGAGTTGTGAACAAGGTGGACATTTTTTGATAACTTATACCGCCAACCACTGATGTTACATGTAGTGAGGGCGTTGCCATTTCTGTGCTTGGAGTAATAAACCCATGGAAAATTAAGGCACCTCCCAAATAATAAGGTCTCCAATCACATATGCCACCTTTTTGCACAACTTTACAAACCATCAGTCTTCACGTGGTAGATATTTGTCCAGACTTTATATATTATACCTTTGCTGCTGTTTCTATCCTCAATTAAGTGCATACATCACAATGAATGCACATCACCCTTGTCTTTCCAGTATCTAAAATCCAGCAAGGTTTGATATATAGCCCCTTGAGTAATAACCGTGATGTCAAATCTGGATTTTGAAAGGCCCATGGAGATGCAGATAACCAATGCATTTTGGCTGACTTCCATTTGCATTCATCCTGGCAATTGTCCTGGCTCATCTCATTGTCAGGGACAGGGTTCAGCTGGGAAATCACTCAGGAGCATGGTTCAAGTGAGTTAGATGCACCTCTTATCCATGAACACAGACATGTGGTCTACTGCCAGTTGAATCACATCAGCCAGGAAGCCAGAATATCCTCAACTGTTCTGGCTTGACAAAAAAATGAGATGAAATGCTCAAATATCACCAACTGCCCACCTTTATGGTTTTGAGCAAAGGCAGAATGTAATTACTTTTACATTGTCTTACTTACAATTACAATTGTAAGTAACTGTCTTACAATTACTTTGTAATTGTCCTGTCTTATATACTTTCTGTACAATCCAAAGGTCTTACATAAGACTTTCCCAGGTACACCAGGGTACCATTTTGGGTGGTTCATCCTCGGTAGGGTGAGAGAGCTAGTAAGCTCGACCATAGACATCCTCGTAAGGTATTTAAACCTCTTCTACTGACTCTTCTCAATTCAGAGGAGAAGCAGCTCTGCCCCAAGGTTGTTGAGCCTCATCACATCACATTCTCCTCACACTCACAGAGCCTAAGCCGAACAACCCTAATGTACAGCACCTTCTCTAAATCTATGAAACCAGGGCACAATCTCCATTGTTCCTACCATTGAAGTTCAGCTCCTTTGCAATGAAATGACATTCAACTTTCCCCAATGATATTTTCCATTCAAGGGAAAGATCTATCACATGATTTCTGCTTGCCTGGCATTGCACCCTTCATCATGGGTAAAATAAGGTCACAAGCACATTGGAAATTAGATCTATTGGAGTAGATTGGAAATTAGGTTTCTCTGTAGGCTTTCAGGGCTTAGCCTCTGAAGCCTGGTTTCAGGGGTGGGTCCTGGTACTGTACAACTCTCATCCATGCAAGGATCCATGCTTTTCTTCTGGGTGTGACCTCTCTCAAAAGATCTCGCACAGTAGAGACACATCAACCACGTGAGTGATACGAAGTTCATTTACAACTACCGTGCATATTGATTTGTGCTAATTTTTCAGCATGCAGATATATCGCCATTTTGTCTGCTGCTTTCTGTCATGTGACATCCTGTTCTTCCACATGGCTAGACAGTACACACACACACACACACACACACATCCCTGCAGAAAAGATGGCTACAGGGATGCTGTGAATAGTGTTGTTTTCGAGCTGAAAAAAACAAATCATACCTCATCCTGATCACTGATTTTGTGTGTTCTGAAACAATCACTCTATTCTGTCTTTATAATCAGGTGAATGTTGTTAGTAAATGGGAAAGAATCTGTAAAATGCTCGGCGATAAACTACCCTGCACTGCACAGCCTGAGCTTGAGCTGAATGTAGGTGAAAGGGCGCTTGCTCTCTCTCTCTCTCTCTCTCTCTCTCTCCCTCCTCCTATCTCCCTTTCTGTTGCTGTTTCTTTTAGCATAGCTATCTGCATGGAGAAAAGAGGGGGATGGGGAGATTATGGTATACTGAGAGAGGGAGGGAGTGAGGGATAGGCTGCTACCATATCTGCTTACTCTGAAGATGCTGCAACATGGTTGCCTATGTGAGTGAGCTGCATTGTATGGCCCACGTGCTCACACACACACACACACACACACACACACCCCAAAGGAATCCCCAGGCAGGAGAAAAAGAGAGGTAGGGATTTGCAAGGGCATTAGCTTTAGAGAAAAGCACAGTCTGCTGTGTTAAGATACAAAGGCATGAAAGATTTTGTTTGTAATGTGTGTTTTGTCCATCTCAGCTAAATTTACTCTGAAAGTTTCAGAAATTAATGTGACTTCCATGTCGGATTTTCTGAGCACTGTCATTTTTAGTATAATGTCAGGTATTGTCAGGTGCACAAACAAATTTGCACAATCGGTTACATTTAGGAGCAATTTATTGTAGATAATTCACTTACCAGCATGTTTTTGGGAGGTAAGAGGAAACTGGAAAGAACTGGAGGAAACCCCAGTTTGGACACTGGGATGGTATCATCCTTTGCTTAATTCTTAATTCATTCCTCTTTTATACCTGCTTTAGCCTGGTTATGGTCATGGCAGATATTTAGCCTATCCCAGAAACACTGGACATGAAGTAGGTATACACGGTGGATCAGCATAAAATGGATAGAAATATTAGCATAGCTAATCCATCAAACCAAACTATTTTGGAGGTCCATGTGGACAAAGGAGAACGTTGTGAACCCAAAACAAACGAACAGGAACACGGAAAGCCTCCAAATTACTTGCTTCTTCATTTTAAAAACGTTTACATGGATATTATGCATAATAAATAGTTCCTGTACATAATACCATAATGATCTGCTCTTTGTTTCACCAGACTGTAGACCTTCTGTTTAATGCTTGAGTTCACGACTTTGCTAATGGAATCCGATGGCTTGTGGGTGCTCATTGCCCCACTGTGTTTCATTATGGATCAAGGCACACATGAGGGTTTCTCCCCAATCACAGACAACTCAGATTCCAATCACAGATCTTATCTGACCGTGTAAATACGAGTAACCAATCCTTATGTGTGTGGAATGACTTTCACAAGCTGTTGGAATGCTTTGGCATGCACACACATATGGGCAAAGCCTCTTGATGTTTTCCTTCCCCCTTCCACGCTTCCGTCCCCCTCGTTCCCTCTCTGTGATTAATTCAGGCATGGTGGAACGACCTCGTCTGATCTCAGTGCTGAGCAAACCCCTCCTCCTCCTTCTTTCATCTTTCATAAGAAACCAGCCATGTTTCGACAGGAACTATTGTGATGCTCAAAAGGCCTGCTTGTCACTTATATCAACAGGCTCGACTGATTCACATATTTTCACCCAGACATTCCAGCTCCCCGAGGCCTAACATGATCCAACAAATGCCTCTGAACGGTATTCTCTGTCCTCTAACCAGAGAGTTTAAATTAAGATGTAATCGCCCAATTTATGCACAGTGCATATAGAAAATGATTCCATTTTCCTGAACACCTTTTTTAATGCATGTGATTTTCATCAGAGAAAGTAGCTTCATTCGGAGCAGGCACCAACACTGTTGCTAAGGAAACGTTGGCACCGGTTCTGATTGGTTAAGCTGTATCCAGGCAGTCAGACAGCGCAGGAGCATCACCAGCTCTGCTCTCTCTGCCAATTCACGGCCAAAAATAGAGCACAAGATTGCGTCCTCTTTAAACCTTACACAACCGTCTTTAAGCAATCATGCGGGAAATGCTCCAGTTTGCTTTGTGAAAGCTGTCCGCTGTAACCACATAACATATCTGAAGATTTTTTTTTTTCTTTTAAAGAATATTTGTTTAGCTTCTTATGCAATCCAAGAAGTGCTATTAATGTGTGAATGTTTTATTCTGGCTGTATGCTGATGGTTGTGCTTATAGAGTAGCTCTGTCAGACGTACAGAACCAGACTTCTGACAACATTTTAACATGAAGTCTAGGGTGCTTAAATGAATCTGTGTCTGAAACACCAGCCCATTGTGTCAAAGTCTGAATCCTCAGTGAAAACCGCTTTATATTACATAGCACAGCTCCAATTTCACCATAACACAGACTTTAATCAGGTCCAGATTTATGCCTGTGGAACTTGAAATAAGCTTAGGGGAAACTGGAGGCTGATCTTGCCACGCCCTTTTCGAATGCATGCTGAATGATCTTCCTCCACCTCCCCCATGGTCGTAAAAGCCACGCCTGCTAATCATGCCTAAATTTTCAATGAGTTTGGTCAAGACCGAAAAATAAAGCCGATACATTAATGGTGTTTCTTGTCCCTCGTCGCTCTAAGTTCTTTCCGTTCTTAAAGAAGACGAGTTAATTCCTTCGGCATTTGATTCAGCCATTGTCAGTCCACCCACACCTTCCGTAGGCTGCCTGCATGCATATTTTTGTTACATTAATGCATGAGAAGTGATGTGAGTCACAGGGAACAGCACACACACCAGTGCTGAAACACACATGAGCAATATTATCCTAAGCCACAGATAAATCCAACCCTGATTATATTTACGCAGCATTATTCTTCACACGACTGTATGACTTTCTTGCCGCCAAAGATGAAACATCATACGCTTTGGTCTTGAGTTGAGATGTGATGTGCTAACGGGCAGTGCCCTTGTGACCAAAGACAGCCGACAACAAAGTGTGAGAACTGCTCTTATTAAATCCACCAATAAGAGGATAATATAGGATTACACAAAACTCACAGGAGAGAATCAAATACACGGGTGTTTGTGGCGACAGCAAAACGTAAATAAAACATGCTAATTAATTAATTCAAGCTCGCTTTGTAGAACGCTTCTGTTTATGTGACCCTGTTTTATGCCTGAGCCTGGATTGTGCTAATGAGTAAAGCAAACACGTTATCGCTCAGTCTGTAGAATTCAGGAAAGATTTTATTGAGGTGATCTTATACAATGTGATAAGTAATAATTAATGATGTATTAATATTACGAATACTGCACTTGTGGCATTTGGCAGACTGGTATCTACTGGTATACTGGTATTTACGTAGTAGAACAATATGACTACTGTGAATAAAGTGTGGATGTGTGCAATAATGCAATATGTGCTGTGCAAGAATCTTGCTGAGGTAAAAGTGCAGTTCTAGAGTGTTGTCCTGGTTGAGGCTTGAATGACCTGCTGGAAGAAGCTCCTCCTTATCATGTCTATGTTGGCTTTCAGGCAGCTTCCCTGACCACAACAGTCTGTTTCTTTGGATGGTTGAGATCCTTCACTAACTTCCTGGCTTTGATCCTGCACCACTTGATGTAGATGAACTGCAGGTAAGGGAGCTCAGTGTTGATGGTTCAGTCAGCTGATCACACCATCCTCTGAAGGATTTATCCTGCTTGGTGCTGTTCCCAGTCCAGGTTGTGGTATCAGGATGCTCTCTATAGTGTAGGTATAAAAGCTCCTTGGTACACAAGAGGGCAGTTTAAAGTGTCTAAGGTGGGAAAGACGCTTATCCTCACCTGGCTGTTGATGTGACAGAACCACGACAGGTCCTGCATCATGTAAACACAGACGTACCAGAAACTGTCCACTCTCTCTACTAGGGTCCATTTGATGCTAAGCAGCTGGTAACTCTTCTCCTTCTTCATGCTGAATCCACCTCAAGGTTCCATGCTTTGAGATGCTTTTAAGCTCACCACGGTTGTAAAGAGTGATACATTTGGGTTACTATATCCTGTCTCATCATCTCAGTGTTTTTGGTTTTTTGCACTATTCTGTGCAAACTCTAGAGACTGTGTGAAAATCCTGATTCTGAAAGCAGCCTTTCAGCCACCAAGAACCATGCCAAGTCTTAGCAACACACTTTTCCTGCATTCTTCATGAGAACATTAACTGAAGCTCTTGACCTGGATCTTCTGCACGATTGTATGTATTGTGCTGCTGCCACATTTTTGGGTTGATTGGATAACTGTATAAAGGACACACACACACACTGGTATTTATAATGTTTGTTTTTCATAATCTTCATTCATTTATTCTGCATTCAGCCATACATGTTTATCCTTTATCTCTTACATTACTAGATTTTATTCTGACCGCTTGTACACCTTGTACTTGGCAAGTAAAAAGACAGAAATGTCAACAGCAGAATGAGAATCTGTTTTATTATTTCACAGTAGAATAGCAGAGAAGTGATACAGAGTGCTCATCACTAATCGATTCTTCACCAGCTCTCACAGATGGAGTCTGTCAGTGTGCTGCCTGGCAACCATCGGTCGGCGCTGAAGGGTGGTGGGGAGGAGGGCGATGTCCCTGAGGAAGCCTTGTACCAAGGTCAGATATAAATGTGAGTGTGTGTGTGTGATGAGTCCACCAATGATGAGTCACCACACTTGTTCTCTTTCTTTCTCTCTCTCTCTCTCTCTCTCTCTCTCTCATATCCCTGACCTTGAACATGCTTGCACAGCACCAAGATTTCCAGCTGGGTGAAAACACCGTGTACCCACCAATTCACTTATCGTAATAAACTTTGCTGCCTTTCCGAGATAATAATAAAAGAAGCCATGCAATGTGTTATCTAATAGAACATAAAGTTAGATAACAGGAAATGTTATCAGACTCTTGTAACACATCTGATGGGTTCTGAGAAGGAGAGACAGCGGTTACAAAATATTAATGCTCTCACAAAATATTATGCTATAGTAATAGCAAAAATTTACAGGGATATCAAGGTCAAGGGTCTGTGATCAGGTTACAGAGTGTGGGATTACTCTGGGCTGGCCAGTTTCCTCCCACTTTCCAAACATGGAGGTAGGTGGACTGGCTACCATAAATTACCTTAAGCTATGAATGACTGTGTTAATGTGTCATGATACATGATGGTGTCCACTCCAGGGTGTCCACCTCCTGCCCAGGTTTCCCAGTACAGACTCTATGTCCACTGCAACTATGAACAGAATAAAGCCAAGACAAATTGATAAACATTGTAAAAAATGCTTGTGTTTATGTGGCAGCAGCATTGTAGGAAGCATTCTTAGACCTGAAATTCCATTGAAATAAAAAAAAAAAATGTGTTCCCGGTCTTCAGTGGTCAGTATCTATCAAAAGTGGTTCAAGGAAGGAACAGTGGTGAACCGGCGACAGGGTCATGGGCGGTCAAGGCTGGACAAACAAGTCTGATCCATAGAGGCCCCACCTTGCCACTTAGAGGACTTAAAGGATCTCTTGGTGCTAGATACCACAGCACACCTTCAGGGATCTAGTGGAGTCCATGCCTCATTGGATCAGGGCTGTTTTGGTTGCAAAAGGGGGACTAACACAATATTAGGCAGGTGGTCATAATGTTATGCCTGATCAGATATATGTATATGTATGTAAATATATACACACACACACACACACACATATATATATATATGTGTGTGTGTGTGTGTGGGTGTGTGTAAGAATTCTACAAATATATGTTTTGCAAAACTGTTTATTACCGAGCTCACATGCTGTTACACTGCTTTTAGACTAACATTTCCCATAAGTTTCAAGTAAACAGCTTTTCTGTTCGTTTCTCAGCACAAGGAAACGTGTCGACATTCTTGTTTGTGCAAATCACACACACATACGTTACACATGTTGTAGATAGAGATTAGGTTCGAATAATGTTGGCATGTTCCTTTAAGGCTCATGGCTCCATGCAGAGATATTTTGTTCTCTGTTCCTGAGTAAAGCAAAATAGTAAGCTCTGCTCACTTGACTGGATTCCAGAATGTCTTTATTTACTCTGCCACTCCGGCTCTGATTAACTGCCTCTCGTATGTTCCCAGTTTCCCGCCAGTCTGGTCAGATATTACAGGTCTGGGTTTTTTTTTTCCCTTTCAATTTACCACCATGAGCTGCTCTCAGTGTTTGGTTCCCTAATTATCTCTTGTAGTCTTTACACACACACACCCCCCCCACACACACACACACGAAAATGTGCTGATAAGTCTCTTTTTTCATCTCCACACAATACTCTCGTTCAAGTGTGCCAAAGAAGATTCCTATCGTCCATAGTAACTCTGAAAACAGAGTATAGTATTACCAAGAGGAAATGAGAAGGGAGGAGGCACAAAATGGTGGCCTGAGCGCCGGATTATTTTAGATATGGAAGTCAAAACACGAGGCATGACCTTAGCCGACACTTTTTGTGAGTACAGTGAGAGAAGGGAGGACTGTTCTTCCTCTGGTTTATCACAGTGTTATCTGTGTGTGTGTGTGTGTGTGTGTGTGTGTATATGTGTATCTGTTTCCTTTGCTGTAAGGTGGTGCAGACACAGTTGTTGCTCATTTTTCCGGCGTAGACTGAGAGAAAGCATGCAGACTGTTCAGAGGGGGAGAGAGAGAGAGAGAAAAAAACACATTTCCTCTCTCTCTCTCTCTCTCTCTCTCTGTGTTTGTGTGTGTGTGTGTTTCTACACACACACACACACACACACACACAATTTTACCACAGCTTGTGCACACACACACACAGGCAAGCACATGGCCGTCCATCCCCCACTGCACAGCCACAGCCTGCTGACTTCTATTTTAATCAGAGCTTTTATGGAGGGTATATGATGCTTTTCTGGCACACTTCCATCCTTTCCACTAAGGTCACCACCGGCCTGCCTCCACTTTGCTGTACGAGAAAAAAGAAAAAACGAGAACGTCGCATAACACCATGAAATCAGGCAACATTTATCTCTCCGAAAATGAGAGAAGCAGTTTATGTAATCAAATCTATTATATAACCGAAGATGGCTTGGAGTTTAGTTCCAAAGCCAGTGTAAGATACTGAATGGACTGTGCCGGGGGTACGGTGTGTGTCAAGTTCAGCAGTTTGGAGGATTTCAGTCAGATATCAACAAGCTGCCGCACCCATCTTGTTTAAACAAGAATGGCCCAAGTGGCAGGAAATGTATGTGCAGAATGCAAGCATGTGCTTGGCTGCCCTCACTGCTCTTTTCGGTTCTTGGAGAGCAGATGTTTTCACAAGTATCATCTTCCATTTGTCACACCAGATGAGCCACGTGATTGTCGTATCATTTTTATTACTTTTGCTACAGTACAAGTCTGTACAAGACTCAACATGGAGTTGAGCAAACAAGCATAAGTAACGTTTCCACTATCACACCTTTCATTTGCCTGGTATAATGAGGGCTCTGAGCATGTGCAGCGTGTGTGTGTGTGTGTGTGTATTGCTTAAACACTGACGTGTGCTTCCAGGAAATGAAGTCCAATCCATTGTTAACATTGTTTTGGGAAACCCCAGTGAGAATACAATACAGTAGGCTAGGTTTAAACAACGCTCAGTGATAATACGTTATTCAAAAAAGTAATGACGACGGATATTGCTTTTCTTACACATCTGTTGGAACAGTTTAAAGTGAAACCAGCAAAGGAGGCTACCACAAATACCACTGTGTCAGCCTTCATGTGATTTGTGTTTTGGCGATGCTGGTTTCTCTCGACAACGTTACATTGCTTCTCTGCTCTCTTGTTGTAGCTATGAGAGGAATTTGGGTCAGCGAGGAAAAGGCTGTGTCTTTAAGATGGAGATTCCTCCTCCTCCTCCTTCTCCTCTCCACCCGCTCTTTTAAAATATAGATGATGTATTACCACTGCGAGCTCCCAGAGGCAGCCAACACTTCTGTTTGGAGTGGAGGAGGGGAAGAAGCTCTCAGCACCCACAAGCCTTTCTCTAATCTCCAACATGGTGACCTACAGTTAATTCTATCATCATGCTTTACAGCCAAAAGCTCAGGAAGACAATTCCCTTTAATGATAATGTAGCTTTCACTACTAACTGTAACTATAACTGTTATCCTGATTCTTTATCCTTGACCGCATCAATATTATTAAGTCTATGCTTCATTAAGAAGAAACATTTTCATTTATCTCGATAATCGACTGCCCTAATACGCATTACTACGTACATTCCTTCTTGGAGAAGCAACAGAGCAGCAGATTCTCCCTGTCATGCTCCCAAGTAGCTAGCTCAGTTGTTTTTTGTGAGAACTAGCCTTAGGTGATATTAGTAGTGCATAAAACAAATAGTATAAATATCAGGAAAACTCTAATTTGATAGATTTAGATCTGCAAGATTAATTGGAATGAAGAGTTCAGGGGGAAAGTGCATAAGGATCACAGTCTATTTTCTCAGTATTCTCCTCTGATGGAAGATGAGTAATTATAGGCATTTTTGCCCTCATGCAGTGAAGCCAAAAAATCAGACCCAAATCCTGCAACCACAACAGGATAATTATGTCACTGAAATGCTGGGATTGTAAATAGTTGGCACTTTCTTGTCACTATTCTCCAAGCCTTGGCCATTTGTTATATCATAATGGTAGGCTTTGCATTTACACTGTGTGCAGTGGTGCCTGTTTTTCAGAAGCTGGGTAACTGTTGTAGGCCAGCAGCTATATAAAGCCCATAGTGCTATGCATTGGGTTCTGTGGTTTTGATCTGCTGTTAATTAAAAAAAATATTGACATGGCAAGAGCACTGGCATGTTTGACCTTCACAATACTACATCACTCACATGCTCCTTAGTGTTTTCCATTTCTGACCTGAACAATTGGATCATTCCAAACAGATTTTATTGCTTGGATTTCCAATTAGCAGCCTGTGGCTTCGCTTCATTGCCAAAAATAACCTCAGTATGTCTGTGAGAATTAGCATTTCACATGCTTGGTGTAAATCTCACTGCTGTTTTTATTAGCTGTATGAGATATGAGCTTTGCATTATTTATGTTGGTTCTGTGTTAAGTGATAAAGTGATATAGAAACTATTGTACCGGTGCTTAAACCATCGATCGGCTATCAAGTAAAAATGTAATGAATTTTGAAGCCTTTCAATACAAATACAATCCAAGCAGCTATTTCTTTTCAATTTCTTCTTCTTCTTCTTCTTTTTTGGTCAGGCCTCCTGCTCAAATCTTACATCTTTCCAAGACTGAGATGGCAACAACACAAAAAGCAGACACGTTAAAATGGTGCAATCGCAGTGTAACATGAAGATAATGCGCAAACAATAATGTTGGTTGGTGTGGTTAGTGTTTCGTTTGGTTTAGCTCAATTTCCTTAGTGTCGAGAAAAGGTCACTGATCTTTGTTAGATTTCTGACAGCATTCTGGCACTATTTTGAAAGCTGTACTTGAACAACTCTGGCTTCTCATGTGGTCTTTCGTACTGCAGGCTGATGAAGGCAGTTCAACATGGTAAGTTTAAACGGCAGCACAAAATTGGAGCTTTCTCCTGTAAAACTGCCTGAATTGGTTTTGTCTAAACACTTGATCACAAATTGTTTGTGATAAAACCTGATTGTGATCAAAGTTTACATCGGAATTCATGGCTTGTGGCTCGTGTATGCACGCTGCTACTTCACTGAAAATGTCTTGCATAACACTTTGTGTGCTGAATGATGGTTGGCTCTTTGAGGAAGTTCTCTCCGATTAAAGTTTCCTTTGAAAAAGCTAAAACGCATATGACTGTAGTTGTTTTTTTTTTTTTTCGTAGAAAAACAGCAAAAGACGGCAAATGTTTTGAGCTAGGATTGAGTTTTGAGACATTGCAACATTTATAAATGTGATGAAGCTGCAATGAAAAAAAAGAACTGTAGCTCTGTAGTTTTTCATATGACGATTTCTCATGCTAGCATGCTCAAATCATGATGAATCAGATAGAGGTTGACAAGTTTGCTGGCATGCATTTAACGGTAATGATGAGGCTATGCGTCATTCAGATTTCCAAACATGGTGTAAACATTCACATTTGCCATGCAAGTCTTGCTACAATGGATGTCACATTATTTTTGTTTATCTGCATTCCAGCCACCTGGTTTCCTCCTAAAAAGTAAAAATGGAGGACAAAAAATTCAATTCCAGTTCCACTGAAAGAACCGTCTACCTTCGCAATTATAACCTAGTCTACTGATGGACAAACAACAGATTAAAAAACAAAAATGTTGCATAACAAATTTTTAAAAGCGTTGCTGAGGAATCGAGCATTTTTGTACAAAACAATCACAAAAAAAGCTCCTTAAATGCCAAGGTATATTATTGGCAGAAAAGTTTTTGGGTCAAAACACTTTTTTCCAGAATTCATTTTCCATGTATTTGTCTTTATTTGTCTTTAACAAGACTGCATGGGAACACATAGAAGTGAGTCCTTGTGTATCTGAAGTGGACAGAAAGGAATTAATTTATACAGTACCTTGCATTAGTATTGTAACAACCTGCAATAATTGGAATTTTTATCCATTTGATTTACACAACAATCGCCTCTGTTCCTTTGGCAGTATGTCCCGTCATTGTCCTGTTGGAAGTTAAACCCTCAAGTCTCTTGCAGAAAAGAAACAGCTTACTTCTAAGTTTGTTCTTTATTTATACACCAATCAGCCATAACATTATGAGCAGTGAGAGGTGAAGTGAATAAGACTGAGTATCTCCTCATCATGGCACCTGTTAGTGGGTGGGATATATTAGGCAGCAAGTCAACATTTTGTCCTCAAAGTTGATGTTAGAAGCAGGAAAAATGGACAAGTGTAAGGATTTGAGCGAGTTTGACAAAAGGGCCAAATTGTGATGGCTAGACCACTGGATCAGAGCATCTCCAAAACTGCAGCTCTTGAGCGGAGAAAGGCTCATTGATGCAGACCGTGTACCCCCTTTCTTGGAAACGGTATTCCCTGATGGCTGTGGCCTCTTTCAGCAGGATAGTGTGCCGTGCCACAAAGCAGAAATGGTTCAGGAATGGTTTGATGAGCACAAGAACCAGTTTGAGGTGTTGGCCTGGCCTCCAAATTCCCCAGATCTCAATACAATCCAGCATCTGTGGGAAGTCCGATCCATGGAGGCCCCACCTCACAAACTTATAGAACATATGTGCCAGATACCACAACACACCTTCAGGGATCCAGTGGAGTCCATGCCTAGACCAACACAATATTAGGCAGGCATAATGTTATGGCTGATCGTTGTATTTTTGTATACTATGCCTCAGGGCAGCAAGTGGAGCTGATGAAATAAAGCTTAAATCTTTTGCTTTGTCCTACAAAAGCACATTGATTATGTAATATTAATATGCAAGTCAAGCACATTGCCTATGTACAAAATTTCATCAAAGCAGAACTACATCTGTATCAGCTCAGAAAATGCACCAATATAAAGTCAGAAGGCTGCGTCGGCTCGATCTCTTGGACTCACTTCTCTAAGTAGACTGCTAGAGTCTGATTTTCTTTTCAGGCCTGGTTCCTGGTTGAGCTAAGGCAAGAAGATCATAGTCGGATCT
Source organism: Hemibagrus wyckioides (assembly GCF_019097595.1). Taxonomy (NCBI): domain Eukaryota; kingdom Metazoa; phylum Chordata; class Actinopteri; order Siluriformes; family Bagridae; genus Hemibagrus; species Hemibagrus wyckioides. Next base: position 24,723,871 of record NC_080719.1, read on the forward strand.
TAGCCAGTTGATGACTGCAAAGTTTCCATTGCTAATGGGAAGAAAATTCAAATAAAAGCACTTGGACTGTTCCATTGCTCAGAACAGACAGGGTGTGATATTGCATTGTTCTCTTCTTCCTGACAACAATAACGTGAGGTTTGTCCACGATTTGTCGCAAACATGCATCTCCTCATGCTTTTGTCATGCACAATTATGTCTGGGGCAAAGTATAAACTATAGGAAGTTATTGCTTGCAATTATACAGTCACTTTATACTTTAATGCATTCAATAATTTACTCTCCTTTTAATGAGTCAACAATAATACAATTTATGCACAGATTTTATCACGTGCTAAATTTACTATGATAAGACCTTTTCCCTACATTTTTTGTACGAATGTTCCAGTGTATGCTTTAGTATTTGCCTGTTTCCACAACCTTTTGTTGTTGTTGTTGTTGTTGTTAATGTTGTTGTGTTAAATTCAGTTCCACTCTCCCCATCTTTCCTCAGGGCTCTCTCACACATGAGAGCGCTGCTAAAATTCTATCTTGTGTGACATTTCCTCCCCTTGCAAGGTTTAAAAATACATGAGCCATTGCGTGAAAGGAATCTGACAAGATCTTGTCGGGGGGGGGGGGTGGAAGTGGAGATGGAGGTGGGGGGAGGGGGAGGGGTTACAGAAGAGCTGCGAGCTCAGTGTCCGTCACAGAGAAGCATCATTAATGTTAATTTATCGACAAACTGGTCTCTGGTGGTGTGAAAACACTGAGAGACCTGTTAGGAGACGGAGAGACAAGCGACAGAGAGAATGTGTGTGTGTGTGTGTGTGTGTGTGTGTTACCACCAGCCATGAATGCCAAGCAGCACATGGTGAGATATGTGTGGGCACAGAGGGACCAAGCTGGCCTGTGTATATCTGCAGATATTTTGAGGGGCTTGGCTCTTGCCTGCCAAGATTATACTTCACACTGTATTTGCCTGGTACACACACACACACACACACACACATACATACATACACACACACAGAGTTATGCTTTTTTATTCTCCCTCCCTCCCTACACTTATGAAATACTGTATTTATCTCAGCATTCCAGTCATTGCACTTAAACCTTTGGGATCTCAGGCTTGTCGAGGCAAGACAGATCACAGAGCGATTGCTTCTGATGATTCTGAAACAGCAGGAGGGCTGCATTCAAATCAGCCTGCCTGATGGGGAGAGGAGAACTGAAGAGATGAATATATGTATTTATGCTGCCAACAACATCAAGGAAATGTAAACCCACTGAATGCAAAGAGCTCAGCACCTGTACATTAGGTTCCTAAATAAACAGATTTTTAGATGTTGCAATAATAGCCATAACCTCAATCGGTCATCCACAACAAAACTCGAACCACGCCACTGAGATCCGGCCTCTCCTAATCTGACCCTCGCAGCTTCATATTAAAACTGGAACATAAGCCGCCACCTTACTGCAAATTTAATAGCAAGTCAATCAGATTTGTTGAGTAGGTCTCGAGAGATGGCCCAGATGAAGGATGAGATAAATGTAAGAGAAGATCAAAGGAAGAAAGTCTCCAAGATCTCTGTTCATTTATCTAAAGAGATGCCAGAGCAGAACTCCGCTCTGAAACCTAAACCTCGTGTGAAGAGAGACGTTCATGAAGCAGTGCTAAACTACAGCAACATTAATGCCACAGTGTTTTAGAAATGATAATAATGCTGCTGGAAACATAAGACATAACATAAATGGACGTGATTATACAGGATAATATCAGTATGTGGCCTATATATATATATATATATATATATATATATATATATATATATATATATATATATATATATATATATATATATATATTTGGTTGTTTTAATAAAATACACAACTACATCATTCCAGTTGCTAATTGGTCTCAAATACACCATCGATCTGTGCTGGATTGTGTTTTGAATCCCACTCATGCAGTTACTTTTCACAAATTTATTCAACATGTGTCAGAATATAAATAAAATAGCCTAATTTAAAGCCCACTGACCCTGACAGACAGATACTAACGGTGCTGTAAATGTGTCTCACACACGCTCTGTATATACTCTCATCTTAGTTAATGGACATCGCCTGTCATTGCTTGTACTGTGAGCTTTATGTCTGAGCGCTCACTCACATCTACAGGGATGAAATCCCACTCCCAGTTCTTGCCTCTAGTATTAACCAGACGTCTTGTGAACCTTACTGTCAAGGCTTATATGGAAAAAAAAATATTTGTCTTCAGATCTTCCTAGGACACATCTGATGTATTCATATCTGACTTCATAACAATCCCTTTTGTGTGGCTGACCCCATTTAAACACAAAGTAATCCAAATTCACAATCATATGTAAGCCTCCTGTTTAATCCTGAACACTCCTGTATTAAACAGTATTTCTTTCCACTTGTCTTGTCCAGACTCATCTTCCTCTCTCATTCTGTCTTCCATTCATTCATCATCTGTCTGCGACTTAAAACCACTTCCCTGCCTGTTGTTCTAAAGCGTATCGCTTTCCATTCCCTTTGTGTCTATCAGAACGCTTTATACGATGCTGCTGCCCATGTGGTTGGACTCTATTGTGATGTGTTAAATATATACATGTTGTGTTATATTGTTATGTTGCACTTTCTAGCTTATTTTTTCGTTGTTGTTGTTGTCCTTGGGATGTCACATCTTAAGTGACTTTAACCCTCAATAGTGTGTTTATATGCTGTATTATTAAAAATTGCAGACACACACACACACACACACACTGCCAACTGGTCCTTAATATTCATAAGCAGACCAGTGTTTTTCATGAATATTAATTAGTGTTGAACTGTAGGGTGGAAAGAAGTTGTAGACCAGTGAGTTTATACAACCACACACCAATTTTAGTCTACTTATTTGATGAGGAGTCAGTGAAGTAGTGTAAATTACTCCAGTAAATTAACTAACTAATTGCATACTTAATGAATAGAGTTTGTATGTTGTGTCAAAATATACACTGACCAGGCATAAAATTATGACCACCTGCCTAATATTGTGTTGGTCCCTGTTTGGCTGCCAAAACAGCCCTGACCCGTCCTGCACTGTGTATTCTGACCCCTTTCTATCAGAACCAGCATTAACTTCTTCAGCAGTTTGAGCAACAGTAGCTCGTCTGTTGGATCGGATCACACGGGCCAGCCTTCTCTCCCCACATGCATCAATGAGCCTTGACCGCCCATGACCCTGTCACCGGTTCACCACTGTTCCTTCCTTGGAATACTTTTGATAGATACTGACCACTGCAGACCGGGAACACCCCACAAGAGCTGCAGTTTTGGAGATGCTCTGATCCAGTGGTCTAGCCAAAATGTTGACTTGCTGCCTAATATATCCCACCCACTAACAGGTGCCATGATGAGATTATCAGTCTTATTCACTTCACCGGTCACTGCTCATAATGTTATGCCTGATCGATGTATTTGAACTTAATGCTTTTTAACTTGAAACTGTTCCAAATGTGCTTATTATGTTCTGGGGCAGTGGTTCAACTGGTTAAGGTTCTGAGGCTTGGGGATCTAGCCCCAGCACCATCAAGTGCCACCACTGGGCAATTGAGCAGGGTCCTTAACCTTGTGGTGATAATTAATTATTTAACGTACCTATAATTGTTAGCGAAATCAGTCGCTTGCAGATGGTCATGGTTCTAAGTGCTGTCTGTTATGCACACCCACGAAACGTTGGAGGACCAGTAACGGTTAACTTTATTCACTGGTTATAGAGACTTTCATATCTTGGAAGAAATACAAACCTTGGGGAGAGAGATATGGCCTGTGCTGCCAGGAATGGCTCATTTCGCCTGGCTCTTTTCACTCGACGTTTGGAGTTAGTGGTAAATTTGCTAGGCTCAAAAAATCATTTGAGTTACACTTGGTCAGGTGTAACTATTCGTCTATCACAAAAGAGAGTGGATGTTAATGTCTTCTAAAGTTCTGTATTACACAAATTCAATAGTACTTTACTGGTGAAGAAAAACACATTAAGATAAAACACAAAAAGCCACTATATACATTGACCCTTAGTTAGAAATTGTGATTTATTCATCATAGCCTGTGGATTTGGTTATGAAACATTCTGCATTGTCTGGGTTTATAATAGCTGTGGAAATGAATTCCAGAGAAAAAACACCAAGCCACGAAACTCCCTAAAAATACACCTCCACACCTCAGTACTTACTGTTCTCTCGTCACAGACGTGACTTCAAATGCACTGAGAGTTCCTTTAACACTGCTGATCCCTCATGAACAGCCAGCAGCTTTGGCTAATGTCAGGCTTTAAAGACAAGCAACGTAGACTTACACATAGTCTTCTGAAAGCTGACTGACATATTGTATAAACTCTGGGCACAGGCACTGGAAACTCTGATGTTTAGAGGCTGCTCTGCTTGACTGAGCCTGTTCTTGTGGCTATGTGTTTTTCCATGCCTGTGTCTTACATGTGATTTTATTTGGCAGCCAAAAGCAAGGCTAAAACTCTGAACTGAACGCAATTGCACACAAAACTAAATAGGCTATTGGCCTGTCTGTAGAAACGTAATTTCATTTGTATTGCATGAGTTAGCGTCTTTTCGACATGCCGGCCAAAAAGGAACTGATGCATTAAACTCCAGATATATTGTAAGTGTGAACATATGAAAGCCAGACTTTTCATGGGCTGGAGTTTATACAATCGACATGTTCCAATGCTTTTCAATCTTTGACCTAGATATGTGTTGTGACATTGACGTCGAGCAGGACTTTTCTCCGGCTAACAACTCCAGTTTATGAAATCCGAGCAGTATTCCCCATCCTAGTCTTTTGAGTCTGAGCTCTCTCCCTCTCGGTTACCACAACAGTCTGGGATTGTCAAATATGTCAAGAAGGATTAGGAGTAAAGTGGAAGGAGAAATTAGAACAGCCTTGCACAGAGGCAGCAGAGGCTCATCGTTCGGCTCCTAATGAGTTCATGTCTTTCTGGAAGTGGGCGTTATCTGGAAAAGCACAGCAGAATTTGCATAATTTGCCGTTTATAAATCAAGGCATTCATAGCACAGTAAGAGCTGACAGCCCGAGAGTCCACCCAGTGAGACTCGGATTAAACACAACAAATTCTGCAAAGAGCCACAGCAGCCTGCCATTCTACATTCATCTCATGACGTGCTACTCGGTAATTTAGGCCTTTTAGCTCAGTAAAAGTGTCAGAGAAATTTGCATGTTAACCTTAGGTTCCCTTAAACATAGGAGAAGCATAAACAGGTGTGAGTCACCCTGTTGCCTGGCTGATAGGGTGCTATTATGTAGTCGTCCCTTCAGGCAGACCAATGCCCTGGACATTGTAAAAAACCTGGGAAATATAATGAAACAGTTCTTGACAGAAAATGAAAGAAAAAAAACACTTTTGGCTTTGTTTCGCTTCTGCTTTTACAGCTATAGTGGCACCAGTGTTACCATAGGTAGAGAGCAACAACACAGTCGTTACTCTTTGGTTTTTAAAAAACCTGGACATGGCTTTTTATTTCCAATTTTTGCTCATTACATTACACAGGAAAAAATCTTTATTTTCAAAAGACAATTGGCTTTGGATTGCTGCAACATCATGATGACCAATTTTCACTTTACATTTTCACAGCATGGAGCTTCTATGTCTATAGCTCTACCCAGAAGAACTGTTTTAAATTTTTGACATCAGACATGTTTGCTGGGTCTTACTGGAATGAGTGACAAGTTTGTGACTGTAATGCAGGCAAAAGGGGAGTTGATCAGCAAACTGACTAAATTAGACAGAAACCATAATCAAAATGAAGCAGTGTCACTTCAGAAAGATTGACTGAAAGTCTGAATTATTTATAAGAGCGAATAGCGATAATGGATCATCTGACTGGTCATGTGACGTGAATTGCAGTTTATTCATGTGCTAAGAATCTTGGAAAATGGAGTTCAGCGGTTTTAGTGGCTGCCGATGGATAGTTGTACAATCAAGTCTAGAAATGTAGAAATTAATGGCAGAGGAGACAATATTGAACTGGATGTTTAAAGCACACATGTATTTGTGATGGTCAGATAATACACAGATCAGGTATAACACTGTGAGCTGTGAGAGGTGAAGTGAATAAGACTGAGTATCTCCTCATCATGGCACCTGTTAGTGGGTGGGATATATTAGGCAGCAAGTCAACATTTTGTCCTCAAAGTTGATGTTAGAAGCAGGAAAAATGGACAAGTGTAAGGATTTGAGTGAGTTTGACCAAAAGGGCCAAATTGTGATGGCTAGACCACTGGATCAGAGCATCTCCAAAACTGCAGCTCTTGTGGGGTGTTCCCGGTCTGCAGTGGTCAGTATCTATCAAAAGTGCTCCAAGGAAGGAACAGACGGACAAGGCTCATTGATGAGTTAATTCTGGTTCTGATAGAAAGGGGTCAGGATACACAGTGCAGGACGGGTCAGGGCTGTTTTGGCAGCAAAAGGGGGACCATCACAATATTAGGCAGATAATGCTTAATTATAATGTTATGCCTGATTGGTGTATAGTTGACCATATAGTGCAGCTTAGCGACTCTGTACTATGCAAGAAGAACTACACTGAGACTTGTCCATATGTGTATACGGATATTTTTATAAACTGTAGGTGCATCCACTTAACCACACAAAAGCACTATGTATAACATCACCATCCACACTAAAACAATTCGAAGCACTCCAACCCAGTGATTAAATACGCTGTTGTGTCAAACGGCTCAAAAGTATTGTTAAGACTGTGTGCAGTGAGCAGTAGTGAAGATAAAATCCCCAACATGGGCGAAAGACAAACACAAAAATTCACATGCACTAAAGTCCCAAAGTCTGAAACCACACTGAAAATCTCTGAGGTTTATTTTATTATTAAACAGAAGGTTTATGAGGCTATGAAGCAATGAAAGTAACTATTCACTTCTGCACTATTTCTAGGTCTCTATTTAAGCAAATTTGTGCTATTGACCATGTTAACTGCTCTGTCCATACGGTCAGATTTTCCACATTCTGAAGAAACTCTGATGGATTTTAACGACAACGGATCGTACGTTTTTGCACAAATTTGTAGCGTTCATGCTAGCTCGAGCGCACTCTGTCGTTATAGCAAAAAGGGAACGTACTGAATACTAAAAAACTCACATCAGTATTCTGAGTCTAGTTTTCTATTTTTGTTATCAATAATATACTTTGCAGTTAAGATTAAGTTGTATTAAATTAGAAAATAATGTAAAATCAAAGCGTTTTCCTTAGCGCACTCACGTTTTTGAGCTGTTTTTGTGAAACTAACGCTGAAAGATAAACCTGAATATAAAGGTCTTTTTGCAGACCGATGCTACGCAATTATGTCACCAAAAAATACTTCTACTTATTCACCTTGCAGGTCATTTTCGAAAAGCTTTGGTTTTCACTGACCTACAATACCATTCCACGAGCCAAAAACACAAAGAAGATTTGTCAAAAAATATCTGTATACATGCGGACGCAGCCTGAAGCATTATTGATCGTTTCGTCTTGTGCACTTTGAACGCAGAGGAGATTTCACTTCAGCTGTTTAATAAACAAAAGAAGCTGCCAAGCAATTTGTCCTTTTTATTCCCTCATCACACAATTACCAACAATCATAACGAACATTTCTATTGTACTGACTTGAAAATAGGTCCAAAAAGAAAAAAAGGAGACAGGGTAGGGGGAAAAAACAAGTAGTTAGCGCAGCAGCCGACAATGCCGTACTGTTTACCACCCACCTAAACTCCATGCATATTTAAGGTACTTATTAATTTGCAGTCATTTCACAAAATCTAATCAAGACCTGTTACAGGACCAGGCTTTCTTTTTTTGTCCACAGGTCAGGTTCAGGGACTCCCACAACCAGCCAACAAGACAAAAATGGGACTGATATAATTAATAAGCTTTACTTCTTGTAGTGATGATTCTGTCCATCATTGGGAGGCAGATAGAGATAGAACATTCTCAGAAAAGGAACGCTTTTATGAGCAAAAAGTGTCCGAAAAAGAAGATCCTTAGACCTGATGTGTTCCTTAGTAAAGTGACTTAAAATTGAATCTTAAAAGGCAGTGAATGGTTTAAGTTGTTCAATACAGTTATTTATCTTTATGTTCCTTTCTTTAAAAACATTAAGTCTGGGTATCCTTCGAAAACTACTAAGTAGGCGTAGCTGTCTTGTGCTTCAAACCCACACAACCCCCTGCTCCTGTAATGCAATAATTCAAGCCAGAGCTATTATCCAATTGCACAGTTCTTGAACACTAGCTCTGTGTGTGCATGTGTGTGTGCGTGTGTGTGTGGTTGTGTGTGTGTGTGTGTGTGTGTGTGTGTTCTCACTATTGTATTTCGGGGAAATGTCAGGGACTCAGTGACTGGAAAGTCCACATTAGGTTTCCCTGGCATGCTTTCAGAGCTTCTAAAAAAGTAAGTCCCGCTCTTGCTGTGTAATCAGTCCAGTGCTTTCTCCTTCACAGAATGTAAAGCTGACCTGCCTAGAACAGCCAACATGCTCCCTCGAGGTCTCTCCCCCTATATTTATGAATCTACTAAAAGATGTAGCACACCAATAAATGTTTCTGAAAGCAGTAATGAGGGGTCATTAGACACAAGTGGAGATATAGCTAGTTTTTCCCCTAAGGGAAGACAGTGAGGTTGAGGGCCATTTTAAAACCTATAAGCAAAAATGTTTAGCGTAAATCAGTGAAGTTGAGATTTTTATTATTATTATTATTAAATACTGAATACATGAAATGGATGTTGGCTTGTTATTAAATACACACTTATACTACTGCTAACTGAACCAGATACAAACCTACAGAAGGGGTGTACTGCTGAGATCAATATATCACGATGCACAAGGTTTTTCTTCAAAAACATGAACACTGCATATCCACACAGTCCGATCAGGCATAACATCATGACCACCTGTCTAATATTGTGTTGGTCCCCCTGACCCGTCCTGCACTGTGTATTCTGACCCCTTTCTATCAGAACCAGCATTAACTTCTTCAGCAGTTTGATCAACAGTAGCTCGTCTGTTGGATCGGATCACACGGGCCAGCCTTCTCTCCCCACGTGCATCAATGAGCCTCGGCCGCCCATGACCCTGTCACCAGTTCACCACTGTTCCTTCCTTGGACCACTTTTGATAGATACTGACCACTGCAGACCGGGAACACCCCACAAGAGCTGCAGTTTTGGAGATGCTCTGATCCAGTGGTCTAGCCATCACAATTTGGTCCTTCATCAAACTCGCTCAAATCCTTACACTTGTCCATTTTTCCTGCTTCTAACATCAACTTTGAGGACAAAATGTTCACTTGCTGTCTAATATATCCCACCCACTAACAGGTGCCATGATGAGGAGATACTCAGTCTTATTCACTTCACCGGTCACTGCTCAGAATGTTATGCCTGACCGGTGTATTTGGCTGTTTGACTCTAGCACACTATATTTGAAATGGAACACTAAGGATAATGTGTCTAAACTCTATATTTAATGAGAGTTTAATGAGAGTTTTTACATCTATATCAGCTTTTTCTTTTCCCACATACTCTCCCTATTGCAGCGCACTATAAGTAATCAGACTTCATGCTGCCAAGTTGTTTTTTCACCAACAAATTGTACTGTACTTGATTTTAGAGTAAATACTTCAGATATATTTTTTAATAAATGATCAGTTTACATGAAATTATTTGGCTTTTACATTGCGGTATAAATATGAGATAGCACATCTGTAATATCATCCATTAGCACTGAGAAAATTAAACCATTTTTAACACATGATGAGACCTGAACATATAATGAGCTGTAGTTAAGACTGACATTGTAAAGTCCAAGACAAGGACTATCTAAGATCGAGTCAAGGTTCAAGTGGTTAAGGCTCTATGTTGTTGATCAGAGGATCAGGGTTTAAGCCCCAGCACCACCCAGCCCCACTGTTGAGCAATTGAGCAAGGCCCTTAACCCTCCCTGGTCCAGGGGGCACTGTATCATAGCTTCTCCTGCGCTCTGACCCCAAATTCCTCAGCTGAGATACGTGAAGAGAAGAATTCTGTATGTGTGGTGTCTTCGTGTCCTCAGTTCTTCTTCTTAACATGGTCAAGATAAAGTCCAAAAGATAATAAGACCAAGTCATAAGCAAAACTGAAAATCCTGTTCAACTCCAAGCCTTTAGCTCAACCAGGTGACTTCATTCATTCATTTACTGCACCGATGGTTGAAGCTGTGTTGTTATGGTGTCCTGTGATGCAGTATGAGCTTCATGTGACCCTGAGGAAGCACTTGATGGCCTTCACCTTCCACGGCTGGTGACTGTTGTTGATGTGGGAGACCTAACAGGTGGTGGGAATTGGCTGAGACCAGACAAGACAAATCCAAATACAAACACCAATGAGTACAAGTCAAAACAGAAAAAGGTGTCAAGGTTGGACACAAGTTTCTACAGTCCTACCTCATATCACAAATCACATGATGATTAAAACTCTAAGCGGTTAAAAACTCCATTTGCCAGAAGTTGAATGCATGATGAGGAAGATGGTGAAGGAGGCAAAGAAAACCATAATATTACAGTTCAATACTGGGCAGTCGATTCTTAGGCTTAAAACAAGTTTCAAAAATCATCTAGTGCACTCCACGTCCATCACAAAAAGCTGTTTGTAAGGCTTACACAAAAGAAGCTCTTCCTTCCTCTGAGAAAGCCACAAAATTCACCAAGATTCTCTGGGCACTTAACGTCAATTACAGCGTGTTCGGTGACAAAAGGAACTGCATACAATGAAAAGCACATGATATTCACTGGCACTGGATCATTCAGGCTTTGTAGCTGTCTCGTATTCGGTGGTTCTGTGACTCTTGCGAAGGTTGTCGGCTTTATGATTTCTGATAAATATAAGAATATCGTTGGCCAGATTTTTGAAAGCTACCCTAAACGCTGACGTGACTGAAGATCTGTCTTTCAACAAAAACACTGACACCGAACATAGAAGCAGCTGCTGGAATACAAAATCAATGTTACAGAAGAGACTCATTGCTGTTATTTTCTCCAGGGAAGGCTTTAAAGGCTACAAATAATAGCCATTTATATTGAAACCAATGTCTGCAGAAAAACTACACTACTTAAGGAAACATTTAGTTTTCATGAAGGGTTTCAGTAGACAGTACGTAGACTGTTAACAGCGTTACATGGAATAGATTTTTTTTTATACATAATAATAGTAATACGTATTATTTCAGTAATATGTGACTGAAATAAGTGCTGAAAATATTCAAGATAAAGAATACACCAGCATGACATCTAACAGTGTCGCACAAAATACCAAGCAGGATATTATTAAAGATTGAGAGAACAAAAATGTAAAAGACTGGAGTGTTTGGAGAAATAGTAACTTACTGCAAGAATCAAATAAGTAAAAGTGTGAAAATAAAATCATTCCCTCTCATCTGGGTAACGTGGTGGTATAAGGAAGATCCGCCATGGAGATGTTTAGTTGTTCTTAATAATGAGGAATTCTTATAAGCCTAGAAAATATTAACAATAATCTATATACCTGTACTCACTACATCAGCCACTTCTGATCTCAGATTGTTGATGAATTATCTTTCCAGGCCAAAGTTTGTAATGATTCTGATTGGCCATGTCACTCACCTAACCCTAACTGTTGATGAAATGAAATATTATGCCACTGTCCACTTGTTTATGGAGTTCATGTTGTATTTACCATACACAATCAGCAATATTTCCCTTGACAATTTGAACCAATATTCATAATTCGAAAGGCCAGATATCACATGTAGACATAACCACAAAAATAAGCAAATATAGATAGTATTATCTCCCTGATTCACTATAAATGGTTTATTTTTTGTTAGGCTGGCTCATGCTGTCTTACCATCACCGTAAAGATTCTTGTCTACTCCTCTAATCGTATTTAAAAAAAATCACCTCTATTTTCAGTCCCCTCAGGTCCAGGCAAAGCTGAATATTTTAAGTGTTTTTATCCAGCTGTTTTGCATAAAATCCCCACCTTAATGGGTAGAGAGATAAGTCTGTAACTACCCCCAAATGCCTAATTGTGTCCTGCTGTACAACATAATATAATAATTATGTTAACTGTCATAGGAGGAGGAAAAATAAGTTGATTTCATTAGAAGTTCACACGTCTCCCTTGACAACTCTTCATCTCTGTCAGCATACTGTATACTGTATATATATATATATATATATATACTTCATGATCTTGGGTTATTTTGATGTGTTGTCATTTCCTTTAAATATACAATGTAGCTGTAAGAAAAACAACATAAGAAACTGATTATTTTGCAGTGGTCTCTTATTTTTTTCCAGTTGTATATTCCTCAGACCTCAATCCAATCAGCATCTATGGGATGTTCTGGACAAACAAGTTACAAACTTAAAGGATCTGCTGCTAACATCTTATATATATATATATATATATATATATATATACACTGATCAGCCACAGCATTATGTCTAATGCCACAGGATTATGTCTTATGTCCCCCTTTTGACACCAAAACAGCCCTGACCCATCCAGGCATGGACTCCACTGGATCTGGTACCAAGATGTTAGCAGTAGATCCTTTAAGTTCTGTAACTTGTTTGTCCAGAACATCCCATAGATGCTGATTGGATTGAGATCTGAGGAATTTGAAGGGCAGGTCAACCTCAAACCATTCCTGAACCATTTTTACACCAGTCTTCTCTCCCCACGTGCATCAATGAGCCTTGACCGCCCATGACCCTGTCACCGGTTCACCACTGTTCCTTCCTTGGACCACTTTTGATAGATACTGACCACTGCAGACCGGGAACACCCCACAAGAGCTGCAGTTTTGGAGATGCTCTGATCCAGTGGTCTAGCCATCACAATTTGACCCTTCGTCAAACTATATATATTTCTGCAACCAATGTTCATTATTGTTGTGTATTGAAATACATCTATTGTATATCTTTTCAGAAATTTAATCACAGTGCTAAATCATCCAATATAACCATGTTGCAGTGTAAGCATGGCAATAATTAATGAATTAGGCTGGACTGGTAATATTAATTATGCAGAAAGGAGTTATTTATACCCTGTAATGCACTGAGAATCTATTAATAAATTGCAGTAAGAGTAGACCAAACATACACCCTCTGACCTACAACCACAGTGGGATAATATCATGCTGTTCTACGCTTCTATCTTGTTTGTCATTGTCTGATGTCCCCTTCTATTGGCCAGGAATCCTCCTGTGAGGAGTTAGATGGCGTAAATGTTTTAATATCATTTTTTAGGACACTACAGGAATGTTCAGAATTACACTATCAGTGAAAAACACCAGGAACAAAATGTGCAGAATTCACACACACACACACACACACACACTACAGCCTGAGCCTTGTTTTGATTTCTGATGATCTTCTAATTGTAGTGTGGCATATTTTCCTCCACACTTTATCTGCTAAAAGCATCAGATTTTGTATTTTCTTTTCCTTCTACACACAATGCTATCTGAGCTTCAACTGCAAGAGGTGAACAAGTTGTTTTGGCTTTTTTTTTTTTTCAATCTTGCGTCAGACCCCAGGAAAGTTGGCACATCTTACGTTGCTCCACCCATCCCTTTTGTCAGACAGAAATGTCCTGAACAATGTCGAAACAGAAAAAAATCTCTTTGATTTTTTTTCAAAGAGAAAATCTTGTATGAGTAGCTGCAATATGTTATGACACATATCCACAGCAGGAGAAGAAAGTGAGAGAAAGTGGAAAGGAATTGCAGAGTGTTTTCTGGGATGGACAGCAAGCACATGTTGCGAATATTGATATCTTTCCGTTTAATATGCTGCATGCGATGAAATGACCATACGTGTTTGCATTTGCAGTAGAAATCTGCTCTATGACTTACGACTGCTCTCGCTCTGCTATAACAATCACCGTAGCTCTAACTTAATGTCTTAACGTTTCGTAAACAAGAACATCAGCGAATCCCTCACCCATCCTTTCTCTTCATCAGCCAAGAGACGGGAGACCAAATTACCCTTTGTGTGTACAGTGTAAGAATGTGTGGAAGGCTTCATGCTGTGTTGCGGTGTAATTAGGTGGAAATGCAGTGACCTCAGGGTGGAAATGGAAAGCTATGACCATCACAGGCCCAATTTTCCTTCTCCCCAGGCTTTCTGCTTGCTCCCCGCCCAGGAGGAAGACATCTCCTCTGTCTAATCTCTCTCTCTACCCCATGGCTGCCATCATTTCCTGTTGCATCTATCAGATAAAAAAACAAAAAGAAAACCACTAACATATTATTTGCCCTGGATACACTGAATTACGCCTAGTGCAACATTCATGACTAACAGCGAAAAAACATTTTATACCTCGGCACTGAGATTATTACTCGATGAAAGCGCGGCTCTGACAGTAGTTCAGGCTGTAACATGAATGATAGGTTTACATTAATGTACTTCAAATATGCTATTGTTTCTATAGAAACAGCTCATTCACACGGATGTGTATGTACAGCAGATGTTCCACATAACCTAAGGCAAGATAGAAATGGATTTAAAACAAATCTGTTGTTATTTAAGAAAGAAAATGTTTGCACTTGACGGTTTCTCTGTAACGTGAGGAGCTGGGTTGTTTTTTCTTATGCACTTCAAGAGAGAGAGAAATAAGTGGTGAGCTCTCTGGTTTCCTCCCACTGGCCAAGAACATGAAGGTAAGCAGGTTGGCACATAGGTGTAGGTGTTCATGGTGCATTGAAATAGACCGGCATCCATTCCGGGGTGAAATCTTCCACCTTGTCGCCAGTATTCCTAGTAAAATCTTCAGATCCACCACACTACAGGTCAGGATTAAGTGCATACTCAAGCTGAATGAATGAAAGAATGAATGAAGCATGCACTGCACTTCATCACCTATCACGTGACTTATCATATGTATTGTACAGATATCAGACTCCCTGTACTGTGTGTGCATAACCCTCCGTATTGTGTTAATAATTTATAGCACTGAATATGCGCAGTGTCTGTCAGGATGCCACTTTATGACTGTTTACCTTTTTTAAGCTATGTCTGGGTAAAGGTTTCAGTGCATAAAGATGTTTAATGCACATGACAATAATCTTGACACTTGAATAAATGAATATCCCTGCAGTCCAGGAGAAATTTATATGATTGGTACGAGCCACTTTATATATTTATCCATTAGAAAATACATATCAAGGGATATATTCAATATAAATTGGTTTCCTTTATAAATTCTGTTGATAGACGAATGATGGCATGGTTGTCAAATTTATCTCTTTTGCGTTGGATTTGTCATAGAAAAATGCAACACTGACACAAAACAGTGATGACTGGCACAATCCTGTATGAATCCAATAGTAACAAGCTACTTAGGGCAATAAATATTCTCACACATATAATTTGCAGAAGTGCTGCCGCTGTGGAATAGACCTTGTCAAAGGATCACAATGGGAAAGACTATGCATATGCAAGCAAATCCAGGTTTCGCACATCATTTTTCATTGTTTTGTTCTGTTTTCAGAACAATAGTAAGTTGCGCTTATAATTAATGCTATGCAGTCTCACATCCCACACACACACAGACACACACACACACACTGCGCAAAACTCACACGAGCAACGCAAACGTGAAGTTAAATTCAGCATTCAAATCACAATCCTTTCTGAAACAAGTCGCACCTCAAAGAGCTGGAATAAAGCCAGGTGATCCTCACACGAGTCCGAGTTTTTCTACCACCTCTTTACCCTGAGAGAGTAAATTATGAGGCTAGCTTGATACCTTGGGCAGCAATAATATGGAGACATTGCAGCGAGATCACGAAAAATATGGCTTTAATTATTTTCCATTAACCCTGCCTTACTTCCCAGCCTAATTGAATCCAGACTCTGAAATAGAACATGCTGTGGGCTGAGCGAAGACCCCTCTGTCCATCCTCACAACAAAAAGAACTGCATGTATTCTCTTCTGATGTGCTTCCAGCATTCATAAGATGCCAGAAGTGTACAGCGGGGGGAACAACAGGGCTGTGACAGAAAACACTTTGTTTTCATGCTAGGTCATGGCCTTTTCTTTATGCTGAAAAATATCGATTGTTTATTCTGTTTTTATTGTCATTATCCATGCAGAATCCTGAGTATGAAGAACTCTTTTGGCTATAGCGTTTATATCCTGGCATAGCCATAGGCAAGCTTTCCAGGATTTCTCAATTTTTGATTGCAAAATTAAGCAAACTCAGCAATTTTCTTGGACTTTTCTTTTTAAAAAATGACAGCAGATTTTCCATAGATGTGGTCCAAGACACGTTGTGTGACATCATCATCACTTCGTTCACTTCACCGAACCTAAGTATCATAGAAAGTCTTAAAAGAAGAACCCTGAGCTTGCCATTTCACCAATTCAAGTAGTTTTCCACAGAAGAAAAAGCACAAATTTTGAAAATATCCTTTAGCAAAATCACTGGAAATCTCTAGAAAAAGCCACTCTAGAGTCAGCACTGTTAGCTCTGTGATTTCTAGCTTTGACAGTTCCTCAACCTCAGCTACATCACTTGAGAGATATGAGCAAGATTGTTTTTCCCAGAGACCAAAAAATGGAATTTCTGCCTGTTTTGGTTGTGCCCATGTTCAGCAGTGGATTTTATTATCATGTGACACTCCACAGTGGTGCTTGAAATTAGACACTCAGAGCTTTTCTTAAATATTTCAGTTTTGACCTAACCTACTAGAGATAATATCTTCATAAAAAAAAAAAAGTCCCAAAAACCAAAAATGGTTGGTTATTTTTAACACAAATGTTTCTATCTTTAATGTAATCCGATCAGGCATAACATTATGATCACTGACCGGTGAAGTGAATAAGACTGATGACCTCCTCATCATGGCACCTGTTAGTGGGTGGGATATATTAGGCAGCAAGTCAACATTTTGTCCTCAAAGTTGATGTTAGAAGCAGGAAAAATGGACAAGTGTAAGGATTTGAGTGAGTTTGACCAAAAGGGCCAAATTGTGATGGCTAGACCACTGGATCAGAACATCTCCAAAACTGCAGCTCTTGTGGGGTGTTCCCGGTCTGCAGTGGTCAGTATCTATCAAAAGTGGTCCAAGGAAGGAACAGTGGTGAACCGGTGACAGGGTCATGAGCAGTCAAGGCTCACTGATACACGTGGGGAGAGAAGGCTGACCCGTGTGATCTGATCCAACAGACGAGCTACTGTTGATCAAACTGCTGAAGAAGTTAATGCTGGTTCTGATAGAAAGGGGTCAGAATACACAGTGCAGGACGGGTCAGGGCTGTTTTGGCAAGGACCAACACAATATTAGGTAGGTGGTCATAATGTTATGCCTATTCTGTGTAAATGGTGATATCTGATCCATTTGTGAGATACCTTAAAAAAAAATTGAAGGTGTTATTTTCAACCACTGGAATTCTGTGTAAGGTCATCACAACAGAGGTAAAAAGTCTCACTCCGAAAGCTAAAAGTGTCCTGACTTCTTTATACTGATTGAAAACTTCCGACAAGTCGATTTCTATTCTGCCGGTGGAATGGAACACCGGTGTACTGGTACGTAGGGCTAAACACAGTTATTATCTTAGTTTGTAATATTGCTCACAATATTTTCCATTAGGTTCTATTTGCAAAATCTAAACAAGCTAATAGTCTCATATGACCTAGATCAGGCTGCTACTACGGCTGAATGAATATATCACGTATCTACGCACGTTTATGTTAATGAATGTTCTGCTCAACATAGAAGCATAAAGATGCGTAACATGACTTCACCGTGGCCACGACAGCTACGTTACAAGAAACCTCGTTCTTATTTCACTTTTTGAACAGATCTTTAACCCTTTAATCATTCGGCTTTTCTTCTTTCCACACCTCCATGTAAATCCAGGCCTCACTTGCTCTGAGTCTAGCAAGTCAAAAGGTTTTTACTTTCATACTTTCATTTTCTTTACCCTTGTATGACACATGAAAGCCGGAGTGTATTTTTATCCCGTTGAAGCTAGGCAGCGTGTACTCTCCATCTATTATTCATGCAGTGGAAGTGAATAGAACAAAACAGAGTGTTGCTTTTGAGATCACATCAAGTTACAAATGGCATAAGAAGAGATATCACGTGTTGATATTACCGATGGCAGATGATCCACTCAATCCCATCAAGTGGACTCTTCCTCCAGTTATCTGTAGAGTTTTGTCTATACTTTTACGCATGATTTATTTGTTTTTGTTTATATGCCATCTGATAGGTGTCAGTATCGTCCTGATGTAATTGATGATTTCAGATTACAGCACTGTGAGAGCTGCTCGTGGTTTTGTTTTGTTTTTGTTCTGCACTCATCTCTCACACGTTTAATTTGGTCTCGGACCGAAGACATTTCAAAGTATTTGGCTCCAGGCTTTCCGACGTAGACAAACGGCATTGCATACTGATATATTTCTCGCTACTTAGCGTATCTACAATGTGTCAGACTTCACAACAGAAAGTCAAGGATTGGCATAGTGCATGTAATAAGCAATTCTGCAGTGCTATGCCCTTGTAAGCTGTAAATAATACTCAAGATCCTTTCGCTTATTTATTGAACAGTCTGTATACAGGAAATGCACCGACATGATACATGTGCTCTTTCCTTACTGCGTTTTAGCATTTTAACTTAACATTGATTAATGGTAGTCCACTCTTTCTAGTTTTTTTGGCCACGAGCACACAAAGTTGCTGTGTTAGCTTTGGGAATGAAGGAGCTCATATCACGACTTTTTCGCTTCGAAATGAAAAGCCTCATGGGAGATTCCATGCCGTGAGTTCGTTCTGAACTAGGTCACTGCACAACTGCCAAGTGTAGACATTTTAGTTTGAAGAAAGATTGAGCCATGGCTCATCAGTCTGCTATCATGAAATGAAGGACAGTCTGGATCTTTACACAAGTCCTTTCCTTCTAAAACATGATCACATTTTCCTTCTGATGTTTCGCATAAAAGCTGCCTTCGTTCTATTTTCTACACCACTTATAAAGTTTGACATTGCTTCAGTACTACAATCCTAGCAGTCCACAGCGGCAATATATTTCATCTTGTGCCAAATCCAAAGCAGGCAGCGTTTATTGGAGGTTCTTTTCTAGCCCCCAAAAAAAGACGAGCGCACAATGAGTGAGTAGTTTAGGTCAATCAGCCGTGAAATTAATGACACACCACACCCAAGCTTGCTCAGCACAATTGTGGATGTTGTAATCATACGACGTCATTTTAACCCCGTGTGCATGTGGTTAGTGTTGCAAGAGACATTGCAATGTGCCTCTTGCAACGATTCTTTAACAAAAGTTCCGCAAAAAATCGTTGCCACATTTTGTCTAAAATACATACAAGGAATTTTTACTATTGTTTTACTAAACTACTACTTAATAGCCGTTAATAATAAAAAGCTAAAGTTGCTGAAACTGAATGATCAATTTATTAGGAACAGATGTACTATTATACAATGATTAATAATCATGCAGATGCAGGTAAGATGCAGAGCTTCGGTTACTGCACAGGCCAAACATTAAAATAGGGAAAAATGTGATCTCCGTGATCTGGATGGATGTTAGTACCAGATCGACTGGTTTGAGTATTTCAATAACCGCTGATCTTCTGCTATTTTAAGACAAAACACATCCAGTGAAAAGCAGTGTTCTTCAGGTGGAAATGTCTTGGTGAGAGAGATCAGAGGAGAATGACCAGACTGGTTTGAGCTGAAAGAGTAACTCAAATAACAACTCCTTACAGCCACGGTGTGCTGAAAAGCATCAACACACATACACACACACAGATGGAGCAGTAGACCACATCAGGGTCCACTCCTCAGCCCAGAACAGGAAGTTGAGGATACAGTGGGCACAGACTCTGACCAAAACTAAAGCTTCATTTGTGCAGACATTTTATACATTATACCATATTTTATTGAACTGGACTGGACACATTACTTGACCATAATATCAAATAAAATGGTTGTTAATCCTCTGCCAATGACTGTCTGGAGTCTGAAACCCAGAGATATTACCAGATGCTGAGTATGCAAGAATATGATTACAGAGCCTTGTGTATAAGTATTCACCTCCCCTTGAACTTTTCCACATTTTGTAATGGGAAACCCTGGAACTGAAATTGACCTTACTGGGATTTTATACAGTATATCATGAATTTATGCAGAATAGTCTTAACATTCTGACTGCACAGGTATTCAACCCTGTCTCTGAGAAATAGCCAAAAAAAGACTTTGTTTCTGTATCGAGGTCATATGACTAGTTAACCACATGACGAGTCACCTTTTGAGTAATTAAAGCATTACATGACCTCAATATAAATACACCTGTTCCTGGAAGGTCACAGAGTTTGTTGGAGAACATACCAAAACAAACAACATCCTGAAGACCAAGAATCGATCAAAACATAACTAGGGCAAGTTCTGGAACATTATGAGTCAGAGCTGGGTTAGAAAATGTCTGAAGATACCACAGTGCACCATTTTATATATATATATATATATATATATATATATATATATATATATATATATATATATATATATATATATATATATATATATATATGACAAACCACAACTCCTAAAGTGGTTCCTAAAGAGGGCATTAGTCAGAGTAGCAAGGAGGCCATGGGTAAGGAGCTGGAGAAGAGCTGGAGAGATCCACACTCCATGATCCACAAAGCTGGACTGTGTGGAAAAGTGATTATTGAACAAAGACATCTTAAATACTATTTGGAGAAAACATTTTCAAAACATAAACATCTAGTAGAAAAAGAACATGATCCCCACAGTGAAACATGGTGGTGGTGGCATCATGTTGTGAGATTGCTTTTCAGGGCAAGATGGATGAAGTTACACAGATCAGGAATAACATTATGAACACCTGCCTAATATTGTGTTGGTCCCTGCCAAAACAGCCCTGACCCGTCCTGCACTGTGTATTCTGACCCCTTTCTATCAGAACCAGCATTAACTTCTTCAGCAGTTTGATCAACGGGTCAGCCTTCTCTCCCCACGTGCATCAGTGAGCCTCGACCGTCCATGACCCTGTCACCGGTTCACCACTGTTCCTTCCTTAGACCACTTTTGATAGATACTGACCACTGCAGACCGGGAACACCCCACAAGAGCTGCAGTTTTGGAGATGCTCTGATCCAGTGGTCTAGCCATCACAATTTGGCCCTTCATCAAACTCGCTCAAATCCTTACACTTGTCCATTGTTCCTGCTTCTAACATCAACATTGAGGACAAAATGTTGACTTGCTGCCTAATATATCCCACCCACTAACAGGTGCCATGATGAGGAGATACTCAGTCTTATTTACTTCACCAGTCACTGCTCATAATGTTATACCTGATCGGTGTATAAATAAAGAACAAACTTAGAAGTAAGCTGTTTCTTTTCTGCAAGAGACTTGAGGGTTTAACTTCCAACAGGACAATGACGGGACATACTGCCAAAGGAACAGAGGCGATTGTTGTGTAAATCAAATGGATAAAAATTCCAATTATTGCAGGTTGTTACAATACTAATGCAAGGTACTGTATAAATTAAGTCCTTTCTGTCCACTTCAGATACACAAGGACTCACTTCTATGTGTTCCCATGCAGTCTTGTTTTTATAACTGAGATACTAAACCTTGAAACAAGACCGCTTCCTTTTTTTTCCTCCACACCTTCCTCATTCAATCAGTCTGATACAGGTACTTTCTGTTCATCAAGCTTACCAATGATTCCCAATGAAACCTTTTTGACATTTCAGCTCAACTACTCTTAGGCTGTCCAATTTGTTCAAGATCACCAGCATATTGTTTCTTATCATCAGCATACAAAACTGTTTATTTTGAAATCTTTTGGTTTCATCTCTGATGTATAGTGTATGCTCTGCTTCACAATGGCCTTCTTTACTTTATACACTGATATATGTTAAGCCTTCAGGTTTACTGACAACACCAACAATTCAAAATCCTTCATTTGTAATAAATGCTACACCTAGCTCATTTAAGCCATGATTGGTACAACAGCAAATGACAAACCGCGTTCCATGTGCTTACGGTTCTCTAAATTTCAGGAAGTACACATGAAAAGAGATGTGGTTACTAAATGGTTCACCGAGCAAATATGCAAATTATCCTGAATTGAAACTGCTGTTCTGTACTTTAATCACATTGACTATATGGGACACATATTGAATGGGATGCCAGTTTATTGTCGAAACACACATTTACACCCTAGCCTAGGGAAATTTAGCTTTGCTAATCCATCTAGTACATGTTTTGCAAGGTGAAAGGAAAATGGAGAACTAAGAGCAAACCCCACACAGAAATATGGACAACACACCCAGAAAACAAACAGCAACTTAGCGACCTCAGAGCTGTGAGACAGAAACCACCACCATGCCACCAAAGTGCCATATTAATACATGTAAATATAATCATTGTTTTATTCCAAATACGATGTGCAGAACCAGTGTCCTCATTACTGTGCATTTATTTATGGAATGCACTGGACACTGTATTTCCAACTGTACTGTTTAAGTACTTGAGTAATTGTACTGTGTAAAATGCTAGTTGTGTCTTTAAATGGTCTGCACTAGGCTTGTGTTTACTCTCTCTCTCTCTCTCTCTCTCTCTCTCGCTCTGTCTCTCTCTCCAGAGGCCATCTTGCCTCATTACTGGTTGGCCTTGGCAGTGTGCCAGCAGTGCACTTCCATTCAATCTTCTTCCTCCATCTCCATCCTGATAGCCCACGATGGATACTGACCCCCTGCCCTGCTCTCGGGCTGATGGGATCGTGGGATATAAGAGGTTAGGCCCTTCCTCCATTCTCTCATTTCAACATGGATTGCATCTGCAGCAATGCTACTTTCCCTTCATACAGTGTATAGGATGCAGTTCAGTCAATTTCTTGAACAGAATACTTTCTTTACAGAGTGCTTCATCTGTAACCAGGTACATACTGACATAAAATGATGTTCACTGAGGTTTGACCAACCTTCAATAGCCGCACTGTTTGGTGTATTGCTTTGACACACAAAACCAGATTCCTTTGTGCAATGAGCTCACTATCAGACATAACACTGCGTAATAAACTCAGTTACAATAAAGCTGTTTAATGGACCAATTCTGAATCTGTGGCTTATTATTATTATACAGTATTTCACAATGTTTCACATATGTTTAGTCAGTTAAAAAGGACTTTGACATAACTGTGATATCTGTGTTGGTTATTTGAATTAGGATATTTATAATATTTATTGCTTCTTGTGGGTTATATAGCCACATTAGGCACTATAAGCAAATGATCTTTTCATAAAGATTTTCAGACCATTCGATTTGAGGTCCTCTAAAGATAGACCTGTGATCAAACCTAATTACCAGATCCTGCTTACATTAACAATCAGCTAACATCTCTGACCAATTTTCAAAAAAGGAAGTAAATTTCCATCTCAGCTGCTCTACTGGAACAGAGTGGCGTCATTTTTATTCACACACACAAACAAGCCTGACAAGAAGAATTACATCCAGCTGCATCTTTGTCTCAGTCCGTCATTCTGTGTGATTCCTTCAAAATGTGGGATTTTTTTTTTAAATATTCATTATTTGTGATTCTTCTTATCTTCTTATCTTCTTATTATTTGTGATTCTTCTTATCTTTTTCTTAAACCAATCTTGGATTGGTTTAAGAAAAAGATAAGAAATTATGTGTGAAAACTTTAAACATTAGATCTAACATGATTTTAAGTTGTCTTTATTTGTCACATATACATTAGAAATTCCTTCTTCACATATCCCATCCTTGGGGGTTGGGGTCAGCCATGATACAGCGCCCCTGGAGGGGGTGGGTTGGGAGCCTTGCTCAAGCAGCTCAGCAGTGATGGGACTTGAACCCCAATCTTCCAGGTCTTTAACCACTTGAGCTACCACCACCCCCAAGGTTACAGCACCTGACCTTCCTAGGTCTGAGACAATGTCCATTAAAAGCGCTATACGAATAAACAGAATTGAAATTTTAGATGCTGTTTGGATTGCATTCATACTTACTTCCTGTTTTTTTCCTGCTCCAGATGTGCCTTGAAAAATGTCGCCCTGATCAGTATTTGCCCCTGTTCCTTTTAATTAACCTCATTATTACTGTCTCATTAACCTGTATATATACACACACTGTTCCTTGTAGTCTAGTGCTGTCTTGTACAAATCTGTGCTCCTGTATTCCCCAGTGGTGCAGGTTTAGTTTATTATTTCTAGGTTTGCTTTTGATAAAATTGTGTGTTAAACCTGGTCTTAGATCTTAGAAAAAGCACCAAAAAGGATGCTGTACATTTATATCAAGATGCCAGCTCCTACGAATTCTGTGTGTCCGGGTTAGTTACTCGGCATCATTATATCTTTTCTTAGATATTCCCTTAAAACTAGCAGGGCTGTTCATCAAAAGTGTAATATATCTGAAAGGTATGTTTTTGAAGAGATTTTCACAGTATTGCAATTGAGTGCTGAATGAATGCACTTCCTCTTCACAAGCTGGAAAAAAACACATATAAATCGGAGCAAGAGATCCTTGAGGTCCTGTTTTTCCCAGACTGGAAAATACAGCTGCATTGTTCCTTTTATGTCATGCAATTAATTCGCACATGCATTTTTCATGATCCTTTATAGTCAGCATGATGCAAATCTGTGTGTCTTTTCTCTCTTGCTACTAACAATGCCGTCTTGCACGTCCATTTTCTTGCACGTGGGCGTTAAAAAATTGCTTGCAATTAGATCAAAAGGTGGGAAAAACTGTCACATTGTGCCAATTTGGGCATAGAGTGCTTTATCCACACTAGCAAAGGAGCAAAGTACCTCTAAACAGGTGCTCTAGATATACATGATATTGGCAAAAGTTTTGGGACACCCCTCCAAATCATTGACATTTTGAACAATTTCATGCTCTTTGTGGGAACAGTTTGGGGATGACCCCTTCCTGTTCCAACATGACTGCACACCAGTGACCAAAGCAAGGTCCATAAATACATGGATGAGTGAGTTTGGTGTGGAGGAACTTGACTGACCTGCACAGAATCCTGACCTCAACCCCATAGAACACCTTTGGGATGAATTAGAGTGGACACTGTGAGCCAGACCTTCTCATCAGTGCCTGACCTCACAAATGTGCTTCTAGAGAGGAATGGTCAAAAATTCCCATAAACACACTCCTAAACCTTGTGGAAAGCCTTCCCAGAAGAGTTGAAGCTGTTATAGCTGCAAAGGGCGGGACAACTCCATATTACATTCATGTGCAGGTAAAGGCAGACGTCCCAAAACTTTTGGCAATATAGTGTATTAGCCTCTTCAGCTAAGGCAAGCCTGAAAGTATAGGATTCCTCTGGCTGCTGCTGGACTGAGAAAACAATCCTGAAGTCTGGAATGTAAAACCCCACTGTGCCTAATTGATCGGAATTCTGTGGACCATGTGGGTTGGCGCTTGGACGATAGAAATAATAGAAGTTAAATCACATTCATGTGTGCTCGCCTTTATATAAAGATCTGTACACTGACAGACGGGTGTATCGTCCATTTTCAGATTGTGTTTGAAAATGTGTCAATATAAGACAACAATGTGAAATCTGCTGACCAACACACTGTCAGACCTGCTGATCAGGGAAATAACGAGTGTGTGTGCTTTAAACTGCTCTGTTTTGAATTTATTCTCTTCAGGTAAATTAAAATTCTCACTTTTGTGAATATTGAATATTGTTTTTATTTCTTTTAAAAGCAAGCGACGTACTCCATTTCCTTTACCACTTATCCTACACAGGGTCCTGGTCATTATTAATATGCACACAAAGTATACACAGACGTCTGTATATAATGCTAATTTGCATAGCAGGTTACATCAATAATGAACTTTGCTCCATTTAACTTAGAAATGAAGGAAAATCAATGCGGTTTTCGTGCCGAGGTGTGCGCGTGCTAAACCCCTTTCACCGTTAGCGGTGAGCATCTTTCATTTTGTTGCCTGCGCAAATATGGCTGCCAGGAGCTGCTGAACTTTGACCTGGGAGTACAATTGTAGGGTCATTCACCTAGACCTACTACTGTGTGTCCATGATTCTTTTTTTAAAAAAAAAACACATCCATGAATATATTTACAAAGATTTGTCAGATGCATTAGAAACAGTAAAAGAAAGGAACTACTCATCTATCATCTATAAGCATTCATCATACAGAACACAAACCGATGAAGTCTTCTTAACTAGGTTCTTATTTGGATTCTGTTCAATGTCGGATGACCAAACGGTTAAAGCCGGAATTGATTAGTGTCTGCAAATCAACTGTCTGGAACAAAAAAAATCCTGTGGCTGGAAACGATTCCTTTAAGGATCCTTTAGGATGTGCCCCTGCTTATGATTGCTGTTTAATTTAATCTACATTTTAGAAAGGTACATTAAATCCTGCCTTATATTATATAAAACGTGGCATGATCACTTGATAACTGTAGCAAAGTGGCAGATTATAAATGTTGTAAATTTTTTTACTTTTAACAACACCAGCGGCCATCAGAAAAGTACACAGAATAGTATAAAGAAGCAAGGCTGGTCCTGATTTCTCTCTAGCCTAGGCTGTAGTTTATTGCAGTCAATCAATCTATTATAAATGTGCCTTCATTGACCATTTACGATTAATGAATTTCACACATCGTGAACATTTATTATGCCAGTCTTCTGTCGCTTTCATTTTCAGACAGAAATGTCCTACAATTCAATTCGATTTATTTGCGTAGTGCTTTTAACAATGGACATTATCTCAAAGCAGCTTTACAAAAGTATAGAAACAGAGAATAAAAGTTTAAAAGTTATTATCTATCTCTAACATTTATCCCTAATGAGAAGCCTGAGGTGACGGTGATGAGGAGATGAGGTCCCTGAGATGATCTGAGGAAGAAACCTTGAGAGGAACCAGGCTCAGAAGGGAACCTCATTCTCATTTTGGTTACACTGGACACTAAATAATGTAAATGTAAATAATGTCCTACAACAGTAACTGTTTTAATTGTGTGGTCAGTTAATCAAAACTAATAAATGATTGAGAGATGAGATGAAGAATGTAGCAGAAAAGCTTCTGCTGTAGTTATAGTACTGTCTTTATCCATTAGCATTACAGCAGAGAGCTCTGTGCTCCATGAAATTCTCGTGATGATCGGGTATTTTCCAGCTAAGACAATGACACAGTTGATTGGTTGGTCATTTGTTGCTGAGACACATTCATATGCATACAAATGTGATGCGGCTAACCCCTAATGGTGTTTAAATGATTGGCTCACAATGCTTCTTCAAGGAACATTTCACCATGTTCACACCTGTAGTTGGTGCTATATCTATAACATCAACAATCCAGTTGATTTGCTGTTTTGAGAAAGTAAAAACACTTACATTGCCAAAAGTTTTGGGACGTCTGCCTTTCCATGCACATGAATGTAATATGGAGTTGTTCCGCCCTTTACAGCTATAACAGCTTCAACTCTTCTGGGAAGGCTTTCCACAAGGTTTAGGAGTGTGTTTATGGGAATTTTTGACCATTCCTCTAGAAGCACATTTGTGAGGTCAGGCACTGATGTTGGACGAGAAGGTCTGGCTCACAGTCTCCAATCTAATTCATCCCAAAGGTGTTCTATGGGGTTGAGGTCAGGACTCTGTGCAGGCCAGTCAAGTTCCTCCACACCAAACTCACTCATCCATGTCTTTATGGACCTTGCTTTGGTCACTGGTGTGCAGTCATGTTGGAACAGGAAGGGGTCATCCCCAAACTGTTCCCACAAAGAGCATGAAATTGTCCAAAATGTCTTGGTATGAAGCTGAAGCATTAAGAGTTCCTTTCACTGGAACTAAGGGGCCGAGTCCGACCCCTGAAAAACAACACCTGAATTCAATGATTTGGAGGGGTGTCCCAATACTTTTGGAAACCTAAATGTCACCTATCAGATTTCAGAAGCGTGTGGTGAAAAGAAAAGACTTCAGTGTACACTCTACTCCATCCTGAACTGTTTCTTTCTAAGTGATTGATGCAGAACCCAGAGGCACGATGAGACCCGTCCAACTGATACCACATGTGACCAGTGTGAAGGTCAGAGAGAGAGAGAGAGAGAGAGAGACCAGGGAGAGACAGCAAACAAAGCTTTAAACACACACACACACACACTGCTGAACAATAGCTTTTATATACATATAACCTCGATTTAACGTTCCTAAATATGATATGTGTACTTTAGACTTTTTATTAGTAGATGGTGGCTGTGAAAGCAGCAATGCAATACACAACCCGATGATGATGTCAGCTTGTTATTGACTTTCCAAGTCTGAATGACTGAGCAGAGGAGAGAGAGAGAGAGAGAGAGAGAGAGAGAGAGAGAGCGGGGGATGGGCGGAATCGAGCTATTGCAGGGGAAAGTGCCCGGCCAGACAAAAATGAGTCCACGAGCCACTGTGGGGGAGGGGTGGGATCCTGCAGCGTCTCATAGCACCAGACATAGGCATTAGCTGCAGCTTTTCATTCGTTTACAATATTCTCTCTCTCTCTCTGTCTCTCTCCCCTTGGAATGAGGAACCAGGAAAGCCATCTCAAGAGCCCGCACGAGTCAGATGTGGAATTCAGAACAATATATTTCTCAGTGTGACTGTGGGAAGGCTTCAGCTCACGGAGGTACAGAAAGAACATGGTTGAAGGGGTGTGGTGATTTGGAAGAAAATAGGTTAGAGGGGAAAATGGGGCTTGAAAATTGCAAATTGCGTATATTCTTTCAACAGGAAATGGCTCATGGTGTCTGCCAAAAACCACACGGGCCCTGAGTCAGACGGTGGAAAAAAAAAGAAAAAGAAAGAAAAACACATACACACATACACACATACACACACACACAGCCGAGGCCTGGAAAGGATTTCGTGTCCTTCCCCACGTGACACACAGTCCAGTGTGTAAGGCTGAGAGAAATCTGCAAAACATTACAATACGCCCGTTTCTCTCAGGAACAGACCAGCAATGTGTGTATCTACAGTCCAGGCACTGGGTTTAATACACTGTTTATTAGATAGATTTATTTATCAATCAAGCTAAAGCCGTTCTCATACATAATTACTGTGATAAGTGGAATTAATTCCAGCAGATGGGTCAAATGTATAATTCACAAACGTGTACAAAAAAAAGAGAGAGAGAGATGTGATTATGGTGTATAAACCGCTCTCTCTCTCTGTTGAAATAAATAAAAAACATACACCTCTTGGCACTAAAGCAAAACTGACTGACCGGTGCAAAGTGCTCACACTGGAGACTCCTTCCATACAATAAAATTTATGGAAGGAGTCTCCAGTGTCGGCACTTTGCACCGGACACACTTTGTTAAATGGCCCAAGTGTGTTTACGGTTATCCGTCTTCAGCTGGTCTGTCGTGTAAGTTCCTACAGAAATGAGATGGTATTTAATAAACAAGCTGAAGAATATCAATCTGTCACAGATGGTATTTCTGTCAGAACTGCTGTTCTAAACGCCTCTACTGTCTATATTAACATATAGTATATATATATATATATATATATATATATACATATTCTGTATATATATATATACTGTATATGTATACACACAAAATAAGCTTCATCTCAGAAAAGATTATAAACGTGCGTGTCAAATGGACAGAGATAGGGTATTGACCGTTCCTGGCCATGGATTGTTTGCTCAGAGATGCACTAGGTTCATGTGCACACAATCACACCTCCTGCACCACCGGCTCAAGCAGCCGTTTAAATTTCAGAGGAGGCTTTTTATATCGCCATGCCTTAACCCCTGTGGTGTGTGCTCATGCCTGCTTTGCTGTAACTCAGATTAAGGTTCTCGGGCTGCTCCGTCACCCATCATTCAGAGGCTTTGTTTTCAGAAGCTCACAGAGGAGCGCCTTTTGTGCCAAGCAGCAAACAATCGCTCCTCATCCTGCCTGCCTCCCCTTTTTTTCCTCTTTTCAATGTGCTCTCTCTCTCTCTCTCTCTCTCTCTCTCTCTCTCATACACACACACACACACACACACTCTTTTTCTGGGTCCCTGGTGTGAAATGCCAGATGGCTGCCTTGGTCCGAGCGCTCTGGATTTATCTTGTGTTTCAGTCACACAGGAGAGCCCTGTCACTGGCTTGTTTCCACTTTTACTTGTTATTGCTGATATGATAAAAATAGAAATGAATTAAATCTCTTTCATTTTACAAAATAAGCACTGTTTTTTTTGTGCACTAGACAACTTTGAGTAAAGGCCTGCTGATTTAGACTCACTGTTGTCTACATACATGCAAGATGGCTGCTGTGAGTATCCTGCGGTCATCTGCTGCGTCACATCCAACGTAAAAGAGTGGACGCTGTGTAGCACCATGTGACACGGAGTCTGTTACTGAATGAACAAACTAACGTCATGTCCTAAAACGCTGACTTATGAACTATTCTGGATCGTTATTGAGTACTAACACTAATGCTTTACCCTTTTATAGTTAGTGTCTGAATTTTAAAGAGCTCTTAAACCACCCGAAAGCTCTGGATTTTGTAGAGTACTAAATACTTTCTGTTTTCAAATTGAGGCACAGATCATGACAACAATCACGATAACAGCAGAACATTTTAGATGCTTTATTTTTTTAGCATTTAGTAAGTTCACAGTAAAATTTTCATTTTGAAGCTTCTAGTAATAAACACAAGATCATTTTCCAGGTCCAGTTTATACTGAACTAAAACATTAAATAAATAGAAAGACCTTTTTACTGACCAGCTCTGTTTCTCTTGTGATCACTGTCATGATCTGTGTCTCAAACTGAAAACACTCACTGTATATTTAACCATGTTTACAAATCTTTACCAAATTGAAACGATTATGGTGTCTGTACTCTGAACAGTGTCTATCTATCTATCTATCTATCTATCTATCTATCTATCTATCTATCTATCTATCTATCTATCTATCTATCTATCTATCTATCTATCTATCTATCTATCTATCTATTCCAACACTTATAATAATGATATATATTTTATCCTTTCTTATAACAATGTGAAGGACTTCATTTCCCATTTTATTTTATTTTTCTTGGCACTCTAAACAACGAACCTGAAAATCCAGCCTCCACTGTAATGTAGAACAATAATCAACACACTCGAATGTTATATTGGTAATATGGTAATAAACTCAGCAAAGGAATAGAGGAATACGGTTGAAGAGGCTAATCCTGCAATCAAGTCATATAGGGAAATAAGATTAAATCTACCTTCCACCTGAGAGAGAAACCTTCACCGTCTTGTCAGACAACTTCTGAATAAACTTCTTTAAAACTATAGGAAAGTGGAATATTGAGAAGCTCATGTACCACAGTTCCAAAATAGTGAGTTTTACAGAAACTCTTCTCTGTTAGCGAACAAGCTGCACCATGATGTAGTCTCCACATATTTCTATGATGTTGGTGAAATAAAGTGCTATCAGGGTACAGCTTCTGTTCATTACTCGAGGTTGAATTTTTCTCTTCTTCTGACAATGTGGTGTTTCACACAGTTTAAAATCCAGACCCTTCACTTCCTGTTTAGGTTTAGGAAATGGTTTACAATTATGTTTTCAATTATGTTTTCCCCTCACTAGTTCATTATCAGTAACAGTAGTTAATTGTATGTTAGTCCATTATGGCATTGTCTTGATTCACGTATATTTTGCTGGTTGTTTTCGAGTCCCAGTTTTTCCTGAGCTTTTCTAAATGTTGCAGTACGATTTTTTTGTTTGTCATAAATAATCATCGCTTTCAACAATAGCAATTGTTCAAACAAGACACAATAACAGTTTCGGTCAGTTAATCTGCTCTGTGGACACTGTGCAGTTCCTACAGTAACACATCACCTTACAGTGAGTTTTTGGTAGATGTCCTTAATCCAGAGCAATGTACAGTTTTAGCTCAGGGGTCCAGCAGTGGCAGTTTGGTGGACCTGGGATTCAAACTCACAACCTTCTGATCAGTAATCCAACACCTGAACCACTAAACTACCACATCCCTCAACTGTTAACCACTAATTAGCCCTAACATCAATTACACCGTTTTCCTTAATAAGCCTGGTAATGTGCTGCTAAGGTGTGGTTATGTAAACATATGTAAATATATACCTGTGTGAGTGAGTCTGTGTGTATAAGATAGATAGATAGATAGATAGATAGATAGATAGATAGATAGATAGATGGACTTTATTGATCCCATGAGGGAAATTCTTGTGTTACAGCAGCTTAGACAGTTACAAGAAACAACACAGACACACAAAATAAATTAAAAAAATAAAAATGTCTATATAAAAAAAATATATATATATATAAGTTTTGTGTTTGATTATGAACCAAACTAAAACAATAAAAAAGTGCATGAGTGAGGACTGACACATGATGGATGTACTGTAATGTTTAAGGACAGGATGTTTCAGGATGTTAGTGAGCGCTGGTCCTTATCCTCATGTTGATTATTTTCCTATTAAAGCGCAGGTGTCTTTTATTCTATTTATACTACACCAACCTTCCAGTGCTGACTTAAAAATAATAATAAAAAACACATAAGGATGTGATACTTTTTAAAATCCGTGTAGTTACCTTTTAAAAAATTTCAACATTTACACTATTTGGCAAAAACATTTTTTTAAAACTTATTTTGTGAAACTTGTGAGAAAACCCAAAGCTCCACATTCCTTAAAACTTCCCACTTAACCCGACAGCTGACACTGGAGACTCCTTCCATTAACGTCAAATAAACATCTTACAAACAAAATGCTGAGCCAACAGTCTTTTAATTCCATTTTATTATGAAGTTTGATTAAAAAGTCAGCAATCCCACATCAAACTTTTATTTATTCTGATTATAACAGCATGTCCTGAAGTCTTTTATTCCACACTGATGTACCAGCGATGAGAAGCTTTATTGATTAATGAGTGTGTGCTTTTTTTTCATCCATTTATAATTCACTCATTCGACTCATCCCTCGCTCCCTCAGCAGTGTTTTCTGTTCCTCTCTCTATCTTAAAGTTTGTACCAGAAAATATTGAGAAAGTGTATTTCATTTCATTTAGTTTTCAAGACTCTCCCATGGAGGAAACCTTCCTGATAGTTAAAACGCTGACCCTGCTGACCTCTCTCATACACATTAAACAAACACAAAACTTCACCACATTAACCAGTAAACATTTTCTTAATGAGTCTAGGATCATATTATCATATTAATGTGCATGAATGAGTCTTACTACAGAAAATATCTTCTATATGTCTGTATATATATATATATATATATATATATGGTCAGGGATGCTGTTGTAGAAATTTAATCTAATTGAAATGTTTATATTTGTGTCTTTGACAGCGATGAGGTGTATTATTATTATATTTACTTATAAAAAAACAGGAAGCCTGTACATATTAGTCTTATAATGAAGTATTAGGTGTGAGATATTAATATCATACAATGACAACATTTCTATATAGGATTTTATTAAAAACAAAAACAAAGAGATATACATTGGGCTTGTGTGGTAAAGAGCGATGAAAGAGCGTGTGTGTGTGTGTGTGTGTGTGTGTGTGTGTGTGTGTGTGTGTGTGAGTGTGTGTGTGAGTGTGTGTGTGTGAGAGAGAGATTGTGTGAGAGCTTCAGTTTGAACAAAGCTGCAGCGCCAGCCGCCCAGGCCTCCTACCATTTTCGCGCGGAAAGTCACCGCTTCAGTGTTTGAGTGTCTGAAGCCGTTGGCTGGTCCTGAACCGTTTGGCTTTCTCCACTAGCAAACAGCCCCACAAATGCACCTCATTCGCTCTTAAATATGTGTTTTTAAACCGTTTAAGCCACCTCTACGCCGCCGCAAAGCGAACCGGACGCTTGTTTGGGAATTTAACTCGCGACTCGTCGCCTCACAACGGGCTTATAACGCTTTATTGCCGCTCTGTTTTAAAAAATAGCCGAGGAGGAGGAAATTCCACACAGGCAGCACAGCACAGAAGGCTCCCCTTGTGTCGCCCGGGATTATTGAAGTAAGTGTGGATTTCTGCCGTTTATTCCTCATATCGTTCTGCTAGCGCGTGCAGAACGCTTCAAAACGAGCGAGATGTAATTATAACGGCGTATGGTCTTTATTTTTTTACTCAAAATGGTGTTCCTTGGTTAGCTTATATGACTGGGTGGGGGATGGGCAGCGTGTGTATGAGAGTGTGTGTGTGTGCGCGCGCGCGCGCCACACTGTGTGTGTGTGTGTGTGTGCGCGCACGAGAGAGGGAGAGCGCGAGTCTGTTTGCCTGCGCGTGTATGTAAATACAGTATATCACGAGGCATTAAGTCTTATTTTAAAATTTAACGCTCGTTGTTAGCATTTTAAAAAACACACATTATTATTATTATTATTATTATTATTATTATTATTATATCGATTTGCTTTTGAACGATTGATTATTCAATAAAATATTATTTTTTGTTTTACTGTTATGCGAATTAAAAACAAACAAACACAAGTTTTAATAAATATTTGAACATCATACATGCTAGCTAGTTAGCCTTAAACAGTTTCATAACACTCAGGTCACTGAACACCGAATAAGTTCTGAATAAACACTTTAACGATTTATATTATTAAGTATTTTGTGGTGAATCTATCACAGTGTTTATTGTAAAACTGTCTGTATTTCCACATGACAAATGTAGCTGTGAACTACTTGTGTGTGTGTGTGTGTGTGTGTGTGTGTGTGTGTGTGTGAGAGAGATGGTGGGGGATGGGAGAGCAACTCCGAGTCAGAGCTAAACCCCTGACAGGAGTCTTCTGAGAGGTTACACACACACCCCACACACACATTCACACACACATTCACACACACACAGAGCTAGTGTGTGTGTTTTTACCTCATGAGTCATTTTGTGAAATGTTCTGTAGTTTCCTGCTAGGGTTCTGACCCCGTTTCTGTGTTTGGTTAGTAGTTTGGATATGAAGAGCTCGGGTGGAGGAGTGGAGCGCTCACATGTGCCTGTTTTCTCCCTTCTCAGAGTGTACTTTCTCAGTCTAGAGGTCTAGTCTTAAATCTGGTGCCCCAACTCTGAATGAATCCCCCTGAAAGGTCACCGGATCCTGTGCTGGGGGCTGAGATGATAATCTTTTCCTTTTCATAACACGCGTTGAACTTTTAAAGCGTAACACAGACCGGCCGAGAGAGAAACGGCTAGCAGAGAATGGTCACTGCAGCGTTTCTAGGCTTTTGTTTGGAATAGCCGTGCTCTGTTCCCTAGGACAGAGTGGCACAGTTATGTAACCGGTGCTTGACAGATTGATGCAAGACATGGAGGATGGGATGGTGGCTCAGCAGACAGACAGTGCTCTAGTGGACTTGACTCTCTCTCTCTCTCTCTCTCTTCCATGCTGATGAGCTTGTTTAGCTGACTGTCCTGTGCTACCACGTTGACCCTGTTTCTCCAAGGCCTCAAGGTTGCCGTGCAGAGATAACATGGACAGATGGTTGCTTGCAGTTTCACAATGTGGGATAGTTTGCGTTTTTTCTTTCTAGAGCTAATTCTCGACACTTTTCCTTCCCTCACTGGTAGTTTTTAAGCTGGGGCAGGTCTTTTTTAGTTGTTTTAATTTATTATTGTTACTATTATTTATTATTATTTATTACTAACTTGCTCAGATATTTGTTTTTTTTTTTTAACACATCGCTCCACAAAGATAAGTCATCTGGTTAAGGCTCTGGGTTGTTGATCAGAAGATCCGGGATTCGAGCCCCAGCACCACCAAGCTGCCATCACTGGGGTCTTGAGCAAGGCCCTCAACTCACCTTCATCCAGAGCGACTAAAATTTTGATCTCATTTTTTTAATACACTTAGTAATTCAGGGTTAAGGGTCTTGCTCAGGGGCCCAACTTGGTGGAGCTGGGATTCAAACTCTCAACCTTCTGATCATTAATCCAACACCCTAACCACTGAGCTACATCACAACTCGCTTAGGGGTCCAAGCACCAACATCCGCTCGCACTTAGTGTGTTCTTACAAGATGTAGAAAATGTTATGAGATCTTGAATTAGTTCCATACTGATGAGTGGGTGGAGTTTAATTTGCCCTCAAAAGTGTCCGTGGCTACTTAGTCAGAGAACCTGCTCACTCAGTAGGTGTTTCACTTTACTGCTGCTTGTTTAGTTCTGCTGTAGTAGCAACCAGATTTTCATAGTGTGATAACCTCGTCTATAAATACCTTCATGTGTCACAAATGTTATTAAAAGCACACAAGCCAATGCTGAGAATTGAAGACTAAATTTATTATAAATGAAGTCTAATATATATATATATATATAAAATGTGTTTCAAAACAGGCATAACATTATGACCACCTGCCTAATAGCCTAATATTGTGTCGGTCCCCCTTTTGCTGCCACCACAGCCCTGACCCGTCGAGGTATGAACTCCACTAGAGTACTTAAAGCAGCTGTACAGGGTTAAGGTGGTAGTTAAAGCAGTTGTAAAGGGGTAAGGTGGTAGTTAAAATGACTGTAAAGGGGTAAGGTGGTAGTTAAAGCGGTTGTAAAGGGGTAAGGTGGTAGTTAAAGCAGCTGTAAAGGGGTAAGGTGGTAGTTAAAGCAGCTGTAAAGGGGTAAGGTGGTAGTTAAAGCAGCTGTAAAGGGGTAAGGTGGTAGTTAAAGCAGTTGTAAAGGGGTAAGGTGGTAGTTAAAGCAGTTGTAAAGGGGTAAGGTGGTAGTTAAAGCAGCTGTAAAGGGGTAAGGTGGTAGTTAAAGCAGTTGTAAAGGGGTAAGGTGGTAGTTAAAGCAGCTGTAAGGGTTGAAGTGGTAGTTAAAGCAGTTGTAAAGGGGTAAGGTGGTAGTTAAAATGACTGTAAAGGGGTAAGGTGGTAGTTAAAGCGGTTGTAAAGGGGTAAGGTGGTAGTTAAAGCAGTTGTAAAGGGGTAAGGTGGTAGTTAAAGCAGCTGTAAAGGGGTAAGGTGGTAGTTAAAGCAGCTGTAAAGGGGTAAGGTGGTAGTTAAAGCAGTTGTAAAGGGGTAAGGTGGTAGTTAAAATGACTGTAAAGGGGTAAGGTAGTAGTTAAAGCAGTTGTAAAGGGGTAAGGTGGTAGTTAAAGCAGCTGTAAGGGTTGAAGTGGTAGTTAAAGCGGTTGTAAAGGGGTAAGGTTGTAGTTAAACCGGCTGTATGGGGTAAGGTGGTAGTTAAAGTGGTTGTAAGGGGTAAGGTGGTAGTTAAAGTGGTTGTAAAGGGGTAAGATGGTTTTTAAAGTGGCTGTAAGGGGTAAGGTGGTAGTAAAAGTGGCCGTAAGGGGTAAGGTGGTAGTTAAAGCATCTGTAAAGGGGTAAGGTGGTAGTTAAAGTGGCTGTAAGGAGTAAGGTGGTAGTTAAAGTGGTTGTAAAGGGGTAAGGTGGTAGTTAAAGTGGTTGTAAAGGGGTAAGATGGTTTTTAAAGTGGCTGTAAGGGGTAAGGTGGTAGTAAAAGTGGCCGTAAGGAGTAAGGTGGTAGTTAAAGTGGTTGTAAAGGGGTTAGGTGGTAGTTAAAGCGGTTGTAAAGGGGTATGTTGGTTTTTAAAGCGGCCATAAGGAGTAAGGTGGTAGTTAAAGCGGATGTAAGGTTTAAGGTGTCATGCTGAAACCTCTACAGTTGTAACCAGCACT
Organism: Hemibagrus wyckioides; assembly: GCF_019097595.1. Lineage (NCBI taxonomy): Eukaryota > Metazoa > Chordata > Actinopteri > Siluriformes > Bagridae > Hemibagrus > Hemibagrus wyckioides. The sequence goes on from NC_080719.1 coordinate 24,761,617, forward strand.
AGTTTAGCGACAGTTACACAGCGGTTTGTCAACATTGCCATGTTTTTCTGCGTGTTTTTCCACTAACTGTGAAAGAAAGTTCGAAGCATTTTATCGTAATTAACAGACTCGAATCCTGCACTAGCCTTCCTGACTTGACTAATTTGTGCAAACATTGACGTCCTAATTAAAACTCTCATGGGAATACTGCACTTTCACTTCCTTTCTGATCTTTGATGAAGTTTTGTTAAATGAATATCAGAAAAGGGAAGTGTTTTCTGATGAGGGGTTCAGACGCCCACAAATCCTCACGTTGCATCCAGTCCCGTTGGCGAAAAGTCAAACTCTGCTGAACTTTATAGCATCTCTGGCCTTTTTCTCCAATAGTCCGATGGTGTGCCGTCGCTCATCGTCACCATTACGTTTAAAATGAGTAACACATGGCGTCATGTTGTAGTAAGTGGTGTTACTTTGGGTTAAGGTTGAAGCAGTGTCGTAAACATCAGTTACATCATCCCATATCAGCAGTGCGTGTTATTCGGGTATTTGGAAAACTGTTAATTAGTTTTTTATGATCAGATCTGTAGCTTTCTGGTGTAGAGATGCAGAATTGCGCGGTCTTGTAGCATGTCTGTACCTGTTAGAACATAAAATAAACCGATGGTGCTGTCACACCCTGGCCGGGTGTGCTGTCGTATTAAGAGTTGGTTGTTTTAAATGTCTACTATAACGCTTTCACACCTTCATTTTTTTTTTGTTTGTCTCCAAGTATGTGAAACATTATATTATTTTTTGTTTGCTGTTTTGGTTTGTTTTCTCACTGTGCGTCATTAAACCAAGACCCAAAAAATGTTGGTGCAGATTCATCTCAGGTGGATGACAGAAAAATGTAAAAAAAATCAAGTTCTAAGAAATCACCCACACATAGATGAATTCCTAGATAATTATAGAAATGACTAGTCTAAATATTTAATGTTTAACCTACACCGATCAGACATAAAATTATGACCACCTACCTAATATTGCGTTGGTCCCTTCCAAAACAGCCCTGACCCGTCCTGCACTGTGTATTCTGACCCCTTTCTATCAGAACCAGCATTAACTTCTTCAGCAGTTTGATCAACAGTAGCTCGTCTGTTGGATCGGATCACACGGGTCAGCCTTCTCTCCCCACGTGTATCAATGAGCTTCGACCGTACATGACCCTGTCTCCGGTTCACCACTGTTCCATCCTTGGAGCACTTTTGATAGATACTGACCACTGCAGACCGGGAACACCCCACAAGAGCTGCAGTTTTGGAGATGCTCTGATCCAGTGGTCTAGCCATCACAATTTGGCCCTTTTGGTCAAACTCGCTCAAATCCTTACACTTGTCCATTGTTCCTGCTTCTAACATCAACTTTGAGGACAAAATGTTGACTTGCTGCCTAATATATCCCACCCACTAACAGGTGCCATGATGAGGAGATACTCAGTCTTATTCACTTCACCAGTCACTGCTCACAGTGTTGTGGCTGACTGGTGTATAGTGTTTATTTTTATTTTATTTTTTTATATTGGTCGAACTCCCTAGAAAACCGCCCACTCAGCAGCACTTCAGCTCTGTCCTTTGGCTCACTTTGCACGTCATGGCTTATTTTAGCAGCTCACGTCAGCAGAAACACGTCGCCCACAACCCTAAACTCGCACCATGTCTGGTTCATTTCATGCAGCTGGATTGATTCATTTACTTCAATCAAACCACTCTGGAAGTGGATCAAGACCATCTCGCTCAGAAGGTCTTGGACCTGTTATTGGTTCTGTGTGTCAGCTCCGTGTTCACACCTGCACAAACAATTCACATCGAAGAGGAAAACGCCCCTCACTGCATATGTGAAAGCACCTTTTAAGACTACTTCTAAATGTTAAGAGCTGAGGAACTGCTGCTCTTCTGTTAATGACTCAATCATCCATTACAAGTTTTAGTCCTTTCCAGAATTAATGGCACCATTCATAAATCATGGTTCTGTCAAAAAAAATCATTCTCAAAACATATTTTAGTTTTTTTTTTATTAAATTTTTGCAGGCGTACAAAATGTCACCTCAGTTACATAAAGAAACATGTCTGATGAGGAGAAACGATCAATACAACAGAAGCCCCACCCACAATCATCCCAAGATGCCAAAAAATAAATAAATTAAATAAATTAATTAAAATAAATTAAATAAATAAATAATATAAATAAATAAAAATGAAACAAATCAAATAAATAAATAAAACTTTAAAAAAGTACAAAACAAAGAAATAAATAGATAAAATAAGATAAATAAATTATTAAATAAATAAATAAATAAAAATATCTAATGACTCTAATGAGAAGGTCCGAGTGTTACACTTAGGTTCTCAACAAAACCCACTATAGGGCTCCAGATTTTGTAAAAGGATTGCAGTGATCCATTGGAAGAGTGTCTAATTTCTCCGAGGTAGATGCCGTATCCAATGCCCATGTGATGGAGGAGATGCGTATGTCCATTTAAGGAGGATGGCACTAGCTGACAAGGAGGTAAAGGCAATGATGCCAAGCGATGTGGACGATGAGACTGAAGCAGGGGAGACCTAACATATTTTAGATCAGTGTTGGTGTTCTTCATATTAAGGTCAGTTCGGATGGTTATAGTTAGAGATTGACACGTTGGTGTCGTTTTTTGTAAACATTAGTTATATCAGGTTTTTTCTTTTTTAATGCTAGTAGAACTAACCCAAGGTTTATTACTCAGTCATGAGCCACTCATCCGGTTCCTATCCCCTCCTCCTCTCCCACCGACACGAAACCACATCCTAGCGGAGTTTAAAACACAGAACAGTTAAGTACAGACATCTTCTGATTCAACTTGTCAGAGCATCAAGACTTAAGGATTGAGGGTTGATTGAGACTGAGGGTTGTACGTTATCAGATGGAGCTTCTGAAGAAAACTCTCCTTTGTGTCGTATCTCTTTTTGTGATAAATCAGTAACAGATCAACTTCTCTCATACTCATATACACACACACGTTTCCTAACACGGTTATCTCTTACACACGTTATGATTTCTCTCAGGTAAAGATCAGGCGCGTGTGTGTGTTCACCTGAGGTCTACGTGGAGTGTAAGGAATGTTTTATTTTTGACACCTCACCCCTTACTTCTGATTTATTCAGAGATCACTTGTGTGAACGGATCAGAACCATGCTTTTAGATGTGATGTGATTTTTAAAATTTTTTGGAATTTAATTTGCATTACATGATTAGCATACACACACATTTCCTGTCTGAGAGAACGCACCACACGCTGAAAATCTCACGTTTTGCCTGTGCTGCTTCTTGACACGTTTTACTGATGCGGACAAAGGTGATGTTTAAATTCTCAGGATTTTTTCAGTATGCGTTTGTTCATATTTGCTCTAAAAGTTGTGTTATAGCAGATTGCACACGCGGTAGATTTGGTGGAATTTGTGTTTCAAACACTTCAGCTTGTTTATCACCTTTTCTCACAAATGATTCATCGTGTGAACTTTACAGTGCCGCACTTCTGACGAGACATTTTGGCACTAATTTCCGATGTTCAGTTTTTCTAAAAATGTCCGTATTATGTGTCTTTTAAAAACATCTGAACATTACTCCTGATCATTTCCCAGGAATTGAATCAACACTCTTATTTTCACCCATGACCCTGTCTCCGGTTCACCACTGTTCCTTCCTTGGACCACTTTTGATAGATACTGACCACTGCAGACCGGGAACACCCCACAAGAGCTGCAGTTTTGGAGATGCTCTGATCCAGTGGTCTAGCCATCACAATTTGGACCTTTTGGTCAAACTCGCTCAAATCCTTACGCTTGTCCATTTTTCCTGCTTCTAACATCAACTTTGAGGACAAAATGTTGACTTGCTGCCTAATATATCCCACCCACTAACAGGTGCCATGATGAGGAGATACTCAGTCTTGTTCACTTCACCTGGTCATAATGTTATGGCTGACCGGTGTATTTTGATTTTATTATTTTTCTGGTGTAATAGATACAGTGGTTTCTAAGCCACCAGATTGTTGCATTATTCCACAGAGCGAACGTGATCGTGTATTAGCTTATACATACTTTTGCATGTACTTCATCTGTTAGTGAAGATTAATGGTTCAGGGAGTCGGAGGTTCTGTTGTCTTGCATTTTGTTTGAGCAGCGGTTATTAATCTCGCTCACTCTACGTGCTCTGGCATCCTCCTGCTACAGACGGCTACAATACAGGAGGCCCAGAAAGATCTTAAAATACGTTAAACATCCAAGCAAGGGATTTAAAGATTAATCAAAGAAGACTTGATGGACAGTGCATTGACGTAAGCCCTTATGGAAATAGTGTTTGTGTGTGGCTTTCGCAAACACAGTTATGTAATCAGAGTGACTGAGGATGTTTCACTGAGACTTCAACGGTCGGGTCAGGAACACAGCAGCTGGACGAGAACCGTGGAGGGTCAGGAAACTTTCATTGAAGCATTCACGTCTGACAACCTAAAGAAAACGTTTGAGTTTATACACGAAGAGGAGGATTTCGGCTTCTAAAGCTAGGTGAATGATCCTGTAGAGGTCCCGTTAATCTTGTTTTTCAGTCTAAGACTGGATGAAAACTAAGTCCACCGTCGGATCGTTTCAGAGGTCCAGCAAAAGCTTGTGATTTGTGGAAGCAAGCTGTTAAAGTTTTTGTTTGAAAAAACATACCTTGTCATATCAGATTTAAACTAAAGCATTTTATTTCCAATTTTGAAATAAAGGTTCATCATAAATGCTTTTATACTATAATCTGAACTTTTTTTCCTCTTTCATATGCGATCACTCTCATGATCGAATTTAATGAGTGACCTTTGACCTCCAACGTGAAACGGTGTGTTTGTAGTTCATTATATAATATTTCTGCTGTTAGCTTCTTTTGTTTTCCTTCCCAAAAATGAGCAGTTCCCATCTTTAGAAGGATTACTGGTTACATTTAGGCCATCACTGACCGTTGCACCGTCCTGTGGTGTGGTGTCGTATTTTCACTATTTCTAAAGAGTTCAATTTCCTTTGTCCTGCTTAAGGTTATAAATAAAAAAAAGATGCATGTTTCCGGCTGCACGTGGCAACCAAGAAAAACCCTTATTGAAGTTTTGACCTATATCTTGAAATAGAACTTGGACACCGTTGCGGTGGTTGGAGGAAAACAAACCCCACCAAAAGATGACCTTTGTTCTTATTTATGTATAAACACTTTGCGATGCATACATATAACCCCTTACACAGGCAAGGTACTGAGACTGATCGAGAACCGTCCTTTTGTACTTGTAACAGACTGGTCAGTTTTGGTTCCGGTCCAGCTTCTGGCTTGAGGTTTTTGGGACTGCATCAGTCTTTCAACCAAGACCCTTTTTTATTACGCGAAGTGACCATGCAAACATGTAGGCTGGCGTCAGTGACTTCTTGACCATTGTACATTGTCTTGGCTTCCACTCAGACAGTGAGTTGTATCTGAAGATTTGTGATGTGCATCAGACGTTCACCAGGAGGCGGAGTCTTAAAGTACACACCAGTTATCACTTTAGCCGACCTTTTTGTCCATGAAAACATCAACGAGTCATAAACCACAGCAAGGTCGTACCGGGCGGCTCCTGTAAAACTCGCTGACTCCGTTTCATCCGCACACATTTCCACAAGCCCAGAACGATGTCTGATAACAATTTATTCCAAATAAAACCCCGTCTTTCCCAACATTTTATTGGTTTAAATAGTCAGTCAGTCATTTGGCCGAATGAAAACAGGCCTGAGGGTTTAATGACCGCTCTGCCACAGATTCCTCACCAGACACAAATCGTGAGCCAGCATTGTTAAATTTAGGGAAAAAAAAACCAACAACAAGCGATCATCAAGGCCGAGTGTCCTCACAGCCCACTAGCAGTGTGAGCTTTCCCAGGCGTCAAATTATCACCTCGCTTCATCTGTTTCTTCTCGCGACGCACACAGTTCCTCTCACATGATCATTTCTTCTGGAGGTTTTATTTTATTCACACTTCTGCTTCACAAAAACGGACTGCCAGGAGGAAGGCGTCCTGTTAAACACATACCCTATACTGCCAAAAGTTTTGGGACACCCCTCCAAATCATTGAATTCAGGGGTTGGGCTCGGTCCCTTAGTTCCAGTGAAAGGAACTCTTAATGCTTCAGCTTCATACCAAGACATTTTGGACAATTTCATGCTCTTTGTGGGAACAGTTTGGGGATGACCCCTTCCTGTTCCAACATGACTGCACACCAGTGACCAAAGCAAGGTCCATAAAGACATGGATGAGTGAGTTTGGTGTGGAGGGACTTGACTGGCCTGCACAGAGTCCTGACCACAACCTGATAGAACACCTTTGGGATGAATTAGAGTGGAGACTGTGAGCCAGACCTTCTTGTCCAGCATCAGTGTCTGACCTCACAAATGCACTTCTAGAGGAATGGTCAAAAATTCCCATAAACACACTCCTAAACCTTGTGGAAAGCCTTCCCAGAAGAGTTGAAGCTGTTGTAGCTGCAAAGGGCGGGACAACTCCATATTACATTCATGCCTGATTGGACTATCCAGTGTCCAGATTTAAAATTTTGATGAAAAATACACACACACACACACACACACATATATATATATATATATATATATATATATATATATATATATATATATATATATATATATATATATATATATATATATATATATATATATATATATATAATGTATATGTATGTGTGTGTGTATATATGTATGTATATATGTATGTATGTGTGTATATATACACACATACATAAAATTGGACCACATCATAGCATCCTGTCACTGACCATATTACTACCACATTTTATTCTGTTCCACATTTGTGTTACACATTATAATGGCGTTTCCCTCACTGTCCTCTCTTCCGGTCAATGGGACTAAAATGTAGCATATCACATGACTGAGAAGATGCATATATATATTTTGCGACCTTACAATTCTCTCTCATTCATTCTGAACACAAATACATACTGAAATAAACGCTGAGGTTGTGAGTTGGTTTAAAATGTCCTAAAACGTCTGCACAATCTGATCTTTGTGCATTTTGTTGGCCTTATTTTGTTTCACTGACCATGGAGAGGTGTGGTTTTGGTGTTAAATGTTGTATAAACGGTGACAGAAGGCACAGGAAGTAGAATCATCATGGTGAAACTGGATGGTTGTCTTTATTTTAGCACATCTTTGAGAAACCAGTGATGTCTCCTTATACACCCAGCTGTGGTTCTCTCTAACTGGCAGAGAGTACAGAGAGATTAAGCAAAAAAAAAAAAAATAATTGAAAGGGCAGATAAGACCCTATAAGGAGATAAGGAACCTCAGATAAGGAACCTCAAGTTTATTAATTGGAATCTCTTGGTAGCCCCGCCCACTTCCCTTATTTCACTAACATTTTGAATGGTGTTCTTGTTCTGACCGCTCTGATGATGCGTGTCAAATACAGTTTCAGGTTCCCGATATGGACCGAAATCCCGGCTTATAATAAAACAGATTCAGGTTTTAAATTTTAAATAGCTTTTCAACAGAAGAAACACATTTTTTGACCGATAAAAGGCTAACTAGGTGTCCGAGCTTTAAGAAGAAGAGTTTATTTAATGAGTGTTAAAGCGATTAGAAACACCGTTTGCTTTGCATTAGTATGGACCGGCTCCTTCAAACAGCGGGCAGCACGTCCACAGCAACGACCATCGGCTACCAGGATTAAAGTCATGACTGACCTTGACCTATCTGTTCTTGAGATGTTTCTGTGATATGTAGGGATTTGTTTGTGTCTCTCTTTTTTTAAATAAGGTAGTAAATAAAGTAAATAAGGAAGTAAATATGGACACAGCAGGAAAAAAAAAATATTTTGAAACAAGTTATTACAGTTTTTGGTATAATTGGAAAAAAAAATTCACATTGATTATTTATTTGTTTATTTGTGTTTATTTATTTTTTAAATTTAGTTAGACTATTTTTCGTGCTAGTTTTAGTTCCAGACTCTAACTCTTAAGTTCTGTCTCTTTCAGTTCAGGTAATATGACAAAATGACTGTGTCACTGGTATTTACAGTCTTTGATTTTTTTGTCATCTTTAAGAATTAACTCAGAGACTAATAAGAGTCTTAAGGACAATTTTTTGATGATTTGTTGCTCATATTTTACATATACAGTCAGATGTCTTCAAAGCAGAGTGGTTCTCCTCCTCTTCCTCCTCCTCCTCCTCACCAGGGTTATGTAACCTTTAGTGCTGTGTGTGACCTGGAGGTCAAGTTCACCGGAGAGAACCAGTGCAGTATCATTAGCACAGGACCACTGTTATTCTTCCCCTAAGCTCAGCGATTAGCAGCAAAGATTTAGTCAGATCTTGTTTTGAGGACACTTTAAAAGATTGTAGCAAGGCTCATAGTGGATTTTGTTTAATAGAACAGCCGTTTAGCATCGTATCGGTTTTAAACATCCATCAGTGCCGAATTGGCTCATCGCGGTGTGGAGTGGGCGGCGTGTCTCAAGAATGGCTGGAGAGGATAAAGAAAGGAGAGCGACTCGTTCTGACCTCACGGAGGATGCAGCAAAAAGTGCAAGGTCTGTTGATCTGCTGAGCTTTATACAGAGAACTGTCAGTAATGAGAGTTGCCAGATAAAAAGCAGTAGACAAATCAGGAATTTTATTAGCTAGCCCACTGGGAAAGGGAAACCTCAATGTGCTGACCAGTCAGATATTTTGTTTGTTCAGAATCCTGATAGTTGTAGCTAACATAATAAGGTATAACAAGCTAGCTAGTTAAGCCCCAAAAAAGATTTGATGTCTTTCAGGCATCTTTAGATTCTCTTGAAGCGTAACCGTGAGGTGACCATGACAGCCGTTAGGAGTGTGTGTGAGTTAAAGTCCTGCATGTTGTCCATGTAGTCTCATTAATTCACCCAGTAAAATAAAACTGTGTAGTATTAGCCAGATCGTCTCACTCCATGTGTGTAGTGCAGTACTGAGGCATGCAGCACCACCAGGAAGTGTCTTAAATGCTTACATGTGCATCCTTCTTTACGTGACAACTTGTTTTTACAGACACGAAACTTTCTTGTACCTGGGATAGTGATTTATTCGTCCCTGGATCATGTTTTTGTTTATGTATTGAATCACTGTGTGATTTATTAAGTATCTTGAAATCTCTTAAAATTAAGAGCTGAGTTAGTTACACAGTCATGAGAGCGTTTATATTTACAGCCCACAGCACGACTAAGGACATTCGTGCTGGCAGGAAGAGAGAGCGACAGGAACTTCACAGTTTACTCCCGAGTGCTGGAAGCTTGTTAACACATTCTTGTGCTGAAAGCTAACTTTTTTTGGGTGGGGTTAGAAAAATGAACACAAGTGAAGAGATGGAGCGTGAAGAACACTTGTCAGGTGATGACAAGGTTTTCTGAGTCCTGTTTAACACCAGCTACAGTCGGGAACTGACGCGAGCCTCACTTAATGTGAGCATGTGGGTTTCGCCATTCGTTCGCTTTTATGCTAAGTGTTGTAGGGTTGAAATACACCACAGCGCTGTCGAATTCGTCTGAAGGTGTTGATTAATTTTTCTGCAACCGCAGCTGTGACAGGCAATCCAGCTGCAAGGCAAATCACAGGTTTCTATTCATGCGCTCGAATGAGGTTCACATTTTCCATCACACGAAGAATCTTTAGGACAGAGCAGTTTACATGCTGCAGTTTCTCAGTAAGCGCTTCTGCTGTATTAACCTCAAGAGTCAGGAAACGAGAGGCTGGTGAGAAAAAGCTGCTGTAACATAAGCGATAACTGCAGCCAAACTTGTTTTGTGGATGTTCCTCAATAAAAAGTGATGTAGTAAAGAATGACCCACTTTAAATATGGCATTATTGGAAAATAATCAACAGCAGAGTGCTCTGAAATACGTGGGATGACTCTATAAAGCTTGAAGTTGATCACTGAATTAAAAAAAAAAAAGAGCTTAACATCTGGTCACTGTGAACAGACATGGTGCATGGTGCTTCTAAGCTTTATGGCGTCTGGGATTCTGCTGAAATCTAAACCTAGTAATCTTGTTTCCCGATATACTACAGCACAAGTACCGTAGATAGACATGCCATGACTTCTCGTACCTCTGAGCCTGAGAGAATAAACACTACGTCAAGTCTTTATACTTCAGATGTGCTTTGCTTTTAATTTATTTATTACAGATGGGGGAATTTCCAGAGTCACGGTTTTAGCAGTACAACACTTGAGACAACAAATGAGATGAATTAGTTCCCCCAACTTTTAGTTCCTAGCTCTAGAATCATCACATACCAACGAAACGAAAGGAAAAGCTATGCTTTCATCACTTCCTGTTATACCCAACCTCTCGTTTCATGTGAATAGAGACATTAAGAAAAGTGAGGCGCGGATGGAGTTGATAGCTGGTGCTTTCTGCGACTGTAGGAAGTCAGTGTGCAACATTTTGGAACTAAAAACAAGCCTAAAAGCTCAGAATTGATGATTCTATCAGTCTATACACACCCACAGGTCAAACACATGACATTTTGCCCTGCTAAAGGGTGAAAAAATAAAAAGGAGTTTGAAACCGAGCCCATGGAGCGGTCTTGTACTGTTTTTAGGAGAATTTGTTTTTCCAGTGGTTTGTGAACCCTCATCTCTGGAGCTCACACTGGACCGGTTTTGATCCCTGACCAAGATTCCTGTGTTCTGAATGCAGATGCATCAGGACACGTGACCTCCATTCTTCAGGTTTTGGCTCCGTAGACTACTTTGTTCGGGAGTGGATCAGCGGTCAGCTTAGCCTTTCAGTCTTTAGTTTTTCTGTGAAAGGGTATCGTGTGTACCTGTAATATTTGTACAGAAATGTTGTATAAATTAAAAAATCTGCACTGTGTAGATGTACACTATATTGCCAAAAGTTTTGGGACGTCTGCCTTTCCATGCACATGAATGTAATATGGAGTTGTCCCGCCTTTTGCAGCTATAACAGCTTCAACTCTTCTGGGAAGGATTTCCACAAGGTTTAGGAGTGTGTTTATGGGGAATTTTTGACCATTCCTCTAGAAGTGTATTTGTGAGGTCAGGCACTGATGCTGGACGAGAAGGTCTGTCTCTCAGTCTCTGCTCAGGACTCTGCTTGCTTTGGTCACTGGTGTGCAGTCATGTTGGAACAGGAAGGGGTCTTCCCCAAACTGTTCCCACAAAGAGCATGAAATTGTCCAAAATGTCTTGGTATGAAGCTGAAGCATTAAGAGTTCCTTTCACTGGAACTAAGGGGCCGAGTCCAACCCCTGAAAAACAACACCTGAATTCAATGATTTGGAGGGGTGTCCCAAAACTTTTGGCAGTGTAGTGTATATTTGCTGAGGATAACTTTAACGTTTCACAGTCATGCAGCCAAATGCCACATCATCAGCCACACGTGTTCAGGGAGAGTTAGGAATTAATTTGTGATGAGAATTGGAGATTTCAGCTGAAGGCCTCGCGAGCCACTTGAGCCGGAGCTGGGGCCTGGATGACACTCGCATCAGTAATTTGTTGACATTGTGTGATGCAGCTGCTTTCACCCTAGAGAATTTCCCCAGAACATTACGCAGAGAGCTAACTGATTTGCTGTCTACTCATATCTCCACACACACACACATGCATACACACACACACACACAGAGAATCAGATGGTAATGTAGAAACAGACTTCATGGTACCACTGATAAGCAGTTTAAAGGCACAACAACACATTTGTTGACTTGTTTTTACATGGGGAAAGTACATCTAATAAAGTGCCAGCATCTTGTTTATGCCTTTGGGTACAGTGTTACCCTATTTATTACACTGCATCAAAATCTGTGTGTGTGTATCCTGTTCTCTGGAACTGGAACCATGAGTCATGGTTGCTGAAACTACAGGAATGGATTAGAGAAGAGGGGTTTCCACCCACGCTGTTGGACTGTGATAAAGAGGCTACATCAAATTCTGTCAAATAAATGCCTGATGCTATCCCAAAGATTCGTTATTTCCCTCCTGGGTTTTAGACACACAGGAACATGAATGCACTTTCGTTGGCCGTTCTGTACGTAATGCTGAATATGTACGATCATCTCAGTCGGAACGCCGGCGGTTTGTTTAAGGATTACTGTTGGAACAATGTATCCAGTGGGTAGAGATTCCAAGCTGTGAAGCTCTAAATTGGTGTTCAATTTTGGTGCATCTGCTTTGTCAGCATCACTACATCTGAACTTTGGGGCCATTATTAAGGGAAAAAAACCACACACACACACGCTACAGTACCGTGAGAGTTGATCTGATAACCGAGACGACTGCTGAGTGAGTAATGGCTGTGTAGCATGGAAACGCCAGACAAAGGGATGATTAGGGCAGAACCGTACGAGACTTCATCCTGTTACTCAGAACGACAGGCATTTTAAATTATATATGTTCACTATCATATTATATAAGTCAATACATGGAAAGTGAAACAGTGGTTCTACACTGATCAGGCATAACATTATGACCACCTGCCTAATATTGTGTCGGTTTGCCGCCAAAACAGCCCTGACCCGTCCTGCACTGTGTATTCTGACCCCTTTCTATCAGAACCAGCATTAACTTCTTCAGCAGTTTGAGCAACAGTAGCTCGTCTATTGGATCGGATCACACGGCCCAGCCTTCTCTCCCCACGTGCATCAGTGAGCCTTGACCGCCCATGACCCTGTCGCTGCTTCACCACTGTTCCTTCCTTGGACCACTTTTGATAGATGCTGACCACTTCTAACATCAACTTTGAGGACAAAATCTGTCATACAAGCATTTTGTCATAACTTAGTTTTGCTTATCTGAGGTATTAATAGGTTATTTGGTTTGCTGATGTCTACCAGCGTTGCATTTACCTCGTTGAGACCTTTTGGCACTGGGAAATTTTAGCTTCTCGATTGCGTGGTTGTTTTAGAAAACTGGAAGCCTATGGTGTACTTACACTAAAAGTAAAATAAAAACAAACCATGATCTCTGATCTAACAATCTTCATATGTATGGTTGGATTAAAAATTCTATATTATGTAGAAAATGTATACTGGAACATTTTTTTGTCCCTCCTGAAGCATGTCATCTAACAGATGCACTTCCATTTTAACAAGAATCCACATCGACTCTGTTAGACGTGAGAAACACGAGCCCACGCGTCCTGCTGTCCTCTATTTTTCTCACTCGCATCCTCATGTGAAGCATAAACTCGAGATGCATTCAAACCCCGCACACTTCCACATTTCTATGCTGGGAACTTTTATTTGCAATCACAGTCAGCAGCTGGGTCAGGATTTATCAGCCTCGGGAAAAAAAAGTGCTCATGAACCTGATTAACCAGAACGTGCAGATGCTGTTTATTCACAGTACTGCTGCCTCATGTCACATTTATATTGAGCGCTGTTTGTAATTATAGCTGGTTCACCTTCAGCTGCCTCCATCCCCCTGTTTTGAGGATGTTTTGCGATTAAAATTAACGTGTGCTGTTGCAATATATATTGAATGGGGATGGACTGAGGGGACAGTCGCCATTGGCCGCTGGACCACTGGATCAGAGTATCTCCAAAACTGCAGCTCTTGTGGGGTGTTCCCGGTCTGCAGTGGTCAGTATCTATCAAAAATTGTCCAAGGAAGGAACAGTGGTCATGGGTGGTCAAGGCTCATTGATGCACGTGGGGAGAGAGGCTGGCCCGTGTGATCTGATCCAACAGATGAGCTACTGTTGCTCAAATTGCTGAAGTTGTTAATGCTGGTTCTGATAGAAAGGTGTCAGAATACACAGTGCAGGACGGGTCAGGGCAGCAAAAGTGGACCAGCGCAATATTAGTCACATGGTCATAATGTTATGCCTGATTGGTGTACGTGAATGTGAGATCATTTCCTGCAGACCGGTGATGTATTAATCATTGTTATTCAACACACACTGTAGTCTCAGTGCCTTACATTTCCATATACACGTGTGCGCTGCTTTCTGAAGGGAAAGTCTAACTTATCAAACTTTACAAGATCTAGGTACTTCACAGAATCAGAATCTGACTGCCTTCAGTTCTACGCTCCACTTGCCTTGGAAGTGGAGCTTCACCATTTTCAACCTCTGTGACGCCTTCATGTTCATCATTTGTTAGCAAAACAGATGGCTAACTGTGCTGTGTGATGGACGTTTACCTTCTTACATCAGCACACTGTATGGTCAGTGCTAAAGATTTAACAAGCTGTGTCTTGCTTGATCTAAACAAATACATATCTACAGAATAACTTATTTAAAGGTAAATTGTTTGTTCATGCTGGGAGCAGATCAACTCTGAGCTCAGGAGACCATCTAGAGTTTGAGAGAAGGAATTCTGGGGCATTTTATTAGATTTATTTTGTCTGTTTTGAGTTTTTTTTTTTTTTTTTTTTTTTTTTTTTTTTTTGAGATTTTTTTTGTTGGAGATTATTTTATTAGATTTTTTAAATTTTTGTTGGAGATTTTTTTTTTTTTTTTGTTGGAAGCTTATTTTATTTTATTTTTTGTTGGAAGCTTATTTGATTTGATTTTTTTTTTATTTTTGTTGGAGGTTATTTTATTTTTAAATTTTTTTTGTTAGAGATCATTTTTTTTGATTTTTATTGAAGATTATTTCATTTGATTTTTTTTTGTCTAGTTTGAGATTTGAAATTACGTACTCTAGACAAATGCAGCGTGAGCCTTGAATAGAAACATATGATGTTGGCCAGTGTAGCTTACAGTGAAACCTAGCGTCCACCTCTCTTCTGTCTCTTCACAGTACGGTACGTTAATTAAAGAGAAATTATTATTATTCATTATTAGATCAGAAAGAATCGGAGCTTCGGTCAATTGTGTGTGTGTGTGTGTGAGAGAGAGAGAGAGAGCTACTTTCTTCTCACAATGGCGCATCATGGATGATCATTTTCATTTGAAACGTTTATGGGCAAAGTAATTTATAGCAGCAAGAGAAAACCAGTGGGGTGGGGGGTGGGGCGAAAAAAAGGGTCTGTTGCCATGGTTACAGCATCGGGCTAGTTTCTGTCTGTAAATAAGCAGTGCCATTCATTAAAGTATTAGCCTGTTTTTCTGAGAAGCTGCATGTTGATTCCTTTAATGAAATTCTCACTTCTCTCAGGGACTTCCACTGTTCTGATTGTTTGTTTTCAGAAAAGCTAATTCTGACATCAGCGTTGCTACGCTAACCAGAGGGGACTATTTTCAGAAATGACCAAAAAAAAAAAAAAAAGCTTGTACGTTTAGCTGAGAGTCGTAAACTCCGCCTCCTGTATAGATTTGCCTCACTTTTGTAGGCATATAAACACCTAGCCCTGTTCAGACGGTGTTATTTTCTCAGTGTGCTGTCTTCCCGAACTCATCTTGCCACCAGATGGATATGATCACACCTTTACACCGAATTCTATTGATCTTTTGGGAAGTAAAGGAAGCTTATTAAAACCAAGCAGTGTTTGATAAAGGTGCCCGAGCTCTCGATGTGGGCATGCAGCACTGATACACACCTTTAAAGACAAATGTGGGTCAGATGTGGTTACGAATTCGAACTGTTAAGATATAAGATGTGATTTGAGCAGGCGTGCTCAGCCACTTAACCAAGTATAGCATGTTACACACATATCAAACAAACCAACAAGAATTTCAAGGTTAACAGCTTTCTCTACATGCTTTGTTGTACCATGCCATGTCACATGAGTGATGCTGGTTGCAGCCACTGACCAACACGCTATAGCACCAAAACCATTGTCTCCAGTAGTGTTGTTTTTATTTAAATCCTGAAATTTCTATTAATTAACATGTATGCTGCTAAGCCCACAAACACACACACACCCACACACACCTACACCTAACACTTGATATCAACCCAGGTAATCCAGTCCTCTGTGGGTTATCTGATACGGCCCCTACTACCGTCATTAATTAATAACTAGCTTATTTTTTTTTTTTAACTCTGGTCGGTGGACGATGATGTCATCACTTATCGAGAAGCCAGAGTTTTGGAGGAAGACGAGGTCACTGGTGTTTATCAAGAGAGGTCAAACTCGTCACTTTGGACAGTGGACATGAAGAGCACATTTTATTCAAATGTCGTCTGTTTCGCCGTCATGTCACGTTTATCTGAACAAATATCTTTAACACCCAGCGACACGTGATCTTATGTTTTCATGTGAAAATACATGATTAAAACGTGGTGTCTAATAATAGTGTAGCTCCGATGATGATAATACTTCATTTATTATGTCCGTATTGATTATCAGAAGTTTACTGACCGCTTTCTGAAGAATGTAAAAGGTTGTGTTCAATCAGTTTTCCTTCAAATATGAACAGCAGTGTAAGAAACCTCGAGCTGTTTTATTTTCTATAATGTCATGTTTCTGACATCTGTATCATCTGTAACACAAAAAATCAGTTATTCAGCACATCTTTTTCCGTCTTTGTCTCGTGTGTTGGAGACACACCTGATAATCTAGTACTGATAATAAGCAGGTGGTGTGTGTGTGTGTGTGTGTGTGAGAAAAGAGTGTGTAGCCGGTGATGTGAGGAAGCTTTGTGCTGAGACAAAGTGTCTAGAAGGAGTTTTGTGCTTTCTTGTTAATGTGACAAGCTCTTTTGTTTTGTTAAACACACAAGAGGCTAGTGAGGGAACATCTGTTTACAGCTGCTCTAACATAAGTGATCACAGCTATTCCATAACAAGGTTTAAAAAAAAAGCAATGTTTCATTCATTAATAGCACACTTTGTTGGTGGTAACGCACATTACACTGCCCTGGTGTAGGTTATTTATAAGAGCATGGCCTGGCTTTGTGTTATTCTTTTACTTGTAGGCTTGAGCTAGAAAAGCATTCCTGACCGCTCTCAGATCCAGTGGGAGGTCAGTAATAATGCTAACACTGTCAGACATGCGCTTCATAACTTCTTTAAGATCCAAAATGTTAGTACATCATTTATTTCTTTCCACGATTTTTCCGTTCAGAGCGAGCCGGCCTGAAATCCGCTTTCCTCTTCAGACGCTGATTTTATTTCCACGTCTGCAAAGAACTTTTACTGGACCTTTTCCAGTCAGCGGGATCAAACAGGATTCTGTGGGCTCGGAATTTAGTTTCATAAGAGCTTTACCGGAAGTGGACCGGCGTGGTGAACTCTGTCGACTCCAGAGGAAAACACACACTGCCAAGCAACCTCCTACAGACAGTTTCAGTTTCAGGGGGTGGGGTGGGGGGAGGGGGGGCAGCGAGACGGTTTTATAATCTAATGGCCAGCGAGTGCAGGAGGATTAGGAATCGCTTTATCAAGCTCGTCTGGACTTATTCAACCCACTCTCTCCCTACAACCCATTTATTATCTAACCTCTTGTTCTGTCGTTTATCACGGGCATTTCTTAGCTTGAGATGAATACAATAATAAAATAGTACTACTACATCCTACAAATCACGAGCTGCTCCATGGAGAACACGGAGGAGCTCAGGTCTTATGTGCTGTATGAATGAGAGAAGTGAACACGTGTTACACACAGACTGAAGGTTGGAGTCCATTCTATCGTACAACAGGGTTTTGGCCTCCGATTGCAGTTCCAGCAGTGACACGAATAATAATAATAATAAGTTAATCATGATGCAATAGATCTAATGCCTTATTGTTTCCGTAGTAACAGATCCCAAGTGTGTAATGGACATGACACATAATCAAATAGAATAATAAACAGATTTTTTAAAAAACATTTGTAAAACACTTAATTCTTGATGAATTTCTACAAGATAGTTATTCAGCATATTTTCAGTGATCCTCGGTTTCTTTTTAGTGACGTTTCTCAGCTCACTGAAGAGCTTCAGGATCGAGGAGTTAAAGCTTTTTGGTTTCTGGGTACCATGACACCGTGGTGTTTTTGAGTGAGTGAGTGGGTCTGGTGACCGGTCAGCACAGTTGTAATGAAAGTGAGAACAGGAACTAGATTGTCTCTCAGATGTTCCACTACATTATTATATCTGACTATAAACCATTAGACCGAAAAAATGCACTCCACTGTGTTTGGTGGCACATCACACCTCCCCGGGGTTTACTAATATTATGGCACGGTCTGTCGAGTTATTCCTTACTTAACCTAACACCTCATTCTGACGCCAGACAACTAACTGTAGCTTTGTGACGAGGAGACGTGCTTAATCGCTTAATTTGAGGAGTTGAATAAAAAAGGCGTGTCTGTTTTTCTTCTTTACGTCTTTGTTTTTGTCTGTCGCACCATTTCATAATGTAGTCAACCTTAGTGAGATCCAGTTAGGACGGGTGTAAATGTGTATAATGGTACCAACACGCCCAAGAGTGACTTGGAATCTGCTACTGTCTAAATATATATATGATATATGATATGATTCGACCAAAATTATTTTTAGAATTTCTTGGAGTTAATTCGCCAAAAAAGAAGGACTTTATTTTTTTCGGTATTATAGATCAGACCTTGCTTGGCATGTTTACATTTTAGATCATTAATATACACCGATCAGCCATAACATTATGACCACCTGCCTAATATTGTTAATAACACTGTTTCATAGATACTGACCACTGCAGACCGGGAACACCCCACAAGAGCTGCAGTTTTGGAGATGCTCTGATCCAGTGGTCTAGCCATCACAATTTGGTCCTTTAGGTCAAACTCGCTCAAATCCTTACTCTTGTCCATTTTTCCTGCTTCTAACATCAACTTTGAGGACAAAATGTTGACTTGCTGCCTAATATATCCCACCCACTAACAGGTGCCATGATGAGGAGATACTCAGTCTTATTTACTTCACCGGTCACTGCTCACAGTGTGATGCCTGATCAGTGTATATGCTTAATCAATTAGTGCTTGATGATAATTAATTTATATTTGATTAGTATAGTATACCCAGTGTTATAGAGCAGCAATTAATGAACATGGAGGATTTGTGGGTTTCACACACAGGGGGTATGAAAAGACGCCTGAGTAAAGCAGCATCATGCTGTAGTTATGTATTTGGTCGAAATTTTCATGGACGGTGATTAAATATATTTCAGTGTGCTGAGCCGTTGGAAAGGAACTCATTGGTAAACCCCAACACAGGCCCCATAAATACTTCATTAGGTACCTTTAAACTTTTGCATGCTATTTAATGAATGTTGTCAAGAGCGTTTTCTTTCTTTCTTTCTTTTTTTCTGCAAGTGGCTGCCTGATCAGGGAAATACATTTCTATCGTTTGAAATCAATCAGCCCAGAGTTCCTTGTTCGCTCTAATCATACATTTCCCTTGCATGATCGTTGCATAAAATCATGTTGTCCATTCTCGCACACCGTTACGGCCTGGAATTTTATTTAGGCTATCCGTATTTCCTCTCTTTCCTCACGCACTACACGCCCACCGCTCTGAGGCTAAAACAATAGGATACTGTGAGCTGACTCTGTAAACATTAAGTCTATTTTAGTCTCATCTCTTCCCAACTGCCAGCAGCTACCCCAAGCTAATCCAAATGGCCCAGTTTCTCAGTAAACAAAGGATTAATTACTGTGATGTGTGATTGGGCTCCAGCTCGAAATTTCCTCCATGCATTCCAGCGTGCCGTAATCACCGGCGTCCGGTGCGGGACTGAAGACCGGGTCAGGTGTAGAATTTGTGAAGATAGATTAGGTTGATTTGGCATGCATACAGTTTTTGTAGAATAAAATACTACATTTTAATGCAATGCAGTGCTTTTTTCTAGAGAATAAGGAAAGGAGAACGTTTGCAGCGTTGGTCTGGTTGCAGATTCCGTTGTATCAGTCATATTGCATCATCGCAAATACACATGAAAAAAGCAATGTGACTCACCAGATTGTGGTGCTGTTATGTCCAGCAGGTCATCTCACCTCTTCTGTGGCCTATAGATGGGTAGATGTTAAAGCTGTGCGTGTGAATGATATTCTGATATAATATTGATATTTTATTTATTAGAAATCTTTTTAGAAAACCTACTGTACAACGTGATTCATGCCATGTATCAGAAATGACTGATAGTTTTATTTATTTATTTATTGGTAATATATGTCCATACTTAATTCTGAGTCATTATGTGTGTGTGTGTGTGTGTGTGTATATATATATATATATGTATAATGTATATGTATATGTATGTATGTATGTATGTATGTGTATATACATGTATATATATGTACATGTATATAAATTATTAATTATTTTTTATTGGAATAATAATAATTGTTATTATTAATTCCTGTACTGCTTCTGTTTTATCTTTATTTTCTTATTATTATTATATAAGTTCATGCATATCTCCTTGGATTGTATTCTTCCACTTGCTCGTCTTTGACAAATTTATGTGTAAAATAACTTCATATATTAAAAAAATGAAAAGCTGAAGTTCCTGAAGGCCAGTGTGAATTTCTTAATGAAATGTAAATGGAATGCAGATGAGGTTTGTGGAAGTTTTTGCTGTGAGCGAAGGTTAAAACCCGCCTCACCTTGTCAGACAGGGGGACTGTGAAAGGCTAGTGAGCTCATTTGTTAGGAGAAGGCGTTTTATTTGCTTTTACCTTAATGCTCGTCCTTTTATGCTTTAACGTCCAGTGAGGCGTCGATTGCTGGAAAATAAAAGCTACAACACTCTCTAAAGAACCTGTTTCAGTGGTTTGGTTTTAACAAATGACTTTCTTGTGATTGTTTTTCATAACAACAAAGGGACATGTGGTTGTAGGAAAATAATCAATGAGACGAAACAGTGGTGTGATTGTTTCCTATCGGTTGTTTGTTGTTAAATAACACACTTTTAAGGCTCAAACTGCACTGTTAGATCTTTTCAGAGCATTGGTATAGAAATGAGAACATATTAGAATGAGCACGTGAATATGAGCGTGTGATTTGATTGTGATGGAGCTGCTGCTAGGGTCAGTAAATCCACACTAACTATTCTGACCAATCAGAGTGCTTTTTACATTTACATATTCACATTTGTCATTTTAGCAGACCCCCTTATCCAGAGAGACTTATTTTATACATCTGAGCAACTGAGGGTGAAGGGCCTTGCTCAAGGGTCCAGCAGGGGCAGCTTGGTGGACTTGGGATTTGAACTCACAACCTTCTGGTCATCAAGCTCGCACATCCCATTTTCCTATAGTTCTTAACATGATCACTGAACTCGTGATGCCAGTGTGGTACATGCAGCAGTAATTTCTCTCTTATCTAAGTGTTGTGTTTACACCTGCTCAGTGTGGCAGGTAGTGTGATGAGTACTGTTCACAGGAACAGCACACTTACTGCTTCTGACAGCTTTATTTATTTATTTATTTTTACAGAGAAACACTGTAATCTCTTTTAATCAATGCCTTTCATCTATCAGTGTTGATTATCCAACACTCTACCGGCCCATTCCTGCAGTTTCTCCCTGAAGGCTGTAATGAGTACAGTTTCTTTCTATTTTTTATATGTAGTTACAGTTCCACTCATTTGCACCTTTTCTGAGCTACAGTTCGTCTTTCCCGCTGCTCTCAGATGACCGAGTTAAACCATTCCAGTTCTGCATCTGACCGAGCTGTTAAAAGGGTGTGAGTCGAGGTCCAGTAAAGGCCAGACTGGTCGTTGGCGTGGGAAGATTATGCTGCAACCGAGGATAGCCTGAAACCATATGATAGTGTGTGTGTGAGAGTGTGATATGTTCTGTCTTTACTGTAGCCTTCATGTTGAAGGAGCGTTTTTGCTGAGCCGTGCAGCAGCTCTTTGGGGGCAGGATGAAAGCCGGACCTGTCGATACAGCGACACTGAGACTTGGAACCTGCTGAAAAAATTCTTGACTGCTAAAAAAAACAATTTTTGTACGCAGTTTTCTTTTCAGACGATGCAAGTTATTATACTGGACTGGATGATAGTATGGAGTTTTATAGACTACTCAGCACCTCTCCAATTACCAAATCAACTTCCTTTTCTCTGTTCTCTGTTCGAAATATCTGCCTGGTTTAATGGTGTGTGGAAATGAAACGTCTCGATGGTGTACAACGTCTCGAGTAGTGACGTAACCGAGTGTTTCTTCAGTGTTGCTGCAGTTTAATTTAATTATTTTAATAGAACAAAAACAGCAGGTATATGAAGCACAGCTCAAAAACTAAAACCAAAATCAATGTGTCCAAACACTCAACTTGTTTACAGCAGGCTTTGTTGGGCTCGACCCCTTAGTTTCAGTGAAAGGAACTCTTAATGCTTCAGCTTCATACCAAGACATTTTGGACAATTTCATGCTCTTTGTGGGAACAGTTTGGGGATGACCCCTTCCTGTTTCAACATGACTGCACACCAGTGACCAAAGCAAGGTCCATAAAGACATGGATGAGTGAGTTTGGTGTGGAGGAACTTGACCGGCCTGCACAGAGTCCTGACCTCAACCCCATAGAACACCTTTGGGATGAATTAGAGTGGACACTGTGAGCCAGACCTTCTCGTCCAACATCAGTGCCTGACCTCACAAATACGCTTCTAGAGGAATGGTCAAAAATTCCCATAAACACACTCCTAAACCTTGTGGAAAGCCTTCCCAGAAGAGTTGAAGCTGTTATAGATGCAAAGGGCGGGACAACTCCATATTACATTCATGTGAAGGCAGACGTCCCAAAACTTTTGGCAATATAGTGTATCTTATTTGATACATTTTTTTTTATCCTACACTCAAGACTAAGCAACTCTCTCCATCATTCATTTCTTTCATCATTTGGAAAAGCATAATCTTTTCATGCCAACGACACTTTCAGTGACTTTACTGGACCTCAACTCACACCCTTTTAACAGCTCTTATGCAGAACTGTGATGTAGTTTAGTGGTTAAGGTGTTAGACTACTGATCAGAAGGTTGTGAGTTCGAATCCCAGGTCCACTAAAGCTGCCACTGCTGAGCCCCTGACCAAGGCCCTGAACCCTCAGTTACTCATTAGCGATATAATTCTATTAAAAAAGTAATATTACTTCCTCCTCATAATCCAAGTAAAATCCAACATTTTCTGTATCTCTATCTTCTATCTATCTTTCTATTTCTGTAAGATTGAACTAGACAGCAGTAAAAAAAAAAAAACATCACTGTGGATGAATAAATACAGAAGCTGAAAGATTAATTTTCTGTCTGAAACTGCATATTAAATCCAGATTTCTGTAAAGCATGAGGAACGTTAGTGTACATTAGACTTGACAGCTGCTGAAGTATGTTATGCGTGTTAGAGAAGCAATCGCAGATATTAATCACCATGCCAATATAACCGGTCACTGGTGTTAGGAGACCCAGCTTTCTGGTCTTTTTTCTTTTTTCCCCCCATATGTTATTAAGAGAGAAGAGAGAGATGGAGCTCATGCAGCATGTTTTATTTTCCTGACGCATAAAAATATAGGTTTATGTTTAAAGCACAGAGTTTTTACCAAAATTGGATTAATTAGTGTTAAGTCTATAATGAACTACACTGAACTATTGGTTCATCAAGAGCCCTTGGTTGCTGTAGTGTCACCCAAATGAGGATGAGATTCTCTTCTGAGCCTGGTTCCTCTCAAGGTTTCTTTCTCAGATCATCTCAGGGAGTTTTTCCTCACCGCCATCACCTAAGACTTCTCATTAGGGATAAAATAATCTTTATAAACTTTCATTTGTTTTCTATACTTCTGTAAAGCTGCTTTGAGACAATCTGCATTTCAAAAAGTGCTATATGAATAAATTGAATTGATTATTTCTCTTCTTTTGTAATTGCTAAACGTGAAGATGTTCATTTGAACACGTTTGCATGATTTATAATATAATATCTAAGGCCATGTCCACACTAATATGTTTTTGTTTAAAAACGCATATTTTTCTGTCCGTTTTGTCGTTCCGTCCACTCTGAGACGGCATTTTTAGTCGAAAATGTATTTGAAAACGCATTTTTAGTCATGTGACGCTGTCATGTGACCAATTCAGCTAAGATGAAGTCTACATTCTCACTTGCTTTTGCATCTTTATACTCCTGTGTTACTCACAGCAACAACTCCACCTCACGGTCCGTCCATTTAAAACAACCCCATGCTTTTCCTCGACGCGATGTTTCAAAGAGCCGGAAAGTAAATAAACACCAGCGGAAATGACATGGCTTACCTTTTACTCACGTGCAGTACAGAGACGTAAGCGTTTTCAGATGTTTCAGTGTGGATGACCGACTTTTGGGAAACGATTGAAGATGATAATGTGGATGCGGAACGTTTTCAGACATGGTTTTCAAATTTATCCGGAATAGTGTAGACGTAGCCTAAATATAAGGACATCAGTAGTTAGTGATCGTCACCAGTATGAGATGTAGATATTTCTCTGTAGTGTGTATATATGTGCATCATCACTGTGTCTCCTCACTGAACGCTATTTAATGAGTCTTTTTATGTTGCTTCCAGACTGAAGAGACTCCACACAGAAGTCTGAGGTTGAAGCCTGACATCCTGACCAGACTTGATCACATGGTAAGCTCAGATAAGCACTTTAACCAGCCTCCAATGACATGGCCGTGTGTGTGTTTGGGGTCAGCATCAAGCCTCCATCAGTCATGAAGGAGCCTAGAGGCCAGTACTGAACCATGAGGAACAGCTGCAGCACTTCTACATAACTGGACTGTAAAATCTAAAAAAAGATTAGCTGTGTGTTTCGCTAACTGTTATTTGCTGCATTGCTGTTCTCTCTCTCTCTCTCTCTCTCATCTTTTATCAGGTATCAGTTCAGGGCTGTTGTCATAGTAACAGTGCTTTACAGTGAGGATTACAGCTCAGTGTGTGCTACAGTAGATGATGGGAAAACTAGTGCTTTATTGTGCATCCGATGTCTTACGAGCTTAAATATGGTAATTGTGGCTGTCTGGCCCGAGAAGGAGGACATTTTGAACTATATTATTTAGGAAGTGCTCACAACCAGCGTCACTAGCTGAGGCGTGAAAGTGTTCTGCTGAGCATTTAGGTCATTCTGTGGGATCAAATATCAGCAATTTGATATGTCTGTAGTGCTATTACTTTACTAGACCTAACAAAGAGTGGTGTTAAATATTAGATATATTAACAGCTAATATTACGGAAAGTGGTCGTATTCAATGGAAGTGAAATCGTTAAAGTTTTTTTTTTTTTAAGATAAGGTTGAGATACAACCCTTAATGTAAGGGTTTAGGGTTAATTATTGGTAATGTCACCAGGCTGATTGGTAGAGCACTATTAAACTGTCGAAGACCAAGGACGAGCTCACATTTTAGCATCAGAATATGCTGGAAGGAGTCTCCTTCTACCCCGAGAACAAATGCTAGCTGAGCCAGTTCACACATGAATTTGGAAATGATTGACAATTGCACTGATGTGTTAATCTCCTGAAAGCCCACCCCCTTCGCAGTTCTGGTATTTAGCAGATGCCCTTATCCAGAGTGACTTACATTTGTACAACTGAGGGTTAAGGGTCTTGCTCAGGGTCCAGCAGTGGCAGCTTTTAATGGACCTGGAATTCAAACTCAACCTTCTGATCAGTTGCCCAACACCTTAACCACTGAGCTACCACATCCCACAGTCTCTGCTCTTAATTCATCCCAAAGGAGGTTGAGGTCAGGACTCAAGTTCCTCCACATCCATGTCTTTATGGACCTTGCTTTGGTCACTGGTGTGCAGTCATGTTGGAACAGGAAGGGGTCATCCCCAAACTGTTCCTACAAAGTTGTCCAAAATGTCTTGGTATGAAGCTGAAGCATTAAGAGTTCCTTTCACTGGAACTAAGGGACTGAGTCCAACCCCTGAAAAACAACACCTGAACTCAATGATTTGGAGGGGTGTCCCAAAACTTTTGGCAATACGATGTGTTGTATTTATTTGCTGTTGACCGTGTTTGTATTGTATTTTCCCCGTATCCCTACCTGGGATTTCTGATTATTGTTTATCGTCTTGGTGTGTGTGAATAATATCAGGACTCAGACCTCTACGTTTTTTTCCACTGCAAATATTTCCGTAACTGCGCAGCACCTCTGCATGGTTCGGATTTCAGAATAGCACACATCATACTCCAGCGGCGTAACAGGTTTCAGAAGTCATGGCTCACTTGGCGGTGGTGAAATACTCATCCTGACATCATCGGTTGTGGTGTGTGTGTGTCCTTCATGTCCCGCTCGTGTCATCCGAGTCCAGTTTCATCTGCGAGCAGGTGCAGACGCCACAACGACCTCCAAAACACACTCAGAATGACTGGTGATGCATTCTCTAGTATGAAAAGTAAACCTCTCGGGATAATTTAGTAATAACTAGAAGTATATTTCTTTAGTAGCCCTCACAAAACACCGGTTTCAGAATGATCAGCGCTCTCACAATGATTACTTGGGGGCACCGATGCCCTGAAGTCATGTGACTGATCCGACGCTGAAGGATAGAAAATATCACCTTCATGTTTGTGTAGAATGATCACGCTCTGAACTGATCAGGCTGACTCAGGGGAGCTCTCTGTGTCTGATGTAACTTGTGTGTGTGTGTGTGTGTGTGTGTGTGTGTGTGTGTGTGTGTGAGATTTCTCCTGAGGAAGTGAAGCTGTCTAGAGCAGGTGCAGTGGTGGTTGGTAACGAACACCTCACTGTACAGCGATACCGCTGGGGGAAGGGAACGACACAATGCACTTCACACAGCGCGGAGACATAACGACTAGCCGTGCACACGCTCGTTTCAAAGAGCAGTTAGCCGCTAACCGGAAACAAACGGGCACGCTAACCGTATTACTGGCCTTTGATTGTTTGACCCTAATTAGTTGAGTTTATATTTCAGTATTAATATTTAACTGTTAGACTGATGTCTAGATGGTTTATTTTTGTTTCTTTTTTATTCTAGTGCAGTGTTTCCCCCCTACACTTACTGTCCACTTTATTAGGAACACCTATACAACTGCACAATAGTGCATGTGCACGACCGAGGCAACATCACAATGCATGCATATACAGGAGCGCACTCTAGACCCACAAACAAAAAGAAAGCATTGAGTGACAGATCTATGGGTGGAAACGCCTTGTTGATGAGAGGGGTCAGAGGAAAATGGCCATTGATTCAATAATGCCAGAAAGGACATGGTTGCTCATATAGTCACTCTTTATAACCGCGGTAAGCTGAAAAGCATCTCAGCATGCACAAAACATCAATGCCTTTGAGCTACCCTTGAAAAACAGGAATCTGAGGCTGTCATGGCGACAGGATCAACCAAACTTGACAGTTGAAGATTAAAAAAAAAATTCCAGCTTTTTGCTGCTCCCATCTACCTCGAGGTTTGACCTGTTACGCTTTCTGAAACGCTCAACAAAGGGGAAAAAAGGAGCTTATTTGAATTACTATAGACTTCCTGTGAGCCCAGACCAGTGAGGTCAGTCTCCTCTGCCTGTGTTTCAGCCTGCAGACTCTCTGCTCACAGGATGGCTTTCGCACCCTTCTGCCTACAGGCTAGAGACAGTGGTGTGTAACAGTCACAGAAGATCAGCAGTTTCTAAAATAATCAAACCAACCCATCTGGCACTAACAACCAGGCCAGGGTTAAAGGCACAGGGATCATGATTTTCCATCATTTTTGAAGTCTGATGAGAACATTAAGCTTTTGACCCTCAATTTATTCATCAAGCTGCTGCCACATGATTGGGTAAGTGCATAAAGGAGCAGGTATACTGGTGTTTGGATTAAAGTGGTGAGTGTGTGTGTGTTTATTGGGCATGTCTAACACTTCAGCTTCCTACTCTAGCAGTAATTGTCTTCTTATTCCTGTACGAGATGCGATTCTGTGACAGCCTTAGAGATTTGGCTCAGAGTTAGAGGACAGTTTTAGATTCCCACACAGTAATCCTGGAGTACCCTTCCCAAGCACTGCAGCGCCACACCTTGTTATACTGGACTGCTTACATTTTTCAAAACCAGGTGCTTTCCCTACAAAAACCTCTGCAACACACACAAGAATTCCACCGCCCAAACAGGAAGTGAGGACGTTTCTTAGCAATGCTCTTATGTATTGACCTCAGACTTGGCACACTTTAGCAGCATGACCTGATGGTAAACAAGCATCGAGTTCATTTGCAACCTGGGAGGGCTATTAGAAAAAAAAAGTATTGCTATCAAAAGTTCATCTGATAATAAGAGCTTATTTTATTCTGTCACTGAAGGGTGCAGCCAGAAAGTGCTTGGCCCCTGCAAATCGCTGCTGGCAGCAATATTTGATATTTTCTGTCCTCCTTAACTGGACACACATTAAAGCTGTGTAGTTTTATTGTGCTTCTATGGCTGATAGTGTACAATTCTGACCTTTTTAGTTAAGAATAAGGTTTAAGAAGTGCTCGATCTGTGGAACAAACTCCTCAACGCCCAAAGAGCAGCACCCAAGCTGAATGAAGTCTAAAGGTACTTTCCCATCCGCAGTGTATTTAGTGTTTAGATCCATCCCCTCTCGCTGTGGTCTCTTTAGGTGCAGGACAGCTCCAGGAGTTCCTGAGCAAGGTCCATTTCCATACAGCGCTTTCTTTAGGTCACTGTATCTCTGACCAATGAATTGAAAGAGTTTTAGATGATGTCTTCAATCCTACACACTCCTCAGTCCCATAGTTATTATACTTTTTATGTCCTGTGATTATGTGCACTGCTGTCAACTATTTGTTCTGGGTAAAGTAAAATATCTCTCCCATTCAGACTAAATGGATTAATTGGTGTGAAAGTGCTTTTTTCTTTAGGCAGCATGTTAGTATGTGGGTGTGGTCATGTTTTGTTTAAGCTTTTAGTGACATTTTCATGTGTTATAAGGTTTAACTCAGTCCAAAGAAATACTCTTCAGTTCTATCAATACCACCAGCTTTATAATGAAAGGAATATTGAAAGGTCATTCATCAACCTCTGTGCTACTTTCTTGCATGAATGAAAAGGAGCTACGGCTTTACACAGACCTCTTTAAATAACATGAGCTTATGCCAAGTTCACATTGCACTATTTTAGCCCTGATTTTAGCCCTGATTTTAGCCCTGATTTTAGCCCTGATTTTAGCCCTGATTTTAGCCCTGAAGGCAAAGCGGAGCTCGTGCACGAGTGACAATCGCACAGTGTGAATTATCTGACCGAGTCGCGACTCAAAATCCTGCAGTGTGAAAGGAGTTCTGACTGAAAAACACCTCGGTGATGACCTACAGCCAATGAGAGATTGAGATGCAGGGCAGCGGTCAGTTCAGGGAGGAGTTATAGACCACAATATCAGCAAGCACGGCTATGGTTGGAGCACAATATTATAGTTTAATAGAGTTATAGGTTTATATCAGAAAAAATCATTAAATATAGTTCTATCAGAATTAATAAGCTTTACATCAAAAATCAGAAATCATCAGAAATATTTGCTTGACCAGCCGCAGCAGCACACTGCAAAATGTTTGGTTGTGAAACGCAGTTTGTGGACCAGACAGAGTTGTGGGCGATTCTTCCTATTGTGGAGTCGTGCAGTGTGAGAGCTCCTGTCGCTGATCCGTCGTGCAGTGTGAACACGGCAGTGACCGAACGCTAACGCAGATAGTCGTGCAGTGTGAACCCGGCAGTGACCGAACGCTAACGCAGATAGTCGTGCAGTGTGAACACGGCAGTGACCGAACGCTAACGCAGATAGTCGTGCAGTGTGAACACGGCAGTGACCGAACGCTAACGCAGATAGTCGTGCAGTGTGAACACGGCAGTGACCGAACGCTAACGCAGATAGTCGTGCAGTGTGAACACGGCAGTGACCGAACGCTAACGCAGATAGTCGTGCAGTGTGAACACGGCAGTGACCGAACGCTAACGCAGATAGTCGTGCAGTGTGAACACGGCAGTGACCGAACGCTAACGCAGATAGTCGTGCAGTGTGAACACAACTGTGATCTGACCACTCTGAATATCCTGCAGTGATAGGCATTGTTTGTGTGGTGTTTTTACCTCCTTGTTTATTCTGCACAGTTCATGTAGATCTTTCACACACTTTATGGTTGGATTCAGTTCATGCTCAAGCTGAAAAATTATTATTATTATTTTTTTTATTAGATGTTAAAATTGCAAAGCGTAATTAGGAAAAACGGTCATTTCATGCCGTACTGAAATCTCTCATTTATCTGACCTCTGTGTCCTGCTGCTGTTTCTCATCTCTCATCATTTACTGCCCTCAAATAGGGTTGAGGTCAGGGTTTATGAGAAGATTTTGTGCCACTCTCGTTATTTACCATTTCACAAGGACATATTTTCTGCTAGTTGGTTACACAATGTTGTTTCTCAGGACAGAAAGCAGTGAAGTAAGTGTGTGTGTGTGTGTGTTACCAGCTCATCTGAGGAAGCTGTTGATATTTGCTGCTGATTTGTGTTGGTTGGAGCTGTCGGTCTCGCTTTGATATAATTCAGTTAAAAATAATAAAATCTGTAGATTTAAAATAAAGTGAAAATGAGCTTGTGGATCGTTATTGTCTACTGAAATGACTGTTAAATAAAAAATAACCTCAGTGCCTGAGCGGAAGGATTAAATCTGTTCCATCATGTGATGATGAAAAACACATAAATATGACTACGAATTTTCTGTTCACACGTTTTTCCTGCTGAGAATGCTGTTTCAGTGTCATGGCATGGAGAAGACCTAGCTCTGTGAAGACACGGGCAGTAGGACTGTAATGTGTTCACGTGTTTTCTCTCGTTTTGCTGTAGTTCAAGAGCAACACTGGAGTGCAAAGAAAGCATGCTTTAAGCTTGTTGTTTCCATCCAGTCGGTGTTGATGCGCCGGTTTCTCTTATCTTTTCATACTCCGCATTAATCCCGTGCCAGAACAAATGACGTAAATGATGGAAATGGCATTAAGGTCAAAGGTCAGATGCACATTGTGCACACACAGCCTGCTGTTTTCTCTCGTTTTTTTGTTGAATATGACTCTTGCAATTATATTTCAAATAACAAATCTGTCTGTGTGTGT